>NC_135325.1:106519264-106824681 GCF_048772815.1 Callospermophilus lateralis
ATGACATTGAAGCCCAGAGATGGGAAAGTCCTATCCAAGGTCACCCAAGGATTTGGCAGCAAATCTGGGACAGCTTAGGTTCTGCTCACAATCCCAAACTGCCCAATGGCAGAGGCTTTGGGGGTCTTTAGTCCGGGTCTTTCCTTGGGTCCTTGAGATCAATACTTGGTTCTCCTATCCCGTGCAATTGAGGACATAGTGTGCAAAGATCACAGCAGAAGTGTAAGTATACGGGTCCCATTTCACTCTTTTCCTGAAACTGCTTCTATAAAGCAAATCTTTGAAACATTCTTCCCCCGCCCCCCCCCCCCCCCCCCCCCCGCTCAAAGTGTCAGGGTACTGATGTTTTCTTTAAGAGATTTCCTAGGAGCCCCCACCCACATTGTCCTTCACTCCTCCTTGATAGGGCAGGTGGTGAAGTGGAGGGGGTGGGGCCTTACAGCCACCTGTTTTTCCATAGTCTCCACCTCCAAAATCTATATTGGTGAGAGTGCGTCATTGGTCACCAGCCTTAGACCAAACCTGAGGTTGTCTCTTCTTTCCTCTGCCCCCTCACAGGCAGGGGAGGGGAGGCGGAGAAAGGGACCTCAGCAACTTAATTCAGTAGAGACCAAATTTTCCTTCTTGCCAGCCCTACTACCCCGGTGAGAACCAACCCATGACGTCGGACCTGCTAAGAGATTGCAGCATGCTTAATTCGAGTACAGTCTCTTGCAGACCACAAGTTCTCTGAAAAGGAAAGAGATCTGTATACATGATTTAATTTTTTCTTTTGTATTTTTCTTAAATTTGTGATCCTGATGAGTTAACGGGGGAATGGGGGGATGAAATGCCTTTTAAGGCCTTAGGGTTCAAACACCCCACCCTTGGAAAGGAGGTAAGGGAACCATTCCAATTCTGAGTGGCTTACAAGGCTGTAACTGCAATGAGATCAAGGGCATGAAGGCTGCTTTATGAAAAACCCCATGGCAGGGAGTCAGTAGCTCATAAGGAAGCCCAGTCCCATCTAAAATCAAAATGTCTATTAAACTGAACCCAGATCTATCTGGGGAGCTTCCACCTTCTGGCCCTAGCACTGACCTTCACCATTCTCCTTCCTAGGGAAGGTTACCAGCCCTCTCTATTCCCCCACCCTCTGCTCACCCAGTCTTATCCAGTCCAACTCTCCCTACTTCCTTCATCAGTTTAACATGTGACATGACTACAAGGCCCTTACCCACATCTAGCTGTTTTTCTTTGAACATGCTCCAAGTTATAAATGCCCAATGACCTGGCCAAAAGAGGATTTCCAGCTGTGCCCCTATAAATATAGTCCTGGAGGACTGACTTTCCCTCTTTTGGAAACTCATGCCACACCCAAGGTATTTACCATACATAGCCATAAATACATCCATACATACACATCCCACACCCATGTGTGCCCACATACAAAGCCATAAACAAACATGCATCTACTTCACATTCATCACATACTTTCCATGTATAACACAACACATATCTCACATGCATGAACCACTTGCAAAAGCCACATACATGCCCCACAGTTTCCCAAAGACTTGATGTTGGAATTACTTTTCAGCTAAAGCTACTTTTTTAAAATAAAGTAAACCCAAGTTCTTTTCAGTCTCCATTCTGTATTTAGTTAGTGTTTGAACCCAAGTGCAAGACCTTATATTTGTTGCTGCATTTGCAGTCTAGTGAGATCTGCTCCCCCACTGCCCACCACCTCATACTCCTGCAGCACACCACTGCCTACACCAACTTTATTACTCATATCAGTAGCAGCTAATATATGTAAAAGTACTGCCTGAATGCTGGGCCCTTAGGTTCAGTCCTTTACATGTATAATCTCAACTAAGTCACACAACATCACTTTGAAATAAGTCCTTAATCTTTGAGCACAAATTTTGACCAGGTAATAGCCCACTTCAATAGTGCACTTCTCCGGAAAGACGCTATGCAATGCTAAAGATAACTTTGTTAGTAACTATTGATATTCTGTGGGGCTGTCATTGCCCTTGGTGCTTCTCTTCAAATTTCTTTTCAGAAATCCTCAGGAATCAGATATGGGGGGGGGAGTAGCTGGTCATCGACTGCACAGAATGGTGAAGGCATTCTAAATGTTCTTTCGTCCCCATTCCCCTTGCCCAGGAGCTCTATGATGGCAATGGGCAACCATATGAAGGCATTTGGGAGAGACACCAAAGTCTCAGAGGAATAGGGGCCCAGAAAGGCCTTCTTTCCCAGGGAAAGGGATAGCATGATTGACCCACTTGAAATTCTCTCCCTAGTTTATTCTTGGCATTGCATTTGGCTTCAAACAATTGGACTTCTGTAAAGCGGCCAAAACTCTAAAACTGAAGGGACCCTGGGGCCCACTTTACATACAAATTTGATCTTTTCTTGGAGATGAGACCCAATCGATTTGCTGAGGCCAGGCCTGGTTGAGCTGCTGCGGGATCATTTTCCAGAGCTAGGACAAGATTGCCAATGAGACACCCCACTCCCCTGGTCGGGGGATTGTCAGGGACCTCCATTCACCAATGGCAGGACTTCTCAAAGTTCCTTTGTGAATTAGTGGTTTGCACCTCAAGACATTTCTCCATAGGAAAACATTATGCTCCAGAGCTTAGACTGCCGGGTTAGGCCACACTTTCCCACCAAGAGGATAAAAATCTGGAATCTGAGTGATGAAAACTGGCAGAAAATAATCCTTTTGCAAATGTACCTCAGGCTCCAGCAGTGGAGCTGACGTTCATCAAGCTTAAATATCAAATGACGGAAAGCACATTGAGCATTGATAGAGCAGGACACTAGGTCCCCGAGGGTGATTATGGCAATGGTGAAAGCAACATCATTCCTTTGTTTTCCCACTTACCTACTAAGACAACCTAAATGTCCAACAATAGTGGAATGGTTAAATGAACTCCATGACATATTCACTTGTTATATGCCATTTTTATGGTTGCATACCATCTGTGAAGAACACGACATGGAAAAATGGTATGAGTGTAACTGTCAAACTTGGACTTTTGAAAAACTGGAAGAAAATTCAGCAAGGAGGTAAAATTAGACCTTTTATTAAAGTGGTGACATAGTAATTGTTTTTTTCTGTTTTCTCAAATCTGTATGAAGTTTGTTCTTAAATTATTAAGTTTTCTAAAAATCTTTTAAAATTTTATCACCTATGATATGCAGTTAATCTATACATGGATCTAGAATCCCACTATACATAGTTTAAGGATTTTTTTCTTCATGTTTTAGTTTAAATACAATGACTACATCAGGCTAGCCAAACATGATCATGAGGTATTCCCTAATGCTGAGTAGAAAGAGGGACAGCTGGTTTCAATCCCAGTCCTGTTCTTGTACTATTGCTGTGAGCAATTACTTGACCTCTTTTAAAGTGATATAATAATGTTTACATTGCTGGTTTATAAATAATAATTGTTGTTGTTGTTGTTATAGATGCCATTATATTAAATGCCTTCTGTGACAGTTATCAAAAGCCATTTCTTCACATATTTACTATTTCTGAATACCAGTCACTTTATATAAACCACCTAATTTTATTTTCATAACAACTCTAAGGTGTTATCTGTTTTAAAGACACAAACTCAGAAATTCAGTAACTTGTTCCCTGCCACACAGTGGCTGAGCAACCAATGTAATCCCTTTTTGTCTGACTTAAAAATTTGAGATTAAAAGATAACAGATAACATATACAAAGCTCTTAGCACTATGCCAACCTATGGCAGATACATTTACTAGGAGGTTAATATGCCATTGGTGATACCTTGCCCAGGGTCTAAGTTCTGCTCTTTGATCTGTTTGATTATCTGTAGGTTACTTTCTGTGAAAAAGTGCACATTTCAACTGGGAGATGCAATCCTAACTGTGTCCTCATAGCTGGGGCTGAGTCACTAGGAAATGATTTCTGTTGCCTTCTGGCAGTATCATCTATTCTCACATGTATCAGCAGAAGTAGGTAGATAGAATGTTTGAGTCTTGGCAGCTACTGTCACATCTCAGATATACCTCTTAAGAAACCATGAGGTGTCCTTGGGGTGGGCACCCAATATTTGGTAGCCAGTTGGTCCCTGCTTATGAAGGAAACCTATTAAGTGGTGTGGGCATATCCTAAAGCCCTGCTCCAAATATTCCCTGGATGATGTGGCTGACCCTTCATTGTTACCCCGTCATTTGCCCTCTCTAAGTGGAGGCTGCAGGACATTCTTTGCAGCCGACAGGGTGACAGCTGGAGAAATTTTTTTTTTTTTTTTTTTTTTAGATTCCTAAATCCTAAAGACTAATAGATTATTTGGAAGAGAGGAGTCTAGGTTCAATGAGGGAAGTTAGCATGCAGGATAAATAAGAGGGGTGAAGGAGAGAGAGTTGAAGTCATCCTCCAGAGACCGGGAACATCAAAGAATAGCCTTTCAGAGCTTTTGCTTCCAGAAATCTCCATACTCTCTGTTCTGTAGTCTCTCCCCACCACCCCGGGATTATACTCACTCCCACTATGGCTACTTAACCCCCCTCCCCCCTCCCCGCCACTCCAGGCTCAAATGCAGTTTTAGCTTGTAATGACTTGCTTTTGTCTCTAGAGGGAAGCAAAAGCATCAGGGAGGAAGGGACATGGGTCGGGGGTCTTCTCACACTTCACTGGTTTTGACAAAGGGTAGATTTTTTTTCTCTTTAGGTGGAAAGAAATAAGAACTTAGCAGATGTATTTTAGGTCCTGTATAGCATTGCTCAGAACTGCAGCATTCTCTTTACCTCCCAACCTTGGTGGCTACTAGAAATTGGCTTTAGGAGCCTTTAATTTCTAGGGTAGAGGTGAGGAGGGAAAAAAAATACAGGTCATAGAGAAAAGAAATAGTCACCCTCTTTTCTTGAGCATAATGGCACATATTTAGGAGGCAGGATTGAGGCTGGATCTGCAGTTGGATAGGTAGAAGAGTGGACACTGAGCAAAAAGTTTCAGACTTTTCCATACAGAGTATTACATTGGAAACCTTGTTCTCATTAACGCTGCCAGGAGAAACTGCAGAGTGAGAATTGGACTTAAGATTCAATTCTTCCGGGGCTGAATTAGGCTGATCAAAACATCATCCTAAAAGGACTATTTCAAGAGTGTTAGACAAACCAGTAATGAGGAAAATTACCAGCTTAGTCAGTCACCTCCACTCCTTGAGAATCCTGGTTAAGACACGCTGGACTACATGAGAAGAAAAAAAAAAAAAAAACTAACCTTTTCTTTCATATTTACTAATGCATGTTAAGTATTCATCTGGCACTTTCCATGGTTTTCCTACTTCAGTCATCTGGGAAATTCTAAGGTAGGCATTAAATATCTCCATTTTACATTTGAAAACTGGCTCAGAGAGGCAAAGTAACTTTCTCAAGATCACCCAGCAAGTGATTGAGCTGGGATGCCAACTCAAGGCTGTCTCACTCCAAAGCATATAGTCTTTCTCAGCCCACATGAAAAAAGGTAGAAGCTGACTTTCCAGGGCTTTATTCTCATGGGGAAAGCAAGATCTGTCTCCAGAAATTCACATTTTGGTGTTCTGCCCCATAGATTCTTGTTTTTTCAGGATGCAAGCAAGCAAATCTCTATTGAGTAATTGGGAGTTATTAAAGCATATTCCACCTTTACAATTCTCCATATAATCCTTGTGTTACAGGGACATTTCTAAACCCCAATGAGGGACAGACTTGTGGCAATATTAAGTTCCAAGGAATGAGTGTGTGTGTGTTGGGAATGGGAGGAGAGGCCTCACCTGAGTGCCATGAAGAGGTGGAAGTGAAGGTAGTGTATTCAGAGGAGAGTAAGGTGGTGTCAGACTAGCCTGACACCAGATTCTGGGTGATACCAAAGTTTTCATAAACTCCTTGTAGAGATGTAAGTGTGATGAAAGCAAAGATTTCAGGTAGTCTGTGCCCTGCACATTTTAGACTGGCTTCTCTAGCCCTTTTGTGTCCCCCAAAGACGACTTTTTGGCTACATAATATGGTAAGCAATGCTTTTCCTGCCCACCCAGGATGAAGTGCTGACCCAGGCCCGCTGCAGGGAGAGATTTATGGATTTTCCAACTGCTTTTCGTCTCTACGCTAGGCTCATTTGTGCCAGCTGAAAGGGCACAATAATAACAGTGGCAATTTAAACCGTGCTTCTCACTTTTCCCCCTGAAAAGTGGCAAAGTGACTCACCATCGTTGAACTATCTGTCCCTCTCTCCACCCCCTGACTTGTTTGCAGCAGCCTAGGCTGGTTCCCTGGGAGCTGAATGGGGAGCCAGGCATTCCAGAAATCCTTCAGCTGTGACTGGGCTGATACCATGGCCCCCATAAATGTGTTCCCCCAAATGTAATATGTTTTAATTTGAATATCTCAGATGAGACTGCTTAGAAGGCACAGGAGCCTCATGAGTCTCATTAGGCAAGCACAGTGCCCCCCCTCAGTGATGAATAATACAAAATGGGGCCCATTCAGTCATCTTTTCTGAGGGGGACGCTGCTTGTTTTTCGATGTGCAGTCTGATATAGAGAGGACTGGTCTGTTTGAAATTCACGGCATACCAACTTCTGAGGAAGCTGTAACAATGGGTCTGGGGGAGCTATAAAATCCTTTCCTCCCTTCATCCCGAGCCCTCACCTCCATTCTCCTCCATATCCAATTCTACCATCCTGTGGTCAGAAAATGGCCATTCTCGGCTCTTTCTTTCAGCACCAGCCTAAGGAGAGCTCCCAGAACTGGAGATGAGGAAGGTGCTTCAGTGCCTAGAGTAACTAAAGATTTTGAGGTGCCACAAAGCAGGTAATTAGGTGGTGAAGGTATCAGCTGTCTGGGAGATAGAGAAAGTAATTATGCTGAGTACTCCTGGTACTGTCAGTAAACTCAAAAGAAAGACACTGGGAAATCACACTATTTGATAGAGACTTCAATGTCTAGCAAGGATCAGAGGACTCTTGGTGAGGCTGCCTGGTACAGAAGAAAGGTGTAGGGATCATGGCAGACTGGAGTTCAAATACCAGTTTTACCTCCTATGATCTGTGTGACCTTGGGGAAGTTACTCAACTACTCTGAGTCTGATGTGTGAAGTGTAAAACATTGATAATTATAACTCCATTTACCTCATAGCCTCATTGTGAGAATTCAAGGAGATAATGCCTGGTACACAGTAAGTGCTTAGTAAATGGAAACATAATAATTACTATTAATATATACCAGGCATTCTCCATAGCAGCTCAGAAATAAGTGGAGGGTCAAATAATTGCAGTTATGTATGAGCATGTCATAAGAAGCATGAAGCCTGTAATTGTGCTGGCCCAAAGAGGGAGCCCTCAACTGGGGAGGGAGAGGGTACAGAGAAACAAAGTTTTGTGACTTTTGAGTTAGGTCTTTAAAAAAAAAATGGGAATTTGTCATGAGGGAAAGGGCTTCCAGGCAACTGGATCTGCCCCACACAAGGTCAAGGAGGTGTGAAACATCCAGGCCTTGAACAAATAGTTGTGTTCAGCTTGGCAAAAACTGGGATCTCCTGGTGGGGTGGTAGTGAGATGGGGGTCAGTGACCAACAATATTTCCAGCTTACACCCACCAGCCCCTGCACCACGCGCACGCTAGGCACCCTACCTGGCCAAATCTCCTGCGGAGCACTCCTCTTCTTTTCTTTAAGCAGCCAGGTAAGTTCACACCCCGCCCCATTCGAACTTGCAACTTGCGGGGCACAGCGAAGTAAGGGCGTGCAGACTTCCATTGATGAGATCAGGCCAGCTGTCACCCCTGCTGGGGTCGCGGCCCCTACCTCCTTCTTGGTCCCAGTCAGGTGCAATGTCCCCCACACCCAGCCCCCCCAACCACATGCAGGATCACTTGGGTTCTTTTGGACAACTCCATGCTTTCAGACGCTGCACCCATACATTCATGTGACCCCCTCCAAGGCACACATCTTCAGCCCTCCATGCAAGCACATATGCTGGCCACATGCATCCGCACCACACACCTGAACCTATCACATACACAAACCTTTGAACACATACACACCTTAAATAGACGTAAAGAGATACCTTGCTCACGGACGTACACACTGCACAAAAAAACACCACCTGTAAATCCACCTTGACACACAGCATTTAAGGCTAAGCACACACCCAATATACATATGCACACCAGCTTAAGATAGTACACACTCACCACAGCATGATCACAAACACTGAAACACACATTGAACACACCCACACCCAGACCGCACCCTCAGTCACACTGATTATAATCAGGCAGAAACATACAACCTACAAGCGTGCATGCACAAACACATGCTTCATGCCAGAGCTCGAACCAAATGCATACCACACCAAACACTTGGTCTAAAACATGCACCGCATACACACCCCATATACACCCGTCCATACACTGAACACACAGACGTACCGCACCCGAGCGCGCACACACGCGTACATGCATACATACATACACACACAGCCCGCCCCCGCCTTCTCTCTGGGCGGAAGAGAAGGGGGCGAGGAGTGGAGGCGGGGAAGAAAGGAGGGAGGATGGGCGGGCAAGGCGGAGCGGGCACAGATGCTCTTTTCCCTTTGACCTGGGTTGTTGGCCCTTTGTTCCCCATTCCCATGCAAAGGGAGTAAGTTGGGTCCAGGTGGGGTCCTGTTGGAGCCCAGGAAAACCGGAAGGGGAAGGTCCCGGGAATCTGCCGGCAGGCGCTGCAGGGACCCTGACTCAGATTACAGTCGACCCTGCCGGAGGCTCCTCCTCCCTGCACCCTCCCTTCTGCCCCCCCCACCCCATCACTGCCTTGACCTTTGCCCGCTCCCCAGGGGATGTGCTTCTTCATCCCCCCCCCCTCCAGAGAGAGGGAGATTATTAAGGGGTGTAGGTGTTTATTGGTTTCAAGAAGTAAGGAGTTCTGCACACAAGCGCTTTGCGAAACCTGTTCTAGCTTGAAGACTTCCCTTAATGGAGAACTCACTATATTGCATAGCAACACGTTTTCCGTGTAAAAGGCAATAGCTATTAGAAATCAAGGAGTCCTGCTTTGGACACATAGTAGGGCTCTGTAAATGCTCCTCCCTCCCTCTTACGTCACCAAATCTGGCAGAGCTATCTGAAACCTAGTACCTAATGGCTCTAGGGCAGTTGGTGAGTTTCTTAGCCCCCTAGACCTGCGCGGAGCTGAAGCCTCTGATCAGGAGCCACCGGCGGCAGGGGGCGGCAGAGTGGTCTTTGCACCTCTGGCTGCAGAACTGGGGGTCCCTCCCACTGTAAACGGGCTACAAGGGGTCACTCCAGAATTTGTCCTTTCTGTGTAGATGAATGGACAGCAGAGGAAGGGATATAGGGGAAGAGGAGCGCTTGGAGACGCGTTGTATAAAGTGCTGTGCAGAGTGCACAGGCTTGGGAGTTAGAGGTTCGAATCCTACTCTGACATTTTGTAGCTGGCTTAGGGTACGGGGTATTTTTGAGGTTTGTAGAGGTGACATATTAGAAGTACTTATCCCAATTAACACACACAAATGGCCAATCCCTCACCCTCTCCGAAATCCTCATCAAAAAGACGAAGATGTAAGAATTAGAGTGGGGAAGGAGATTAGAGGCTGGTGGAGTGATTTGGCTGCCAATCACAACCCCCTTCCTGTGCATACTTTCGTCCTTTACCAAGGTGCTGTTAATATTTGTAAACTTGCAATGAACACTCATTGGGTGCCAGGGATCTCTCATGTTACTTTACGTCCTGCCAGTACCCAGCACAGTGCCAGACACACCACTCTCTAATGCAGCACAGGGATGTCCTGAGTGAAATCCCTTGTAAATACTGAAACTTAAGAGTTATGTATAAAATTATAAGAAACCTGGAGGGGGAACTCCAGTAATGGCACCCTGGGCACTAGGAGGATGAAAGGCAATGGCTTTGGACCTGAGACCATTCCATTCCTCCTCAAAGCCCTCCATCTCTAAGCCTGCCTGGAAGGGCATTTATTTTCACTGCGGCAGAGGCTTCTGCAGTCAATTAAGAAGAAAGCTTCTTTCCTGGAGGGCAGGGGCCCTGGCCAGCTAGAGGGTGAGTCACCACCTCAGAGTTGGGCAGCAGAGATGGCGCTAAAGTGGCAATGAATCAGTCCAAGATGACATGGAGAGATTACCTGAGTGATGATAAGGAGAAGGAGGCAGAAGCCTGAGCCTTAGTCCCTTGAGACTGAGACCAAGTGGTAGTGTCCTATTCATATGCATGGAGTCCGTTCCTAATCTACCTCCCTACTTCCACCTCCACCAAGTCCCTAAGGGTAGCACCGGTGGCCCTCTGAGAGGATAAAGTAGAGCTGAAGACACCACTCCAGTAGTGGAGGGTGTTTGGGAGAAGAGTTCCAATCCTGACTCTACTACTTTGTGACCCTGGGCAAGCTCCTCCTTTGTTGGGTTCAGTGGCAAGTGCTCAGTACTTTACCTATGTTATTTGACACACTCTTCTCCACAGCACTACGGGAGTGAGCATTTATTCCCCTATTTTACAGATGAGAAAACTGAACTGATGCATGGCATTATTCTGTGTTCTACCTCTATAATGTATCATGCTGTCTTTGTCTATGTCACCAAGGCAATCCCTGTAATCCAAGTGAACACCTGTCAGTCCTCTTCCTAAATGAACTCCCTGGACACTCAGGTTCAAATCATACCTCCCAGCTGCTCCCAACACCAATATGTTGCTGGCTACCTGGGTGAATTTCTTTTTTTCTTTTTTTATTTTTGTAATTGTAGATGGACAGAATGCCTTTATTATTTTTATATGGTGCTAAGGATTGAAACCAATACCTCATACATGCTAGGCAAGCACTTTGCCACTGAGCTACAGCCCCAGCCCTGAATTCTTCTATCATCTCCTGTGATATACCCACCTCTGGAACTCAATCTTTCCCTGGTATATCAGTCTAAAAATCCACCTTAAATATGAAGCATCACCAGAAAGGTGCACCCGAATAGCAGCCTCTTACCCAAATTGGGAAGAACTGGCTGCAGGATGCTGCAGTGAGGAAGGGGAGTAGAGCTGCCAGGGCCAGAAGGAAGGGTGCAGAAAAATCCAATGAGAAGAAGAGAGAAAGGGAAGATGCCAGAGAAAAAAATTGGACCAGCCTCAAACTGCTGCTCCCTCCCTTTCTCCCCCTCTCCTGATCTGGTACTCTAAAATGTATAAAGGGGCAGCATCCAGCCCATTTCCAACAGGAGGAGAAGGAGAGATCCTCTCCTTCAATTGAAGGAGAAACCATCCTGATTCAAATTACACTCCTGTGTGGGGTAAGACTGATTTCATTGGGGGTGGGGGTGGGGGGGTAAAGGCATCCTGGTAGTAGTGATGGTAGTGAGTGAGTGGTACTTAAATCCCAAACAGCGACACCAAGGGTACTACCAGAGCTGGAAGCTCCCTCTAAAGAAGATAAGAAGGAGCTGGGGTTGTCTCTCAGAGGTAGCACTCACCTAGCATGTGTGATGAGGCACTGGGCTTGATCCTTAGCACCACATAAAAATAAAATAGATATTGAGTCCACCTATAACTAAAAAATGAATATTTAAAAAAGAAGAGAAACTTGCCACTGGGCTTCTGGATCTCATTTCCAAGCTAAGCCCTTCTGAGCCACATCTCTGAGTCTTTGGGGAAGTTCATGTTTTCCTGGGCCTCCACAGGAGCCATGTATGTCTCCCACCAGAGGCTGCCCTCCATCGTCTCCCTTTTCTTCCTTCTTCCCTTTTGGCTGGGGTCACCTATATAGTCTGACACTCTCTACTTGCCTCTCTTCTCTATCCTTACTCCTTTGACAACACATGGCACCTTTGCCCCCTTTACTTGGTTTAAGAGATGAGGAAAGTCAATTGGGAGGGGGAGTAACTGTGTGTGCAAACTTTCCCTTGCGTTTTTAACCCTTATTGCCCTTGTTACATCAGATGAGAATATTTATCTCTTGCAAATAATGAGCTTTTGCTCAGTTAGTGATTTGTACATATGATAGGTGGGCTGCAGATTAGAAGGAAGATTTTTGGAAGAGGTTTTTAAAGGATGGTTTTCTGACTTCCCTGGGAGTCTAGATAGGCATAGAACACAGAAAATAAAAAAGGAAGATGCTAGTGTGGGGGAGTGGAAGTTGGAGGAAGTTACTGAGATTCTTGCCATCCAGGTGGATGGAGGACTCTGAAGTTAGCTACTGTTTACTCTTGCTGCTCATTGAACTTTGAACAAAATGACCTTTTTGTCTGAATTTGTAAGAGCATAAGTCTTGGTCAAGAATGGGAGACAAGGAGCAGGGAAAGAGAGGCAAGTTCAGTGGTTGGGTACAAAGGGTCAACAAAAGATGCTCCTTGCCCTTGAATGACGCAACTCAGGAAGGAAAGGAAGCAATGTGGTATAACAAAATGTGTGCTGAGGTGGGGTCCAGGAGATCTGGGCCTAACTAGCTCTTGTTTTAGGGTAAATTTCTTATCCGTGAGAACCTCCACCTCTGTCTTTCCTTCACCTGTAACTTGAGATCTTGTGCATGAGTAGGGGAGGGGTAATTCAGAGGAGCACGCTGAAGGGACCCTCGGGCTGAATCTTGAAGCAGTGATTGTTTTTAAGTAAGGGGAGAAGTAGTAAGAGTAGCCCTGAGAATTCAGCAAACAGGTATGCATAAGGCACTGAGCTGGCTGCTGTGGAGAAAATTGCTATGAATCAGCCCCTACCCCACGGCGGAAAGCTTTACAGGGAGTGGGGGAATCTGCGCGCGGCAGAGCCAAGCGCTCACAGCGCCTGCAGCTCGTCTCAGGACTAGCTGCGGCGGCCGCGTCGCTGGAGCGACTAGCAGGTCACCCAGACTCATTCCCTGGCCGGACCAGGACAGTCGTCAAGAGGTAGTGCAGGGGTCGGGCACCAGGGGACTGAGTGCCGCCCACCGTGGGACGAGTGAGGGGGGCGGCGAGGGTCCGAGGCGAGGGAGGGAGAGGTGGCCTGAGTGCGGAACATCTTGCCCCCAGGCTCTCGCGTCAAGGGTTCAAACTTAAGAGTTTGCCGGAAGGATTTAATTGCTGGTATTCTCTGGGCAAGCTCTGAGAGTAGATTTTGCGCACCGCGGGGGTTTTGTTTAACTTTGCTAATTCTGCGCTGCTCCTTCGAGCTACATTGGGGCGCAACACGTGCAGTGCAACCCAACCCATTCTGAAGGCCGTGCTCTTGTGTTGTGGCAACCAGAGGCCCAGAACACCCCCACCCCCCACTGGCTGAGGGTGAAGCGTCTGGAGCATCCCCCTCCCCTAATCTCTAGCTCTAGGTCAAGGGCCTGAGTTGGACTGTCTGTCTTTAAGGCAGAAGAAGGGGCTAAGGGCTCAGATCCCACCCCCCTCTGGCCCTCTAGGTTTGGAAGAGTTGTGTGGTGGCGGGGTGCTCTTTTGAACTTCAGATAGCAATGGCATGGCCCTGTGTCCTGGAGTTCACTAAGTCTCTTAGAATAATCAAGGACTCTGCAGACTGCGTCTTTATAGTGCTGTTAGATAAACAGGATAATAATAAATTGTGTTTCGGGCTTGAAGATGCTCACTGACTTGCCCAAGGCCACCCAGCTGCTTAATAACTGAGCAGGCTTCCTAACTCCTGGGCTTTTTTCACTCCACCATAGTCAAGACATTGGTCTATTTTTGAAGGAGGATGGGTAGATGGGTAGATATTGGTATTTTAGAAACATGGTTACTTGAGTGTAGTTTTAAAAATTATTCCTATCATGAAAACTGCAATGAAAAACATCTCCCACAGTTCCAATTCCCTATGATAGACACTCAGGATTTTGAAAAAGAAAACTGGCAGAAAATTGGATGCTCATTTGTAAAGATATAAAGGCAAAGAGAAGTGAGTGGGGGGGGGGTGCAGAAAAAGATGGAGGGGAAGTTTCCAGGCACAGGTTTTGAGATCTTCTTTACTCTGAAGTTTTCTTTGACATGGCTCTGTCTAGATGGTTTGGGGGAGTGTCCCCATTGGACTGTTCTTTCTCAAGCCCACTCTGTAGGAAGTCACAGTTGGAGTGGCAAATGGTTGACGACCTACCCTTTAATTCAGTCTCCTTTCCCCTTTTCCCCTCTCTTTTGTGAATACATTAAGAGAGGGAGGGGAGGGAGTATGTGTGTGTGTGTGTGTGTGTGTGTGTGTGTATTTACATACATATGTGAGGGTGTGAATATGCAAGCATGTAGATGGGTGTCTGAGTGGGAGTGTGTAAGTGTCTGAAAGGGAGCAAGTCTCAGAGGCTTTGAAGGGAGGAGGCAGGGAGTTGAGAAGGTGGGAAGAGTGAATTGGAATTTACTGAGTGCATACTGAAAAACCTACAGTTGAAGAAGGGTCTGTCAGTGCTAGTGGGCATGAGGAAATAGTCATTTCTTTATATTTCTTAAAGGAACAAAACAGGAAATACATTTAAATTACTTCAGAGAAGGATGATATTAGACCCATGGGCCTTTCTTGATAGTCCCTCAGACACTTGACATTTATGTGACCTTCCACCAGGCAGTAAGATCCCAAGGGCAGGAACTGGGGCTTTCCACTCTGGGTGGCTGTCCCCTCCCCTCCACCACCCCTAACACTTTAGCTTGAAAATGCTACAGAGGAAGACAAAGGTGGGGATTAATTTCCTTTTGTGGGCCAGAAAGGGTTTTTCCCTACATTTCATAGGCTAGGCTAATTCCCCTAGATCCTGCATTTATCTACTTTGCATCTGTGATCATAAAAGACCCAGAGAAGAAATTGTTCATCCTATCCCACTCAGTGGTTGAGTACCTATTTTTGCCTTCTCAGGATGGCTAGTGACATTCTATAGCAAGAGCACTGGATACATAATTCCATAAAGATAATAGAACTTTTGTTCAGGTTTCCTTTCTAATTTGACTTCCAAGTATTTAGGGCGGGGGCAGTTCCTCACCTTAGGTACAACACAGTACCCCTTGGAGAATTCTTTCATTCTAATCGTCTTTTATTTAGTCTTCAACATAGCCCCACATAGCAGGTATCACAATTCTTACTTTTTAAGGTCATGAATTTGAGGCTCTGAAAAGTGAGATAATGTACTCCAGGTCACATAGTTGAGTGTGTGAACTTTCATGTGATGTGTTGAGGCTGGGACTTGAATCCAGGTCCAAGTCCATATCTCTGGAGCTTTCTAGGAGACTATGCTGTCAAAATTGGGGTGGGTTGGGGTGAGAGCATTAAATTAGTATATAATGTTTTTCAAATACACACGCACACACACACATACATGTCTTCCCCTCTCTCACAAGGTATGTCACAGAACAGCATATATAAGACCTCAAAAATTCAGTTATTTCTTTAGAAAGGAAGGTAGTCTTATACCTTCCCAGTTTCAGGCAGCAGATGTTAGTGATGAATATTAAGAAATTTCATAGTATGGGAAGGGCAAGGCCTGGCCCAGGAATAGCAGATCATGTTCCTCCATTGCATTTTATGCAACTTTTACTAAGTCGTAACACCACCAGAACCCTAGTTTGTTTTTATCTGTAAAAGGGGGAAAATATTCGCCAACCTCCCTCCTTTCCAGGGGTTGTTGTGAGCATGATGTGGCATGATTCATTTACTCATGAATCATGAATAGCTGTTTCAATTATCAGACCTTTATGTTCTCTCAAACCCTCAGAATTGATAATCCTATGATTCACCCAATGAACACTCAGTGAACACCTACTGTGTGCTTGGGTCTGGTCATAAAGGACATATAGAAAGCTTTTTGAAAAATGAAAAAGCATAAGGCAAATTAGGCATTAAAATTTTTACCTCCCACCAATAGAACATCTTATTTTTTCTTCTTCCACCACAATTTAATAGAAGCAATAACCAAAAGGTGGGGGGGGGGATGATATACATGACACAGCTTGTGATGTCAGCACTATTATGCACCCTGACACATTCTGCAGATAATAGAATATCTACATCTTGTTGTATTTGATAGCACGTTTCCTTGTTTAAATTATCCTTTGTGATGTTTATAGCATAAAGATTGCCTTTCACCATCCTGAGCTTCAGTTGTTTGTTTAGTCAATAAAATTTAAAAAGGGCATCCCACGTTCTATAGAATGACGACTGTACTTATTTTACAAAGATGTTGTAATTTGTGGTGGCTGCCTGCCTTCAGATATGACCTCCCCTGGCTTTATGGAATTAGCTTTGATTATGTGTACATTCTTTTCATTTCATTATTTAGCAATGCAGAATCTTGCAGCTATGCAGAACAGAGGTGGATAGGGCAGAAGAAAATGCCTTGAGACTGAGGAGAACTGGGTTCTTGTCCAGGCTCTGTTGTCCAATTGCTTTATAGCCTTTGGAAAAAAAATCCCTGTTGTCTTTGAGCCTCAGTTTTTTGGACTGTGGAATGGAAGTATTAGACTATGTGATGGCTGTTTCCTTCTATCTGAACCAATTTAATATTCTGAGTAATTCCTGAAACTTTTTTGTAGCCAAGGCTTTTACCTGTAGTTTATGAGCTTCTGCTGTGGCATGATGGTCTAACACCACGTATTAAACACTGTCCCCAAATTTAATTGTCTTGGGGCATTACCACCTCCGTGGATAGAATGAGTCATTCTGTTCCCCGCATCTGCAGCTTTTGCTGAAATGGAGGTTATGGGATAACAACTTAAAGGCTAACTCGTTAATGCTCAGGGATGAATGAGGTCATGTATCATCAGACCAAATTGGTGCCCAAATGTTTTCATCCACAGACCTGGATCTCTCTCATGTTGTGATATATTAATGGGGATGTCTTTATCCATTTCACTGCCTGTAGACATTTGAATATTGTAGATGGAATATCTTTTGGGCACCCAGCCCTGTGCAGTATCAATTTCTCAAACTCCAAAGGTCTTTCAGTGGCCAGAAGCAAAATCCTGACGAAGCCATAAAGTGCCTAATTGATAGGAATTCAAACCACAGCATCAGTGCAGACCCTGCTTTTTTCTCCTAGTTGTTTACTAGTTGGTGAACACGTACCAGACCTAACCACTGGATGGGGGCAGTGAAGTAAAGGAGTCTTCCACATGGTGAAGACTGTGGATTTATGCCTAGTTGAGAGCATTTCCGTCCTCACAATGTCGAAGCGGGTGACCTTTCTAATGTTAATTTGTTTCTCCATCTGTGCTGTGCATTTTGGGAGGACGTGAGAAACGGGCTTGATGCCACCCAAGGGTGTTTCCCCTTTTTTGTATTGCTGGAGACTTGATTTGGGTGCCTTGCTGCTCTGTTCGAATTCTCTAGCTTGCTATCAGCCAATTTCTTTGCTATTTTACTGATATAAATGAAACTGTCTTTGTTGTTGACAATGTAAAACTAGATAGCTTGAAAGAAAAATAAATTCTGGGACATATAGGCTTAATCTGAATAATAATTGAAATATCAAAGTATCTAGTTTTTTTTTTTTTTTTTTCCTGTGCTGGAGAGTGAACCCAGGGCTGGCCTCATGGCTACTAGGCAAACTGTCTACCACTAAACTATATCCCCAGCCCAGTTTTTCTAAATTTTATAAGATTTGAAAAAATATTTGACCCTGATGCAATTGAAGAGTGAAGATCTATGCCCAATAGTCTCCCCAGCTAGCTTTACCTATGTTAATAAGTAATTCAAATTTAGAAAATATTGAACAGAGTAGGCTTCAATGCATTGATTAAAAATTCTAATCATATTAATAATTCCTTTTAAAGCCTGATGTGTTCTGGTAAACTCAGGCCCTCTGCAAAGAACCTTCAAAGTCAACATGTTTATTAAAAACTAATGCTACATATCACATTATTCATACATTCAACTCACACATCCACAGAGATGGGTTTTATGCCATTTCCTTATTTTATGGACTAGGCCAAAGAGGCCCAGAGAATTCAACTGACTTTCCTACAGTCACACAGCAAGCAATGATAAAGTTTGGCTTTGAACTCTGTTCTCTTTGACTCTATCTCCAATGCCCAGTGCAGATATTTGTCTAAAATGATTTTTGCAGATGTCTTGAATTCTAGATTGAAACTGAGCTGATTTGCTTTCATATTCCTCCTTGAGCATCTTTTTGATCTCATGGTCACTTCAGGCTAGTGCCATGGTACACTAAAGGGGGAAGGAGAAGACACTTTGAAGCAAGAGAGGTCTCTTAGCACTTTGGTTCTTATGGGGAGCCTTCCTTTATGTCCAGTTTGGAATTTCAGGCCGAGGACATGTAAAATATTACATTTTCAAGAAACTGTTTTGTGTCTGTCCACAGTGCTGAAGGCTGCCTTCTTACCCCCTCCCCAGCCCATCTATCTGCTTCTTGTTTGGGCATTCTCCTAGCTCTGTTTCTGTCTTTTGTACTACTGGTGCTTGAGAGGGTTGAAGGTAAGCAAGACAGTGTCAATTTTGCTGGCAAAACTGCAGCATATTACTGTTCTTAAGTTTAGCCCTATATGTTCAAGCAGGGAGGCAATGACAAACGGTTTATTCTAAGGCCTTTGATTTCCTTCGGAATTGTAAGCATCTAGGCTGACTCATCTCTCAAAGGCTTTCTCTCTCTCCTTTTTGGGCTGGTGTTGATTTGAGGTTTCACTGTTTGTTCTTACCTTATTTTCTGGGGAGGGGAGGGATTAATTTACATCCTGGTTTTTAAGGCAAGAACCAGCTCTGCTCTTTGGGTGATCAGATCTGGTAAGCCTCCACAAGAAGAAACTCCAAGACAGGTACAGAAATGACTGGATTGGGGGTAAGGGGAGAGGGGGGTGATGTTATTAAAAAAATTAAGCAGAGCTACATTATGTGTCAGCATGAGACCCTCGACTAAAGGGCTCTGGACTTGTTATTGTTAATGGGAGATTTATAGAGGTTTAGTCTGGGACTGGTTAGCTGTATGTGCCTTTGGTTAAAATGGTCACTTTGTGGTTTCAGTCTGGTGGTTGGCCTTGGGTGTTCACTTTGGGTCCAGGGGACGGTGGTTTGCAGTTGAAGGAGCTTTAAAATTAATGCTAGGGGTTTTCTTTTTAGCTTAGTTCCAAAGCCATAGGAAGATCCTCCATCCTTTCTCATATTGCACCTCAGTTATCTGGCAGGCTTGTCTGATATCTTTGATTTCGGCCATTAAAGAAGGCAAAGAGAATTTTGGAAATAAAATTCAAGCTGGAATGTCTTTTTGGGGAAAACAGGAGGTTTTTTAAAGATGATTATTGTATGATATCTCTTACCTACCTCATATCTGTCAAAGCCATATTACCCGATCTTTGAAATTTAAGCCCCTCTCCAAATTTTACATAGAAAAATATCATAAAACTCCAGGGGAAAGGAAAGCTTGGAAAAGTACTATGTTAAGTATTTTTTTTCTTTTTCTTTTTCTTTTTCTTTTTTTTTTTTTTTTTGTTAAAAGGTTTAATTCCCTATATCACATTATTTTTTCTTTTAAGAATCGGCATCTACACATGCACCCAAATCATAAACTTGGGAAATATCTTAAATTCTTTCCATTAGATTTTTTCCCCAAGTCCTGGCACTTCTACTCAGTGACACTGACTTGTATCAACAACCCTTGTCTTCTTGCTGATCTAACTGCTTCAGGCTTTCAACCCAGATCAGGTTATTTCATGGCTCTCTGATTTTTTTTTCCCCATGGTACAACTCAGACTGGCACCCTATGGTAGTTCCCTGTTGGTTTCAGGAGAAAGTCCAACTGCTGAACATGGCTTACAGGACTAGTCAGGATCTCATCTCTGTCCATCCAGATTTATCTCCTTCCAATGCCTTCATATTGCTTTGAGATGAAAACCCCTCTCCCATCTCTTTGCCTTTGTACAAGCTGTTCTCTCTGGACACTCTCCCCCTTGCTGTATCCAGGCAAAGTTGGATGTTTTCTCCTTTCTCCTCTCACAGTACTTTGTTTACATCTTGGCTGATTGACTTATCACAAGGTTTTGTAAATTGTTGCTAACCTGTGTATCTCCTTCACTGCATTGTTAAATCTTTTATGAGAAGAGTAGTATTATCTTGCTCAACCTTTCAATCTGTAGTGTCTGGCTCAAAGTGGGCAATTAATAGATTTCTTAGTGAATGAATGAAAGAATAAATGGGTAACAGAGAATATGCAGGAAAGGATGCTGTGGGGGTACAGGGAGATCTCCACTGGGGAATGCTATGCAACCTGGGAGCAATATGATAGTGGGGACCTTGGAGAAAAGCCATATAAAACAGGTTTCCCATTATACTAAAATGAACTTCACTCTGATCACCAATGTTGTATAGGAAGTCTGACTGGAAATGGTCTGGAAATGTTTGTTTTGGTAGATGTTGATTTTTTTTTCCCATAAAAAATAATATAATCAAGTTGCCCAAATTTCAGTAAATAGAGAAAAGACAAACAAATTATTACCACTTAATACAAAGCTTATTATTTGGGTACATTTTTGTCTTTAATTTTTATGCATTTTTTCCTTCACATAGTTGTAATCATAATTGCAATTCTGTATTTTTTATTTGTTGAAAAGCTCTTTGTAAACATTTTATGATTGCATAATTTTTATACTATAGTCATTATGTAATTTGTATAACTAATTTCATTGCTGGGGTAGATTTTTCCCTTAAGTTTTTACTATTATGGCTCATATACATATGGATTTTCCTGTCTGTAGGAAGATATCATTAGAATAGATTCCTAGAAGGGGATTATTCGGTCAAAGAGACTGGGGACAATTTTCGGTTCCAGACCCATGTGTCCAGTTTGTTTTCTGGAATAATTTTTGTATAAATTTACAGAATTTATATTGCTCCCAGCTTAAATGAAAACCTTCTTTTTGCCCAATCCAGACAGCACTGAGTATATCATGAAAAAATTAAAACTAGACCATCAATGTTCTAATTAATAGAAAATACTAATTTTTGTCTCAAAACTGCTTTCTAAAGAAAATTGTGAGGTGGTTTCTTTCTTTTTTTTTCTAATTAGTTTTTTTCTTTTCTGGACTATCTGTTCAGAGCTGTTTTTTTTTTTTTTTTAAGTTGTTTTTTTTTTTTTTTTTTTTTTTTTTTTTTTTTTTTTTTTTTTTTAAATAAGCAACCAGAGGCAGCCCTGCTTGAGGGTGAAGCCGCCTCCCAGTTTTCCCTCCCCATTTACCCCCCCCCCCATAGTTCCCTCCACCAGGTCCAGTGACAATTGGATGATGCAGCCTTGATAATCATTCGATTCCAGAATGGGTGGCTGCATTCCTTTTCTGAAGGCAGCAAGGACACGCTGCCCCAGAATCATGCCCACTTTGCTCTTGTTGTCCGCCTTCATTTTTTTAGTGAGCGTCCTGGGAGGAGCCCCAGGACACATTCCCGACAGAAGGATGAAGATGGTGTCAATACACAGCCTCTCTGAGCTGGAGCGTCTGAAGCTGCAAGAGACTGCTTACCACGAACTCGTGGCCAGGCATTTCCTCTCTGAATTCCGACCTGACCGAGGTGAGCTGTACCCCGGAGTGTGGCATCCTCGCCTTTGGGCGAGTGGACCCCCGGGGCCAAAGGGACAGATTTGGGGTCCGGAGGGTCGGGAAGGGTATCGCCTCTTCTAATTCCCTGGCGCCTGAGGAAGTGGGAGTTGTTGCAGGCTGTCTATTGAATTGCAAAAGAGGTAAAGATTAGTTGAGTTGGGTGGAAGTGGGGGGGGGGGGTTTGAAGGGTGGTAAAAACGAATGTCAGAGACTGAGTAGAAGTGAGCTCAGGTGAAGAGACGCACGCGCCAGGTGTGTTTCCAGAATTGGGCAGAGCGACTGAGGTGCAGAAGGATACTCGGAGAGAGGACTGGGACAGAGACATCGCGTTTGAGAGACAGTGAGAGACACGCACCAAACCAGGCGAAAGAGTGGGAGGGCGGTTCGGGGGTGGGGGGGGGGAGGTGGCAGCAGAAGCTGCTGTGTGAGCGCTTCCCACCTCAGCTGGCTACAGTCGGGACGCTGCACAGGACAGGGTTCGAGCTTGCTCAGGGGTGGGGGGGATCTCCGGGGTACCGGCGCAAATTTGGCCACCGAGTAGGGGAGGTTGCGCGGTTGCGCTGCGGAGGGGCGCTTTACCAGCATTGGAAAGTGCAGGGGGCGGCGGGGGTCTCTAGGTACGCACTGAGGGCGCAGTCCGAACTGGGTGAAGCGGAGGGCTAGGAGACCTCGCGGGTAGCCGCCGCTGTGGGATTTGGAGCTAGGGACAGCCAGGTGTCGCCGCTTCTCCTGGCACCATGCTAGGAGCCGACGGCAACCTGGGTGCTAGAGTGCGTCGCAGTAACTTGGCGACCCTCACTCTCAGAGGCGCTGCGGGTGGAGCCCCTCCCCTCGCCTGTTGCATGATTCAGGCGCCTGAGCGCCCCTGAATTTTATATTTAAGTGTTGTGTTGAGAGACCGCTGTTGCGTAGCAAGATGCGCCTTAGGTTATCTGGTTTGATTAAATCTTCGGAGTTTTCGTATGTGTAAGATAAGATTGGTCCTGTTGTCTGGCAGGGAAACTGAGGCTGGGAGAAATGAAAACATTTATCGCGGGCTGGAATGAGCTCCCCCTCCCCCTTTCCCTGCTCCCTGCTGCGGATTAATGTATGGCCATGCTTGAGTCACTTATCTGAGCCCTATTTGTATGTAAGTGTGCGTTTCTTTTCTTTTTCTCTTATAGCTCTACCCACTGACCGTCCCAACACCTTGGAGAAGTGGTTTTTGATTCTGAGAGGACAAGAGAGGGGTGAGGGGCTTCTGTATTTTCTTTGAGTGAAATAGGGTGCTGCATCCCTCCCCCCATAGTGTGCCCCTGGCTGCTAGAGACTGGGCGGGGCCCACTGCTTCCCAAGTCACTCCCCCTCCCTCCCAGAAACCCCTCAGAGGGTGATATCGGGAAATGGCTCAAAGCTGAGGCGCAAGGGGCGGTCCTCCCAGACCAGCCTAATTAGGCCTTCGGGTGGATGAGCCCCAGACTACTCAGCCTGAGATCACCCTTCTTGTTTCTAGGTGGTCACCCCCTGGCAGGATCTTAAGCCCCTTCAGGGTAGTTGAGTGGGGCTGAGTTGAGTGTTGAATACTTTTGTGTAAATACTGCTGGGTCTTTTTGGCTAGCTCCCCAGGGAGGGGCACTGCAGTGTGGAAGGGGTGGGGTTGACTGCTGGAGGTTCTTGGGGGAGGGTGGCTGTCCCTGCAGTTCCTCCCGATATAAGTGCTGCGGGGCTTTGAGGTTTCTCATTCTTTCTCTCTCTAACTCCCCAGACGTCTCTCTCAAGACATTTGGCATTCGCCTGGAAGAGGTACTGGTGAACGAGCTCACCCGCCGCAAGCATCAAGAACTGACAGCCACGATGCAGATAGAAGAAGCCACCACCGGTCAGGCTGCGGGCCGTCGTCGTCGGGGAAACGTGGTGCAAAGGATGTTTGGCCGCATCCGGCGCTTTTTCAGTCGCAGGCGGAATGAGCCCACCCTGCCCCGGGAGTTCACTCGCCGTGGGCGTAGAGTGAGTTTAACTACCAGGTTTTGGACAGGGGCCATTCCTGAGGTGTGCAGTGATGTGGGACAAGAGGGTCAAGGCTTCTATCCTCATGGGGGGGGGCGGGGCTGGACAGGTAAAGGAAACATTCTGAAAGGGTGTACTTGGCTTGCTACAGAGAATCTCTCCTGTTTTGAATGTCACATGCAGTACTCGTGTCTAAATCTAGACCTTGTTCTCCCCCATTTTAATATTGTCTGGATTTCTCCACAGGGTGCAGTGTCTGTGGATAGTCTGGCTGAGCTGGAGGACGGGGCTCTGCTGCTGCAGACCCTGCAACTTTCAAGGGTTTCATTTCCTATTGGCCAGCGACTTCTTGGATCCAAAAGGAAGATGAGTCTCAATCCGATT
Source organism: Callospermophilus lateralis (assembly GCF_048772815.1). NCBI lineage: Eukaryota > Metazoa > Chordata > Mammalia > Rodentia > Sciuridae > Callospermophilus > Callospermophilus lateralis. Next base: position 106,543,136 of record NC_135325.1, read on the forward strand.
GCCAAACAAATCCCCCAGGTTGTTGAGGCTTGCTGCAAATTCATTGAGGAACATGGTAAGGGAGCTGCAAATGGTTAAATTACGAAAGGAGGCAATTAAAGAGAAAGAGGATGTTATAGAAATACAGAGAAAAGAGATCATGGGATCAAGGGCTTGGATAAAATTTCCCTGGCACTTGTAGAGGTTAGGATGCAGCTCTTAAGGAAGGAGAAGGGAAACACCATGGGGAAAGGGGTCAGATTTTTAGGATTATCTGCTTTCTTTCTTTCAGGCTTAAAGGCAGTGGGGATTTTCACCATTGAGTATTCGGCGCAGAGAGTGCGTAAGGTAAATTGACTATGTTTACACTTTGGTTCTTGGTCAAGTAAAAGCAGATGGAAGTAGGGGCTCGCCTAGAGACATGATGGTAGTTTCATGACTGTTGAAATAAGGTCTTCTTTCTAGTCCCCAACATACAATATTATGCTAGCTACCTCCCCTGAAGCCTGTGACTTCCTGAAGGAATGACCAAGAGGGAGCCTGTAGTGAGCAGGACAAACCATGTCTCTTCTCCCTTGTAGCTCCGTGAAGCATTTGATCAAGGTCTGGATGTAGTGCTGGATGACAATCAGAATGTGCATGATATTGCTGCACTCCTCAAGGAGTTTTTCCGTGACATGAAGGACTCTCTGCTGCCAGATGATCTGTACATGTCCTTTCTTCTGACTGCAAGTAAGTCTTCTGCCCTCCCTTGTTGGGGCAAGGGAAGGAAATGTCAGAGGTCTAGTGACCCCCAAGGACCTAAGTCCAAAAGAACATCAGAAGATGAAAAATACCTCTCTAGGATATAATATGCATATTATTTGTCAATTAAAAATAAAAATCTTTCCAAACTGTCTCCAAGTTACTTTGTCTCTATAAATCTGTTACTTGGGAATTTCTCTAGTTTCTTAAAACTGTGTGTGCCCTCTCAGGGCAAAGAACCACCCAGATTCTGTAGAGATCTGGTTTTCATGGTGGGAACACTTATTACCCTTAGGGTTCCTGAACTCAAATCTTTGTACACAAGTAAAGGCAAGTTATTTAGGTAGTTTCTGCATAGCCATCAGCAATTTGGAGTAGCTCATCTCCCTTGGTATTGGGTTGCTGCCAAGGCCAGCCCCCTAAGCTGGTCCCTCTTTTCCTTTTTTCAGCTCTGAAGCCCCAGGATCAGCTTTCTGCCCTGCAGTTGCTTGTTTATCTGATGCCACCTTGCCACAGTGATACTTTGGAGCGCTTGCTGAAGGCATTGCATAAAATTACTGAGCACTGCGAGGACTCCATTGGACTTGATGGACAGCTGGTAAAAAGATCAGGGAAAGGGTGGTGAGAACTGTAGTAGGGGACATGTGCGAAAATATAGTGGTAAAAAGAAGTGAAACAAATAAAACAAATAAAAAGAGGTGTATATATCCATTTGTACAATTTCTAATACTATCTCAAAGTCAGTCACTTTCTGCATTCCTGTACCTAGGTTCCTGGCAACCGCATGACCTCCACCAATTTGGCTCTCGTGTTTGGATCTGCTCTCCTGAAGAAGGGAAAGTTTGGCAAGAGGGAGTCCCGTAAGACAAAACTGGGAATTGACCACTATGTTGCTTCTGTCAATGTGGTCCGTGCCATGATTGATAACTGGGACGTTCTTTTTCAGGTAGGTGCAAATTTTGGATATTCTTATTTCACACAGTCCTCTTTTGTTCACCAAGCAAGGGAGAATTGTATGTGGTTACCAAAGCAGGCAGATAAAGTTCCCAGTCTAGAATTTCCTTCCAAATTAGATGGTCATGAGGTTGTCTTTCAATCCTGGTACCTGATGGAGACATAAATGAAAAGGTGCTGAAAAATAAAGACTAATATTGCTAATTTTACTCTCAGGTGCCGCCTCATATTCAGAGACAGGTTGCCAAGCGTGTGTGGAAGTCCAGTCCTGAAGCTCTTGATTTTATCCGTCGCAGGAATCTGAGAAGGATTCAGTGAGTTTTATTTTTTTTTCAATTTAGCCTAAAGGACATTATTCTATGGGGGCTTCCAACTCCAGATGATCTTTATGTTAGTTAATGCAAGTACAAAATAACTTGTTCAACATTCCTTTCCATTCAGGAGTGCACGCATCAAGATGGAAGAAGATGCTTTACTTTCTGATCCAGTGGAAACCTCTGCTGAAGCCCGTGCTGCTGTCCTTGGTCAAAGCAAGCCCTTTGATGAAGGTCAGTTCCCCTCAAGAGGTCAGGCCCTTCCTGAAGGTCAGTTCCCTGCAGGGGGTCAGGGCTTTCCTCAGGATCAGGGCCTTCCTCAGGGTCAAACCCTTGCTCAGGGTCAGGCCCCTGCTGAGGACCATGCCCTTCCTGAAGATGAGTACTCTGAGGAAGATTTGTCAGTCAATGAACAGCTAGCAATTGAATATTTCAATCAAGTAGTCTTTGGGAACAATCAAGGTTTTATGCTCCCAAATGACCTTGAAATTGAAGGTTCATACCTTGACGACTTACCAGAGCTTGATGAAGAAGATTATGATGGTGATGATGACGATGATGGTGATGACAACGACAACAATGATGATGATGATGATGGTGATAATGATGACGACACCTTGAATTTTGGTAATCTTCCTTCTCTTGCGGATATTCTAGGACCAGGTGAAGAAATTCCAGAACTCATTGAGATCCCAGACTTTGAAGAAATACCTAACTTTGATCCAGTTCCAGAACCCGAAGGACCCTCATATGTGCAAGTAATCTTGAACCCTCTAGGGAATCTGAATCCCAATCTCGAACAAGGACCAAATTTTGAAAACCACCACAGTCTTGGCCTGGCAGAAGTTTCCCATCTTAACGTAATCCAGAACAATGAAGAAATCCCGGAAGCTGGTGAAATTCCAGGTAATGAGGAAGCCCCAGACAATGCAGATGTCTCAGATAAGGATGAAACCACAGATTATGATGACCCTAGTCTTGAAGAAATGCCAGCTATTGATGAAGCCCCATGTGTTGAAAAATTCCCAGAAGTTAATGGGATTTCAAACCCTGAAGAATTTGATGTTGAAGAGGTCCCAGCTTTTGCTGGCCTCCCAAATGATGAAGAAATCTCAAGGTATGAAGAGACTGCAGAATCTGAAGATCTCACCCCTGAAGAGGTCCAGGCTATCCATGTGATCACAGCCCTTGAAAATACCATCGATTTTGATGAAATTCAAGATCTGGAAGAATCCTCAGATGTGGAGGAATGTTCAGGGCACAAAGAAGACTCTGACATCGATGGAAACAAATACTCTGAAGAAAACCCCACTCTTGAAGGTTACATTCCAGTTCTCAGTGTGGTTCCAGAACCTGAGAATGTCCAAATTCAAAATGAAACCCAAGATTGTCAGGAAGACCAGGCTTTTGAAGATGATGAAATTGACACTGTGACTCCAGAGACTGAAGATGTCTCCATTTCCAGTTCAATTCCAGACCCACTGCCATCCGTGGCTGTCAATCTGGAAGAAGTCATGAATGTGGATGAAGTCCCAATGCCTAAAGATGTCGACCCTAAAGAAGTTCAGAATCCAAAGGCAATTCCGATTGGTAAAGAAGACTCAGATGTTGCATCTGTTGTAGATACCACTGTCCTTAAGAATGAGTCTCAGCCTAGCCCTGAGTCATTTAAGAATAACATCTATTTTGTGTCCTTTATGCAGTGCTTTAAGTTTCCAGTTCCAGCTTTGATATTCATTTGCATGGTAAAATTAGTGAACCTTCTTTTTATGTGGTGGTGGTTATTAGGTAACCGTCTTCCCCCTGTACCTGGTGGTGTCATTAATTTGCTCTGAGCTTGGTCTCTGTTCTGTTCCCTAACCTATCTTTCCAGTTTCCACAGTGGTGAAAGCTTTAGAAACTTTTGTGCTGTTAGCTTCAGTTTACTGACTCCTGAAATGGGGATAATCATTCCTGCCCTGTCTTTTCTCATACTGTATTTAAAACCCAAAATTAGATCCGCGGGCCTTGGGTGCTATCTGATGTCTAGGAGTAACATTGTTACTATTTTCCAGGTTCCTCTGAGGAGCCAGCCGTGCCTCCCGGCACTGCCCGTTCCCATGACGATGAGGAAGGAGCGGGTAACCCTCCCATTCCGGAGCAAGACCGCCCATTGCTCCGTGTGCCCCGGGAGAAGGAGGCCAAATCTGGCATCGGCTACTTCTTTCCTTAGGTGTTTTTCCTCCTTTAAGGTGCCGGACAGGGGAAAAGGGTGGGGGTAGACCTGGGATGTCACAGAAAACATGAAGGAGAATCTTGGAGATAGATCTGAGAGGAGTTCCACCTGATGCTCGGGTCAGGATAGGAATTCCCAATACACTGCCAGCCCCTTCACTGGGGATGCTTGGTCTCCTTAGCTGGTAAAAGCAGAGATGTTTCTGTGTCATGCCCAGGCTCCCTGGTGCTACCTTGCCTTTCTCTTTTACCCTTGGTCTTGGCTTTCTCACACTGCAGCCCTCCTTTAATTGATGTTACATTTGTGGTAAACACCTGTCCCAGAGAAGCTCACAAATCTCGAGGTGCTTTCCCTCCCCCACAGGGGATTGCATGTTTTTCCTTACTTTCCGCCCCTCCTCCCGAGAGCTCTATTGGAAAGGCCCTCAAGAGGCATGCTAGAACGTTAGGTCAGCCTACTGACAGCTGACAATTAATGCTAAATCATGTCACACCAACTCATAGCCGTGTCCCCGCAGCAACTCCGCCGCCTCAGGATCCCCTTACTCCCCCCAAATTATTGAGACCGATGGCTCGTCAAAAAGCCACTCCTAAATTCTGTGCAGTTTTGCTCAGGTCACACCAACGGGGAAACCTCAAGTGTAAGCCTGACTAGCTTTTCTGGGGTCAAAAGTTAGAGGAAAAATTAGACTTTAGTACCTGGATCTGTTTTAAAGACAGCTGGTGTTCACACCATGTTGTCAGCAAAACGGGCTAGTTTAGGTTCGGACACATAGTTCCAAGTAGTTCAAGTCACCTGATTACAAATGTTCTTATCTATCGTCTCTGTAGTTCCTCTATGCAGGACGGTACAAATTTGCGGGACATGCTCTGGTAACACACAGATATGGGTTATGTATGACATCCAAATTACAGCTGATACTAATGGGTAACAACTGCTGAGGTCCATAGAGTGAAGAATGTATTGTATTGAGGGATAGAAACTGATCATACAATGGATAACAACCGCAGAGCTCGAAGATTTGTGATTGTTAAAACTTCTCTGGCATTTAATCATTAATAAACATTTGTGTTGTGACAGCATATATTCCTGCCTTACTGTGGTCTTTTTCCTTTTAATTTTGGGGGGTAGGTGAATAGGGAAGCTGTGACTATACAGCTGAAGGAGGAAAGAGGGAAAAGGGATGATGAGATAAAGGGGAAAGATGAAATAAAAATGGGGTGGGATGGGATAAAGGGCTGGGATGATGATGAACAAAGGAGGGATGACAGGATAAAAGTGGAGGGTCCTAAATTTAAAGGGGTGGCAGGATAAAGGGAAGGGGCAATATGCAACAAAGGAGATGACATGGGATAAAGGGGAGGGGTCACAAAGATATTCATGGGATAAATGGGAGGTATAATAGGGAATTGTGGAATAAACAGGGTGGCTGGGTGCAGAGGAAGGTTGGCAAGGCCCTAAGTAACTCCGTGAGACCCTGTCAACATAAAAAGGGCTGGGGATGTGGCTCAGTGGTTAAGCACACCTGGATTAAATCCCCTGTACCAAAATAAAATAAAAAAGAGGGTGTGTGTGTCAGGATAAAGAAGGGATGATTTGGGTTAAGGGTCAAGATAATGGGGAATAAAGAGGAGAGGGTGTCATGGGATAAATGGAAAAGTAACATGGGATAAAGAAAGGAAGGACATGGGATAAAAGGAAGGTATACTGTAGAAAAGGGATGATTTCAGAGAGGGTGGTGTGGAATGAAGAGGAGGGGGTGATAGGGGATAAAGGAGAGGGGTTGTGGGGAAAAACAAGGATCAGATAATGGGGATGGGTGGCGTAGAATAAAGAGAAGGGATGCCATAATGAAAGGGGTGAAGTGAAATAAAGGGGTGAGACATGGGGTAAAGGGGAGGGATAATGTGGAATAAATATGGTGACATGGAACAAGATGGAGGTGACAGGATGGGGAGATAATGTGAATAAAAAAGGTGTGGCATGGGATGAAAGGGAGGGGTCATGTGAAGTATAAGGAGGGGATGATGGCAAACTGGTGGGGGAATAATGTAGAATGAGGAGGGGTTGGTATGTGATAAAGGGAAAGAGTGATGTGAAATACAGAGGCAGGGATGATGGGGTAAAGGAAAGTGGTGGGATTACATGGTATATAGGAGAGGGGGTAGCATGGGATAAAGGGGAGGGATAATGTGAAATTGAGTGGGGGCTGGGATTGTGGCACAGTGGTAGAGTACTTGCCTCACACTTGTGAGGCACTGGGTTCAATTCTCAGCACCACATAAAGATAAAGGTATGACATCCATCTAAAAAAAAGTGGAATAGAATACAGGGGAGGGATCAGGTAAATCAAAGAGGAGTGGATGACATGGGATAAAGGGAAGGGGTAATGCAGAATAAACAAGTGTGTTGCCTGGTATAAAGAAAGGGGTTGCATGGGAGAAAGGGGGGAATGGTACAAAACAAAGAGGAGGGCATGACAAAGGGGAGGGGTAGCATGGGATTAGGGGGTGGGATAATGTGGAATGAAGACGAGGTGGCATGGCACAAAAGCAAGGATCACGTGGAAAAAAGATAACTTGGGGTAAAGGGGAGGGATAATGTGGAATAAACAAGAAAGAGGATAACAGAATACAGGGAAGGGGTCATGAGTATCAAAGAGGAAGGGATAATAAGGGATAAAGTGTAGGTGATGTGGAGTAAAGAGAAGTATCATGAGAGAAAGGGAAGTGGTGATGTGGAATATGGAGTAGAGGATGATAGAGAGTGGGGGTGACTTATGAAAATATAGAGAGGGTGAAGGGGGGTAACTTCTGAAAAAGGCGAGGAATGATGTAAAATAAATGGAGGGAGCATGGGAGAAAGGAGTGGGGGTATGGAATACAGAGGAGGAGATGACATGGGGTAAAGAGGAGGGGTAACCTGGAAAGAAGGAAATGGAGTGATGTGTATGTGGTGAGTGGGAAAGATAGAAAAGGGTGATGTGAAAAAAAGGGAAGGGGTGAGATGTAATATAGGGGATGGAGTGATGTGGAGTTGAAATCAGGAAGTGATGTGGAGGAAAGGTGGGGAGATATGGAATAAAGTAGAAGGATTAATGGGAAATAAATGGAATAAAGGGACAAGGACCCTAACTAAATGAAGAGGATGAAAGTGTTGAAGTAGAGTAAATTTTTTAAGGCTAGATGAGGGAGAGGTAAGGTAAGGAAGGATGCCTAAAAATGGTCTCTAAACCGGGTGAGGTATTGCATGCCTGTAATCCCAGCAGCTGGGGAAGCTGAGGAAGGCTGGGGAGGCTAAGGCAGGCTGGGGAGGCTGAGGAAGGGGAATCACAAATTCAAGGCCAGCCTCACAGCCTCGGTAACTTATCAAAGCCCTTAGCAACTCAGCACAACCCTGTCTCAAAATAAAATATAAAAAGTGCTGGGGATGTGGCTTGATGTTTCAGTGCTCCTGAATTCAATCCCTGATACAAAAAAAAAAAAAAAAAAATACCCCTTCTAAGTGGAAGGGAGTATAATAAAGGGGGGACCACTAGATGTTCTCAACTGATAAAGTTCTCCTGAATAGGTGCAAAAGGAAAGCCTAGAAACATCCAGGGACATATGACTTATGAGGGTAAGAGGAATAACTTACTACTGTTTGATTGATGAGACCTCCAAACTTTCTTGAAAGTTTATGGCATCATGACAGACTTGAAATTTTCCCATGTCAAGGACAGGGCCCCAGAAAGTATTATGATATATGTCATTTATTTTTATACAGTTTGGTCTAACATATTTCCTTGCATAGAGCTTTATAAACAGCAGACATGTACCATTGGGCTCCTATAATAATAATCTTGTAATAATTATAATGATAGTTAACACATATTATTTCAAAGTGGCAGTGTGTTAAAAGCTTTACATGCATCATTTAATTTAATATTCACAATAACTCTATGAGATACATGCTACTGTCATCTTCATTATATTCTTGAGGAAAATGATACAGAGAGGTTAAATAACCTGCACAAATTATACAGCTGGTTAGTGGGGAAATAGCCAGTATTCAAAGATGGATTATTTAAATATTAGATTATACTGGCTCATACATCTTGACATTCTGCTTTTGACACAAACATGCACTGTGATGTGTCCAGTCATTTATTTTGGATTGGGGTTTACACTTTCAACAAGTGAACTTCACTTTTCTTCCATAGGTTCTTGCTTTCCAGATAGGAGAGCCTAATGTTAGACAAAAATTGTGATATTTCAGTCAGATACTAAAAGTTTTATCTGGGTCTTACAGATATTAGAGCCAGAAGAAAATGTAGTTTATCTAGTTCCACTTTGTTGTTTTATGGTTGTTGTACTAAGGCTCAGACTTGGAAATAATTTACCCAAGACGAGATCTAAGGATATGATTCAGACAGTTGTCCTGACTACAATTCCAGGATTTTGTGGGGGGTGAAAATACTAAAATAAACCAGGCCTGGTGTGCATGACTATAATCCTGGTAGCTTGGGAGGTTGAGTCAGGAGGCCCACGAGTTCAAAGCCAGCTTCAGCAACTTGTCGAGGTCCTAAGCAACTCAATGAGACCCTGTCTCTAAACAAAATATAAAAAAATGTGCTGGGGATATTTCTCAGTGATTAAACACACATGGTTTCAATTCCCGGTACAAAAAAAAAAAAGTAGAAAACCGAAGCTTAGTTGTTGAAAGTGCAAACTCCAATCCCAATGACTGGGGAAATCACAGCATGTGTTTGTGTCAAAGAATTTACCTGTGCTTTTTTCACTCAACTAAAAAACAAGAAATGAACAGTAAAGCAAAGTATTTCAAAACATTCCCTTCACTTTCTGGCCTTCTCTGAAACAAAAACTTTTCCCAATCTTATGTTCCTTCCTAGTAACTAAGGAACTGGGGCTGAGAGTGTGCATAGATATGAGCATTATCATCCCCGTACTCTAAGGACTTGACACTCCAAGTCCTGTTCTCCTGCTTGGTGACACAGAAGACCCATCTCATACACTCTAGCTTCAGACCTCTCTGCCCTTTAACGTCTCAGCAAGTCAGCCAACCCCAGTCCTTGGCCTCACTGGGCATGGCTTCACCTCTGAAAGACTCAACTCCCAACATCCCACTGAGACCCATGTCTTCCAGCAATGGCTGAGTCCCACATCATCTGCTCTTTGACCTCAGTGAGAGGTCCTGTGCCCCAAGCCTTCCTTTGCTTGTCACTTCTTCCCTTATGCCACAAGCATCTTGAGGCCCATTAATTTAGTATTGACCACACCATCATCCCCTTGTGCCCCCATATATGCACTGTTTAGTCCCACTGGAGGACTCTCCAAACATCTGGTTGCTCCAATCCCAATAAGGACCACTGTGGTAGAAAGGGTACCGATGTTTAGAGTGCTGCTCCTAACAGTCAGAATTTCCAACTTCAGCGGGGCCCTCAGGCCACTGAGCAATCCATCCCCACTACCTCTGTCATCTCCTTCTCCTTCTCTCCATTTGGGTTCCAAGTTTCTTTTTCTTTCTTTCTTTGTCTTTCTCTCTTTGTTTTGTACCAGGGATTGAACCCTTGGGTGCTTAACTACTGAGCCACATCCTCAGCCCTTTTTATATTTTATTTTGAGATGGAGTCTCACTGAGTTGCTTAGGACCTCGGTAAATTGCTGAGGCTGGCTTTGAACTTGCCATCCTCCTGTCTCAGCCTCCTGAGCAGCTGGGATACAGACATTTCCAGTTTTTATTTCAAATTCAAATTGTTCATTGCCTCTATATAGGAAACTAGTTTTGGCTTTTGTATGTTGACCTTGCATTCTGTATATTTGCTATACTTGCTTTTTTTTCCCCAAGGAGTATATATTGTTTAAGATCCTTTAGAATTTTCTACATTTGTGGCACTGGTGAATAAAGGTAATTTTATTTCTTTTTTTTCTTATTTATGTATTTCCTTATCTTATGCTACTGCACTAGACAGGATTTCAAGTACACTTCTATAAGTGGTGAGAGTGGACATTCTTGCCTTTTCCCTTTTTTTGAGGGGAAATTATCTAGTTTATTTGTATTAAATATGTTAGCTATAGTTTTTCTTTGTCATATTCTTTATCAAGTTGAGGGAATTCCCCCTCTATCCCTAGTTTAAGGAGAGTTTTATCATGAGTGAATGTTGAATTTTTGTCAAATGCTTTTTTCTGTACCTATTGATATGATAATATGATTTTCTTCTTTAGCCTGTGTTGTGATGAATTACATTAATCGTTTTTCAAATGTTGAACCATCCATGCTTACCTGGAATTAATCCCACTGGGTCATGGTGTATAATTCTTTTTACACATTATTATATTTGATTTATAAATATTTTGTTGAGGATTTTTATGGAAGATTTTTTCTGTTGTTTTTCTTCTAATATTTTCATCTGGCTTTGATATGAGGATAATGCTGGTCTCATAAAATGAACTAGGATATGTTTCTTCTGGTGCATTTTTCTGGGAAAAGATGGTAGAAAAGTGATATTATTTATTCCTTAAATGTTTGGCAGAATGCATCAATAAAACTATGTAAGAATGGTTTATCCTTTTTAGAAGATTTAAATTATTAATTTGATTTATTTAATACATACAGTGGTTTTCAGTCTATTTATACTCAGGTTTTCTACTTTTGTGTTAGTTTTGGTAGACTTTTTCAAGGAATTAGGCTATTTTATCTAAGTTATAAAATATGTGAGCATAGAATTGTATTTAGTATTTCCTTATTCTAATTTTAATGTATATTGAATAAGGGATAATGTATTCTTTTTCATTTTTAATATTGGAAATTTGTGTATATACTCTTTTATTCTAGGTAACTCTGGTTATTGATTTATAATTTTTTTTTTTTTTTGTGGTACTGGGGATTGAACCCACAGATGCGTAACAACTGAGCTACAGTCCCAACACTTTTTTATTTAATTTTGAGACACGGTCTTGCTAAACTGCTTAGGGCTTCACTAACTATCTTTGTCTTTTAAAAAGGATTTCTTATACACACTATATAGTTGGGTCTGTTTTTATTCACTGTGTCTTTTAATTGATACATTCAGACCATTCACATTAAATTGATTATTGTTATATTTAGATCAATTTTAATTGTGCTTGTGTTTTCTTTTGGGGGATGGGTACTGGGGATTGAACATAGGGGCTTTACCATTGAGATACATCTCTAGCACTTTTTATTTTGGCATGGCATCTCATTAAGTTGCTTAGAGTCTTGCTAAGTTGCTGAGGCTGGTCTTGAACTTTTGATCCTCTTGCCTCAGCCTCCCTAGTTGCTGGGATTGTAGGCATGCATTACCGTGTCTAGCCATTCTGTCTTTTAAAATGTGAATTTGAGTTTCTGACCTATATAATTCTTCATCTACCTCAGTAAAAATTTTAATATTTCTTGCAGGAGGATGCTACTAGTATGAATTCCCTCTCAAGTTTTTCCTTCTTTCCCTTTTGAAGGATAATTTTACTGCATATGAATTTTAGATTGGTGGGTTTTCTTCTTTCAACATATTAAATATTTCATTTCACTCACTTCTAGCATGGTTCCTGGTAAGAAATCCATTGTAATGCTTATTCTTATTCCTCCATAGGCAAATTGTTTTCCTTCTGGCTTCTTTCATGATATTCTCTTTACTTTGGTTTTTGCAGCTTGAATATAATAAGCCTAAGTATGATATTTTGGCTTTTAAATGGCTTGTGTTCTGTGAACTTCCTGGATCTGTAGCTTGGTGTCTAGCATTGATTTTGGAAAGCTATTTATTACTATTATTTCAAATATTTCTTCTCCATTCTCTCTTTCATCTCCTTCTGGTGATCCATTTACATGTATTACACCATACAAAAATTTCTTGTAATTCTTGGGTATTGTTTTCTTTTTCCATTTTTTTCTCTTTCAATTTCAGTTGGGGAAATTTCTATTGACATATATTTAAGGTCATTTATTCTTTCCTTGATCTTACTGAGTCTACTAATGAGCCATTACAAACATTCTTCATTTGTGCTTTAATATTTTTTTATTGCTAGCATTTTTAAAAAATCTTACTTAGAATTCCCATTTCTCTGATTACATACTCATCTATTGCATGTTGTCTACTTTTTCATTAAACACCTTAATATAGTTATTTAAGAATTTCTCTCTGATAATTCCCAAATATATATTATATTTAAATCTTGTTCTCATCCTTATATCATCTGTTCAGACTTTGATATTTCTGGATTTTCAGTGTGCCTAGTAATTTTTGTTAAAAGCTGAACATGTTGAATCTAGTATTAGGGTAAAATGTAAATAAGCCTCTGGTTTGAGGACGTTTGTTTATCTGGCCAGGAATTGGGTTGTATTTAATTTTTTTTTTCTGTAATTACAGGTACATTGGGCTTCGAATTTTTCCAGTGTTCTTGTTTTTTGTCTTTCCAATAGATATTGTGCTTCCCTAAGCGGAAAGACCTACAAGATACAGGCTATTCACCAATATTATGAAGGAGCCCTGTTGGTGTGGTGTGAAAGCATAGAGCAGTGGGCTATTTTGTAATCTGATTAAGACTATCTTTTAATGGGCCTATTCCTCTGACCTTTGACCTTTACAAGTGTTTCTCTAGTGAGAGCTTTTTCTCTTCTGTCCCTTACTCTGTTCCTTGGCTGCCATGTTTCCATTCTACTTCCTTAAGATCCTGACTGATGTTGACTATTTTTCCCTGATATGAGATGGGAAGGCTAGAGGGAGCTGGAGTGCACAGGAGTTCTCTTCCCTCAGCCGGTATAAAGTTTCAGAATTAAGTTATGGCAAAGGGAAAACCCGCAAAAATTAGCCTGGTTATTTTTTCTATTTTATTTTGAATTTTTTGTTATTAGGGATTTAACCCAGGTGAAGGCTACCATGGACTCACATACCCCAGTCTGTTTTGTTTGTTTGTTTGTTTGTGTATGTAGTACTGGAGAGTGAACCCAGTGCCTGTGCTTGCAAGACAAGCACTCCACCAACTGGGCTATACCCCCAGCCCTCCCCAGTCTTCTTTTAAAAAAAAAATTTAGACAGAGTCTCACTAAGTTGCTTATGGTCTCACTAAATTACTGAGGTCTCTAACTTGCAATCCTCCTTTCTGAGCCTCCTGAGCTGCTGGGATTAGCCTTAATTATTGAAACAACTCTTCATATATTTCAGAGTGGTTACTCTTTCTACTCTCCCTTCAGAGTCATAAGAGAATTTTCCTTGGATCTTATGTTCTCATCATGAGAACCTGGTGGGGCTCCTGGAGGGCATGCAAACAAAAGTGTGGGGGCCTTTCTAAGCCTGTGGGTCTTATAATTTTCTCACTCATATTAGTTCACTTCAGCTTTCAGCATTTTTTCAAAATGACCACTTAAATGTTCTACCGCATTATGGCTCCATTAGCTTCCACCATACTAAAACCGATTTCAGTTGTTGGATATTTTTTAATGTGGCTGCCTCTCCAACTTAAGGGATGACACTTATTAGCCTTGCAACCTTGATTTTCTCATGAGTCCAAGTTAAGTGGTTGGGTTTTAGGTTGTCCAGCTTTTTAATGTTGTAATGACAAGAGTGACAACTTCCAAGCTCTTTGTGTCAAGCCAAAACCAGATTTCTGGTATTGTACTTTTAATATCAGTTTCTACATGTTCATTGTTAGTATCTAAAAATGTGTGTTGGGTTAGTGTGTGGGTTTTGTGTGTTGATCTTGTATTCTGTGACTTTGATGAGCTTCCTTATGCTAAAAGATTAATTTTTTTTTTTTTGTAGATTACTTGGGATTTTCCATGTAGACAATCATGTCAACTGTAAAGAGTGACAGTTTTACATCTTCCTTTCCACTTAGTATGCATTTTTTTTCTTATCTAAATGCACTGACTGGATTTTCCAATACTATGCTGAATAAAAGTGCAGAGAGAAGACATCCTTGTATTTCCCCAGATCTTTGAGGGTAAGGCATTCAGTCTTTTGCCATTAATGATTATGTTAAGTGTAAGTCTTTTGTGAATGCTTTTTATTTAGTTGAGGTTGTGTCTCTCTTAAAGTTGTGCTGAGAGTTTTTATCACAAAAGGATATTGGATTTTGTCAAATGCTTTTTACTACATCTATTGATATAATTATATGATTTTTTCTTTTAGACTATTGATATGATGAATTATTTTGTTTGATTTATGTAATTGAGTCTGCTAACATCTGGAATAAATTCTATGTGCTCATGGTATTTAAGTGATTTTTTTTACACTGATGTATTCATCATGCAAATTTTCCTTTTTAAGAATTTTTGTGCCTAGATAAATGATCTATAATTGATGTGTAGGGTTTTGTTCATACTGTTTTTTAAAGTCAGATTTTGGTACCAAGGTAATATTGATCCCACAAAATAAGTGGAGAATTTTTAACTCTTCCTGTGCTTTCTGGAAGAGATTTTGTAGAGCTGATCCTAATTCTTCTTTATATATTCAGTAGAATTCTTCAATGAAATTATCTAGGACTACAGATTTCATTTTTGGGGAACATCTAAAATTACAAATTTAATTTATTTAATGATTATAAAACTATGCATATTTCTTATTTCATTTTGGTTGAGTTTGGGGTTTTCAAGGAATAGGTCCATTTCTTCTCTGTTTTAGAATTCTATGGGCATGAATTTGTTCTTAGTATTAACTTATTATCCTGTGAAATTCTGCAGTGTCTATAGCGATATAGTCTGTTTCATTACTGATATTTAGTAATATATATCTTTTCTCTTTTTCTGGTTGTCAGTCTTGCTGGAGATTTATCAATTTTATTGTTCTTTTCAAAGAACCAGCTTTTTGTTTTATTGACATTTTTCTCTCTATTCAATTCCTATTTGCAATTGCATTTATTTCTGCTAGTATCTTTATTATTTCCTCCTCTCTGCTTGCATTTGGTTTATTTTCCTCTGCTTTTTCTAGTTTCTTTGGGTATATAGAAACTTGGGTTACTGATTTTCTTTCTTTTTTTTTTTCCTTTTGGTACCAGGGACTGAATTCAGGGACACTGAACCACTGAGCTACGTCCCCAGCCCAATTTTGTCCTTCCTGTCTCAGCCTCCTGAACCGCAGGGATTACAGATGTGTGCCACCGCACTGGCCTGATTTTCTCTTTTCTAATGGACACATTTGGTGCTATGTATTTTCATTTTAGCACTGCTTTAATAGGGCGACACAGTTTTGATATGCTATATTTTCCTTTTCATCCAGTTTGATAACATTTTTTTTAAATTTCCTTTCACACATTCTCATTGACCCATGGTTTGTTTAGAAGGTGGTTTAGTTTCCAAGTGTTTTAATATTTTTCTTTTTTAAATTAAAAAAAAAATAAAAATTGTTCTACTTACTTACACCTGACAGTAGAATGCATTTTTTAAAATTACTTTTTAGTTATACATGGGCACAATATCTTTATTTTGTTTATTTATTTTTATGTGGTGCTGAGGATTGAACCCAGTGCCTCACATGTGTGAGGCAAGTGCTCTACCACTGAGACATAATCCTAGCCCCTAGAATGCATTTTGACACACTGTACATAAATGGAGTACAACTTCTAATTCCTCTAGCTGAACATTGTGCAGAGTCACACCAGTAGTATAATCATATATGTAGGGTAATAATGTCTGTCTCATTCCACTGACTTTCCCATCCCCACAGCTCTACCTCTCCCCTATTCCCCTCTGTATAACACAAAGCTTCTTTATTCTTACTACTCCCCACATTATGGATCAGCATCTGCTTACCAGAGATAACATTTGGTCTTTGGTTTTTTTTGGGTTTGGCTTATTTCAATTAGCATGATATTCTCCAGCTTTATCCATTTACCTGCAAATGTCTTAATTTCTTTCTTTTTTAAGGCTGAGTGATATTCCGTTGTGTATATGTACCACATTTTCTTTATCTATTTATCTATTGAAGGGCTTGGGTTAATTGTTCTTCTTTTTTTCCATAGTTTTTTAAAAAATATTTTTTAGTTGTAGATAGACACAATACCTTTATTTATTATTTATTGATTTTTATGTGGTGTTGAGGATCGAACCCAGTGTCTCACACCTGCCAGGCAAGTGCTTTACCACTGAGCCACAACCCCAGCCCCAGGCCTAAAGATTTTGAGTTCTTTACACATCCTGGAGATAATGCTGTATCTGAGATACGTGTGGTAAGATTTTCTCTCATTCTGTAGGCTCTCTCTTCATGTTCTTGATTGTTTCCTTTGCTGAGAAAAAGCTTTTCAATTTGATTCCATCCCATTTATTGATTCTTGATTTTACTTCTTGCCCTTTAGGAGTCTTGTTAAGGAAGTCAGTTCCTAAGCTGACATGGTGAAGATTTGGGCCTGCTTTTTCTTCCGTTAGACACAGGGTCTCTGTTCTAGTGGCTAAGTCTTTGATGTACTTTGAGTTGATTTTTGTGCATGGAGAGATAGAGGTTTAATTTTATTTTGCTGCATATGGATTTCCAGTTTTCACAGCACCATTTGTTGAATATCTTTCCTCCAATGTATGTGTTTAGCAACTTTGTCTAGTGTTTTGAGATTTTTCTGTGATCTTTCAGTTATTGATTTGCAGTGCCTTCTGGCTCACCTGTTGTAGGTGACACACATTTGGTCCAGAGGAATAATAAGCCAATGTGGGCTAACTTCTGTTTCTAAACTCATAGGAAATGGTAGGCCTGGGTCACCTTTCTCAGTTCCATGAGAGATCACTGTGTCATGTCACTGTGGGGTCCCAAACCAATACACCTTTTTCGAACTTTTGGAGTTCTCCTTTATTCATCTTTTATTTGCAGGGATTATAGTTGTACTTAGTGTGGAGGAGTTTGGAAAGAAAAGTCTATGTGATCTTGTCCTGAGCAGAAGTCTTGTTTTTTTTTTTTTTTAAGCATGAATAAGATATAATTTCCATGTTGTACAATTTATCATTTACAGTATATAATCAGTTTTTGTCCACTCACAGATTAATGCAACTATCACCATAATTTAAATTAATATCATCATCACTTCAAAAATAAATCATTTACCTTTTAGCAGTTATCCTCTATCTCTTCTATCCTCCAAATCCAGGCTCCCATCAAATCACTTTCTGTTTCTATAGATTTGCCCATTCTGGATAGTTTAAGCAGAATCAATGTGTGACCTTTAGTAACTGACTTATTTCTTGTAACATAATATTTTCAAGATTCATGCTGTACCAGAGTTTCATTCCTTTTTAATGCTAAATGATATTTTAGCATTGAAATATGGCTATGCCATGAGAAATTTGCATTTACCTAGTAAATAATGATGTTAGGCATTTTTTTTTTTGCATTCTTCTGTACTCTTTGGTCATGTATCTGCACAAATATTTTGCCCATTTTTTTGAGATTTTTAATAGAGTGCTGATAGCTCTTTATACAATCTGAATAATTTTTTCCAGAGTGTGAACTTGACTTTTATTCTATTAATTATGTCCTTTGAAGAGTAGAATTTTTTAATTTTAATGAAATCCAGTTTATCATTTAAAAAATTTTACAGAATTTTTTTTGTGTGTGTCATTTCTAAGAAATCTTTGCCTCAAGATCACAAGGCCTGTGACTTACAGTTGATGTCAGAGTGAGGAGAAAGGATTATGGTAGACAATTTAAGTAAAGCCTCACTCTCAGAGTTGTGCAAGTCTCTCAGAGTAAGGGCATTCTTAAATTTTATACCCTAGACTCCTTATATTACCCTATTTTCTGCTGTTTTATCTTAGAAATTTTTATAGTTTCATTTAGCCAATCATTAGTTGAGTTGATGACCAAATGGGTTGTTTCTACTTTTTTCTATTATAAATATTGTTGCTATGAACACTCATGTATAATATTTTTTGAAACTTGGAATTGAACCCAGGGATACTTAACCACTAATCCACATCCCCAGCCCTTTTTATTTTTTATTTTGAGACAGGGTCTTGCTAAGTTGCTTAGGGCCTTGCTAAATTGCTGAGGCTGGATTTGAATGTGGGATCCTCCTGCTTCAGCCTCCTGAGCTGCTGGGATTATAGGTGTGTGCCACCACACCTGGCTCATGTACAAATTTTTTGTATGGAGATTTTTTTTCATTTATTTTAAGTTGTATACCCCAACTATGGAACTACTGAATCATATAGTACGTCTATGTTAACTTTTTGAGAAACTGCCACTTTTTCCACATTAGATTCCCGCCAGTAATGTATGAGATTTTAAGTTTATTTTCCTATCTTTTGAAAAAAAAAATATATATATATATATTAATCAACATTATGGAATTGTAAGTTATATAGAATAAAATGAACCCATTTTACTTGTCTAGTTTAATAGCATAAATCAACCAATTCATTTAAACACTACCTTATAGAGAGTTTCTATCATCTCAAAAAGTTTCCTCATGTTCCTTTACAGTGAATACCCTCCTATCTCCAGTTAGCTGCTGGTCTGCTTTCTATTATTATAGATTCATTTTTCCTCTTCCTGAATTTCTTACAAATTGAATGGAATGATATATACTTTTTGTATGAGTGTGATTGCTTTTCAGCTTACTACATTTAACATTCATCCTTTTAGGTTGAGTGTATCAATATTTTGTTCCTTCTTATTGCTGAGTGATATTTCATCATACAAATATACCAAAATTTGTGTATTTATCCGTTGGTTGGTTTTTTAGTTGTCTTCAGTTTTTGGTTATTATGAATAAAGCTCCTATAAATATTCATGTACATGTCTTTTGTGGTCATTGATTTTCATTTATCTAGGGTAAATTCTTAGTAAATATATTGCTGGCTTGTATGATAAATAGTGTGACTGACCATCCTGGTTTGCCTGGGATTGTCCTAGTTTAAGCACTAAAAGTCTCATGGTCCAGGAAACCTAAGAAAACTGGGAAAATTGGTCACAGTTATAAGTGTATTTTGGCTTTGTAAGAGACTATTAAACTATTTTCTGAAACAGTGACACCCTTTGGCATTTCAATGAGGAAGACATGAAAGTTGCAGTTATTCTACATCCTGGAAGACACAAGTCCTGACAGGTTTTCGTTTGCTTGTTTTTGTTTTGTTTGTTTCAAAGTAATTCTGGATGGTCTTCAGTGGTATGTCATTGCAGTTTTAATTTCCATTTTATTGAGGACTAATGCTTTTGTACATCTCTGCTTATAAGTAATTTGCATATTTCTTTTGTGAAATGTTTATTCAAGTGTTTTACCCATTTTTAAAAATTGGGTTTTTCTAATCCTTGGTAGGAATATTTATGTGTTCTTAACAGAAGTTTTTTGTCAGGTATGTGCATGGCACATATTTTCTTTCTATTTGGTCTTTCATTTTATTAATGATGTTTTCCAGAGAACAAAATTTTGAATTTAAATAAATATTTCTTTTTTATTTTATAGTTAGTCTATTTTTTTCTTATCTAAGACTACTTTTCTTATCCTGAAATTAAATATATATACTCTGTTCTAGCTGTTTTATAGTTTTAACATTCATATATATAGTTAACTTTGTGTAGTATGTTAGTTAAGGCCTAATGGTCACTGATTTTCAATGGATATCTTGTTCCAGCACCATTTCATGAATATACTATTTCCTTCATTGACTGTCCTTAAAGTTTTGGTCAAAAGTCAGTAGGCCAGATGTGTGCAGGAGCTCAACCCTTTAATACCAACAACTCAGGAGGATGGCAAGTTTGAGGCTAGCCTCCACAACTTAGTAAGATACTGTTTCAAAATAAAAAAATGAAAGGGGTTGGGGAGATGGCTCAATGCTCTAACACCCTTGGGTTCAATCCCAGTATCAAAAACAAAAACAAAACAAAACAAAACAAAACAAAAAAACAAACAAACAACAAAAAAAAACAAAGTCACTTGGCATGTACATGAATCTATTTTTATTTTTATTTTCTTCCATTTATCTATATTTCTATGACCAAACCAATATAATCTCTTGCTGACTTTAGCTTTGAAATTATGTTTTGTATATTCTCCAACATTGTTCTTATTTTAAAATATTGTTTGGATATTTTAAATTCTCTTCTCTATAATTTTGAGGAAGTATCAACTTTAATAGCAAATAGGCTAGCATTTAGATTGGAGTTTCATTAAATATAGATTAATTTGCTAACATCATTAAACTGACAAACAATATTCAGTCTTTCAGTCTATAAACATGGCATCTCTCTCCAAAAATTCCAGACTTCTATATTTTCAATCAGCAATATTTTGATTTTTCAGCATTTATAGGCTTTTCATATATTGGGATAAACTTATCCCTATTATCATATTTTTGACAGTATTGAAATTATTTTTAAAAAATTTGTAATGGGAATTGAACCCAGGGATGCTCGACCACTGAGCCACATCACCAGCCTTTTAAAAATATTTTATTTAGAAACAGGGTCTCACTGAGTTGTTTAGAACCTTGCTAAGTTGCAGAGGTTGGCTTTGAACTCATGTTCCTCCTGCCTCAGCCTCCTCAGACACTGGGATTACAGGCATGTACCACTGCACCTGGATCCCAGCCTTTTTAAAAACAAATTTGAGATGGGGCCTCACTAAGTTGCTGAGGCTGGACTCAAGCATGCCATCTTCCTGCTCAGCCAGCAGTCACTGAGATTACAGGCGTGTCCCACCATGCTTTGTTGGAAATATTTTTTGAATTTTATTTTTCTGTTGTACATTGCTAATATATAGAAACTCATTTTATCTTTGAATATTGACATTGTATCCTGTGGCTTATGTAAAATTTATTTGTTCTTCTAATGTTTTAAAGTTTTCATATGATTTATCTGTAAAATAATGTATATTTCCTCTAAATAAGTGATTTTCTTCTTTATTTATAATATGTATTACTTTTAATAAGTATATCTTATTATCTTACTGCACTAGATAGGAACTCTAAGAAAATTATACATGGAAGTAGTAAAAGCAGACATTATTGACTCGTTTCCAATTTTTAGAAGAAAGAGTCCAGCATTTACCATTAAATATGATGTAAGCTATCGGTTTTTCTTAGATTTCCTGCCTTAGGTTGAAGAAAATCCCATCTGCTCTTGGTTTCCTGAAATTTTTAAAAATTATGAATATCATATTTTTCACGATATTTTTTTCTATATTTGTTGAGTCAGTAGTCATTTCCTTTATTATATAAATATGGTCAGTTGTACCAATTAGTTTTCTAAATTTTAAACCAAACTTATATATTCAAAATAAACCCCATTTTTTTCATGATGTGTCATTATTTTACATATTTTTTACTGAATTTGCCGATATGTTGAAGATTCTTTTGAATATGTGTATAAGAAATATTGGTGGATATTTTTATTTTTAGTAATATTTTTGTCTGGTATTTGTTCAGGATAATTTGACTTCTTAAGAGAATTGAGAAGTGTTCTTCCAATTTCTATTTCCTGAAAGAATTTGAGTAAACTTAATATTATTCATTCTTTTAATTTTTGAGAGAATAAACAAAGACATAAGGGCCTGTAGTTTTCTTTAGGAGAGGATATTAATTACAAATTCAATTTTCTAAATCATTGCAGACTTTATGATCTTTTTACTTTTGTATTATTTAAAAAATTGTATCTTTCAACAGTTTGTCCAAACTCATCTCAATTGTCAAATTTACTAGAGCAGAATCATTTTTAAAAAATATTTACTTTTTAGCTTTAGGTGAATACAATATCTTTATTTTATTTATATGTGGTGCTGAGGATCAAACCCAGTGCCTCACGCATGCTAGGCAAGCACTCTACCACTGAGCCACATCCCCAGCCCTAGAGCAGAATCATTCTTAATATCCTACTACTATCCTCCTTATAATGCCTGTGTGTTCTGTAGTTATATTCCTTCATTTAGTCCCGATATTTGCATTTTATGTTTGATGTTTTTACTAACTAGTCTTATAAGCATTTTAATCAATTTTATCAATATTTTCAAAGAAACAACTTTTGTAGTTTCTTTGATGATTTTTATTAGTTGTTTATTTTCTATTTAATTGAATTCTAATGTTATTTTTATTATTTCCTTCTTCCTACTCACTTTGGGCTTAAATTATTCTTTTTATCTTAGCCTTTTAGGTTAGGAAACAAGATAATCAATTCTAAATGTTTTTCCAACGTAATCGCTCAAAGCAATTTATTTCTCCCTAAGATGTTCTTAAGTATAGCCCACAAATTTTGATATGTCATAGTTTTATTATCATTTAACTCAAAACATTTTCTAATTTTTCTTATGATTTAGTTTTTTGAATTGAGATACTGAAAAATGGGTTATTTTCCAAATATTTAGAGATTTTTCTGGATATCATTCTGTAATGGATTTATAATTCCCTCATGATTAAATAACATATTGGTTATGATTTTCATACTTAGAAATTTGTTGAGGCCTTTTAAATATTGTTCATTTTGTGGTCTATATTGGGGAACATTTCATGAAGGTTTGAAAAGAATCTATATTCTTTTCAAGTACAGTTCTAGGGTACAATGTTCTCTGAATCTCAATTAGAATAAGTTGGTTGATTATGGTTGTTCAAATCTTCCGTAACATTACTGATTTTCTGTCTACTTGTTGTATCAATTACTGAGAGTACTGTTGAAATCTCCAAATGTGTTTTAGATGTATTTTTCTTTTTAGTTCTTTAATTATTGCTTCACAAAGCCCTGTTACTGGCTACACACATATTTAGTTACCTTTGCCCTTTGTATGACTGTTTTCATTTGTCTACATTTATTAATAGAACCAGTCCAGAGTTCTTATGTTTATTTGTGTTAACTTCTTTCATCTTTTTTTTTTTAATTAATTTTTTACCTTTAACCTATGTGTTCATATTTGAAGGCTAATTTTTGTAGACAGTATAAAATTAGATTGTTATTTTTATTCAGACTGATAAGGTCTGGCTTTTAATTGATGTGTTCTGTCCACTTACATTTAATGAAGTTATTAATATGGCCAAGATTAGTATCTTTCTCTTTTGTTTTCTCTCTTCCCATATTTTTGTATTGCCTTTCCTTGTTTTTCACCTTCTTTTAGATTAATTTAATATCTTCTACTATTGAACTTGATCACCACTATTGGCTTATTAGCTCTAACTTTTGAAAGGTATTTTTAAGTGGTGGTCTAGGATTTAGAGTAGACATTCTTAATTTAGCACAACCTTCTTCAAATAATATTTTACCATTGTATATGTAATGTAAAGGATTTAAACAATGCATTACTCACGAACAAATATGTAACACCAAATGCCATCATTGCATGCAACTGTAATGCACCAATAAAAATGGGGAAAAAAAAACCCAATGCTTTACTATTCTCCTTTCTGGTCTTTGTGCTACTATTGTCATATAGTATATTTCTATATATGTGATATATGTGTAAAGATGCTATTACTAATTTCAAGTTAAACAGGAAATAATCCTCATAAAAATAAACAAGAGGAAGGTCTTTTTTGCATACTCCCATATTTACCATTCCCAGTGTGCTTCATTCTTTATGTAGATTTTAGTTTCATAGTGGAATTACATTCATTCAGTCAAATGAACTTCATTTGTTGTTTGCTGTAGTGCAGATGTGCTGATGATAACATTTGTTTTGTGTGAAAATGTCTTTATTTTGTCTTCATCATCAAATGATATTTTCACTGGATATTGAATTCTGTTTTGAGTGTGTTATTTTCTCTTGGTACTTTATTCCATTTCTGGCTTCCATTGTTAATTATATTTCAAAAGCCATTTCTTTTTTTTCCCTGATGGATATATTATATTTTTCCATAGCTGAATTTAGAATTTCCTCTTTATCATTACTGTTTAGCAATTTGATTATTATTTATCTTGGTTTGGTTTTCGTTTGTGTCCATTGAGTTTTGTTTTGTTTTCATACAGAGGATTGAATCCAGGGGCACTTAATCATTGAGATACATTCTTGGCTCTTTATTTTTATTTACAAGCTCTCATTAAGTTGTTAAGGCTGGCCTCCAACTTGTGATCCTCCTGCCTCAGCCTCCATAGCCACCATGTCTGGCTTCCACTGAGTTTTAATGGATTTATATTTTCAATAGATTTGGAATACTTTGAATCATTATTTATTCAAATATTTTTTATCTGCCCCACTCTTCCTTTTGTGGGCTCAAATTTTACATAAGATTCGTAAAGTCACTGAGGTCTTGTTCTTAGCCTTTCCTTGAGAATCACTTTACTGCATTCTTTTTTCTTTGAAATCACAATTTACCACTGACTGTTTTCCTTTAAAGAATTGTTTCATATATTTTATGTTGTTTTCTACATTTTTTATAGTGGGAGGACAGGCATCACAATTTCTTTTCTTTTCTTCTACTGGTGTCTTAATGAGCAGAAATATTTCATGTGATCAAGTCCAATATGCCATCCCATTAATTCTATTGTTACTCCTTTCTGTCTTCTGTCTATAAAATCTTTTCAAACTCAATATGTATGAAGTTATTTTCTTATACTTTCTTCCATAAGCATTATAGTTTGAAAACTTTCCACATTTAGGTCTGTGCTTCATCTTGAATTAATTTTTTATTTGGTGTGAGATAGAGGTAATGTTTGATTTATTTTTCTATGCAGATATCCAGCATCATTTATTGAAAACTTTCCTTTCTTCATTGAATTGCCTTTATGCCATTTTAGAAAAGCAATAGCTTTTATATGTGTGGGTTTGTTTATGTGCTTTCTCTTCTGTTTTGTTGATGTAAGTGTTTATTCTGAATCCTGTACCACATTGTCTTGTTTTCTATAATTTTATTTTGAGACTTAAAATGTGGTAGATGGAATCCTCCAACTGTGTTTTTTTCTTCTTTCTTTCTTTTTTAAAAATATAACTCTGTTTTGGCTATTTGGTTCCTTTTACTTTTCCATATAAATTTTAAATTAGTTTGTCATTCTCTGCAATAAAACCTGATGGGATTTTTATTGTAATTATATTATCTCTATGGGTCAATTAGGATAGAGTTAAAATCTTGATATTGAGACATACAGTTGACGACAAGGGTGTGTCTTTCTTTAATTTCTCAAAATAATGGCTTATAATTTTAAGTGTAGAGGTCTTGATATTTTTTCTTTAAAGTTATTCCTAATTATTATATCATTTTGTCTCATTACACATGACATTTTAAAATCCTTTTCCTGGTTTTTGAAAAAATTTGTTTTATGCCTCATATATAGAAATGTAATTGGTTTTTGCACATTAATCTTGTGTCATACACCCTTTAAATTTACTTAATATTTCTAGGGTTGTTTTGTAGCTTTTTTTGTAAATTCCTTGGGATTTTCTTTATATATACTCATCCATGAATCATCTATGAATAATGACACTATTTCCCCTCTACTTTAGAACTTTGACTAAATTTTTTCTTGCCTATTGATCTAGTTAAGAATTCAGGTACATTAGGGAATACAAGAAGAAAATTGTTTTCATTGTGTTTCTCTTAAACTTAGTTAAGAAAGTAGTGAAGAGGCTTGGGGTATGTTCAATGGTTAGAGCTCTTGCTTGGCATACATGAGGCCCTGGGTTACAGTCTCAGTGCTGAAAAAAAAAGCAGTGAAGACATCACCATTAAGGTGATGTTATTTGTAGGTTTTCCCCCATTTTTATTGGTTCTTTTATTTATTTTTTTTAGATATGACTTTTTAAAAATTTTTTTATTGGTTGTTCAAAACATTACAAAGCTCTTGACATATCATATTTCATACATTAGATAAAATATAACATTACGATTCATTTTGTTATAATTCTAGACACATGGAATATAATTTGCTCTCAGTCCCCAATTCTTCCCCTCTCCCTCTTCCTGTTCCCTTCCTTCTACTCAACTGTAGGTTTTTGATAGATAACTTTTATCACATTCACATTGAGGAAGTTCCTTTCAATTTACTAGTTTTTTGAGATTTTACAATGAATAGATTTTGAATTCTGTCAAATGCCTTTTTTTGCACTTAATGCATTTTTTTCATTTTTCCTTTTAATATGCTAAATTGAATTGAAACTGACATTGATACAGTTCACCAATTTTATTCATATTTCTCCAGTATTAATTGTACTCATGTGTGTGTTGTGTTCTACAAAAGGTTATTGTGTGTGTAGGTTCATGTATGTACTATGAGAGTCAAGATACATATAAGTTTCATCACCATAAGGACAGCTCCTCAAAGAGCCATGGCTGCCTCCCTCCCGCTGTAATACCTTTGTCCCTAATCCCTAGCAACCATTAATTTGTTCATCATTTCAAAAAATTTTTATAAATGGAATCATATTTCTGTAAATTTTTGGATTGATAGCACATAAGTATTGATAGTCTTACGTTTTTCTTGCTGAGTATATTACATCATTGTTCAACTGTTCACTTGTTGAAGAACATCTGGGTTGTTTCCAGTTTGGGGCTATTATGAATGAAACTCTTCTGATGGTTTTCAGCAGATGCATGTTTTTGATTCTCTGAGTTAAGTGCCCAGAAATGTAGAATTGCTGGGTCATACAGTAGTTATATGTTAAGTAAGTTTTCTAAGAAACTGCCAGTTTTCTCAGAATAGCTATTAGGAGTTGAATTGTAGCCCCCTAAGTTCATTTGTTGACATCCTTGCCCCCTACTACCTCGAATATGATCTAACTTAGAGATAGGGTCATTATAGTGGAAATCAAGTTAAAATATGTCATTAAAGTGGGACCTAATCCAACATGACTGGTGTTCTTATGGAAAGGGGATTTTTAAAAACTTTATTATATAATTACATGATTATATCACATTTTGGCATACAATCTGCTCTATAATCTGTATTTACCTTTTATTTATAGGCATTTGTATTCCTCCTCCTCCTCCTCCTCTTCCTCCTCCTCCTCTTCCTCCTTCTTTTTGGTACTGGGGAATGAACGCAGGGGCACTCCACCACTGAACCACATTCCAGCCCTATATTTTGTATTTTATTTAGAGACAGGGTCTCACTGAGTTGTTTAGGGATTTGCTTTTGCTGAGGCTGGCTTTGAACTCTCAATCCTCCTGTCTCAGTCTCCTGAGCCACAGGGATTACAGGTGTGCGCCACCATGCCTGGCTGTATTTTTTTCTTTTAAAAAACTTGTTCTAATTAATTATACATGACAGTAGAATGTAAAAGGGGATATTTGGACATAGGGACACATGTGGGAGAAGATGATATGAAGACACACATGTAAAAAAAAATAAAAAGAAAAAATACAAATGCCTATAAACAAAAGGTAAATACCAATTTACAGAGCAAATTGTACTCCAAAATGTGATATAATCATTGACCATCTACACACCAAGGAGAGAGGCATAGAAGAGATTTTTCCCTCACAGCCCTCAGAAGGAAGTAAGTTTGTTTTCTTACAAATTTCTCATTGGGTTTTTAGAAATGCTTTAAAAGTTCTTTGCATGTTCAAGGGGTTAGTCCTTTGTCAGATAGGTGGTTTGCAGATATTTTCTCCAAATCTAATATCTTAGATGCACTAACATCTTGATTTTGGACTCCTAGCCTCTAGAGACAATAAATATCTGTGTTTAATTCACTTAATTTTGTGTTACTTTATTACAGCAGCTCTGGTGAATGTATATGAGCTGTAACATTTTATATTTTCACCACTAGTGCATGAGAGATCCAATTACTTCATATCCTCTCTAGAATTTGGTGTTATCACTATATTTTTAGGTTTGCCATTCTGATACACTTGTAGTAACATGTATTGTAATTGTTAATGTTGAATCTTTTTGCGGGGTCGGGTACTGGGGATTGAACTCTGAGGCACTCAACCACTGAGTCACATCCCCAGCCCTATTTTGTATTTTATTTAGAGACAGGGTCTCACTGAGTTGCGCTCGTTAAATTGCTGAGGCTGGCTTTGAACTGGCCATCCTCCTGTCTCCGCCTCTGGAGCCACTAGAATTGCAGGTGCACACCACTGTACCTGATCTTTTGATGTGATCTTTATATTTTCAGTTAAATGACTGTTTCTGTTTTCTTACAAATTTCTCATTGGGTTTTTAGTAATGCTTTAAAAGTTCTTTGCATGTTCTAGGGGTTAGTCCTTTGTCAGACAGGTGGTTTGCAGATATTTTCTCCAAATCTATTATCTTATATTTCACTTTCTTCACCTGGGCTTTGGCAGAACAGTAGGTTTTAATTTCAATGATGTCTAATTTATTAATTTATGAATCATATTTTTGGTATTAAATCTTAGAATCCATTCCCTAGTCTTAGATCTTTCAGTTTATGCCCATGTTTTTCCCCAAATGTTTTTCAGTTCTGTGCTTTATATTTAAATTAGTGTTTGAGTTTTTTTTGTGTGAGATGTGTTTTCAGATGAGGTCGAGTGCATGTGTGTCTCTGTGTGTTTTTTCCAATTGCACCAACACTATTTCCTGGAAGAGACATCCTAGTTTCATAGAATTGCTTTTGTATCTTTATCTAAAATTGACTGAACATGTTTCTATGGGTCTATTTTTGAGTTTTCCATTCTGTTTCATTAATCTAGAAAAAAATAACAAGTCCAACAAGCTACCTGCAGGAGATATACTTTAGATTCAAAGATACAAAGAGGTTGAAGTAAAATGATGGAAAATAGCATACCTATAAATACCAACCATATGAACTGGAGCAATGATATTAATGTCAGAATTTAAATATATTTAATTTTTAAGCAATACTGGGGATTAAACCCAGGGATACTCTCCTACTGAGCTACAATCCTAGCCCTCCTATTTTTTTTATTTGGAGACAAGGTCTTGCTACATTGCTGAGGCTGGCCTTGAACTTGTGATCTTCCTACCTCAGCCTCTGAATTGCTAGTATTACAGGCATGTGCTCCTGTGCCTGACTTTAAATATATTTTAAAACAATAAGGAGAAACATTTTATAAATGATAAAAGAGTAAATTCATCAGGAAGATATAACAATTATATACATATAATTGCTCCCCAAAATAGATGAAGCAAAACCAGATGAGCCAAAGAGGCAAATAAACAGTTGACAATACAGTAATAGTGGGAGACTTCAGTGTCCCACTTTCAATTATGGATTGACCAATTAGACCTAAGAGACATCTATACATCACCCTATCAACAATTGCAGGTGTACATTTTTTCTTTAATGCACATGAAACATTTTCTAGTATAGGCCATATGCTAGTCATGTAGCACAACTATAAGTTTAAAATTATTGAAACCATACAAAATAGAATCTATGATCAAAATGGAGTGAAATTAGAAGTCTGGAACTGAATTAAATTTAGTAAATTCTTAAATGTGCACTTCTAGCTGGCCTACCCTATGAGAATCCAGAAGCTACCAGCCTTTTCTTAATTGGTCAGCACCAGAATTTGAATTGTTCTCAACAATGCCTTAGACTTGTAATTCTCTACATATTTTCAAAATAAAACTGTGTGGTGGAGTTCTGAGTTCCTATGTCTTGCCTTTTACCCTAGGCAGAATTTCTATGCTACTGCAAGGAAGCAGGGAATAAGGACAACAGCATGCTTCTCCTTGACTAACAAGATAACTCTAGGATCAGAGTTCTGGGTGTGAAGGTGCCCCTGGTCTTTTATACTTGGCCCTCTTATTGTGTAATCTCTGCCCTTCTAGTGAGCTGGGCTAAGTGAGTCCAAGGTGGAATATACCATGACTACTATGCCTAGGGTAGACCTTCCACTCCACAAGCATCGGGTTAGGGAAAGAAGACCAGTCCTCTATAACTGCCAAGAAGAGAACTCCTGCAATATGGAAATAGGGATGATGAGTGATGTTGTCAGTCTGCCTCTTCCAGGGAAAACTCTGACCCTATATTGGGAGATATATGGTGAGATAGCCCATCTCCTTAGCTACAGATGACTGGAACAGATATTTCATCATAATGAGTTGATAGTAGTTAGGATATAAAACACATCAAGGCTTGAATTCCACAAATTGTATTGTTCTTAACAAGATTTAGATTATTTTCAGGATTGCATATTTATCTATTTGCTTTAGGCTCTTGGGACAATTCCAGATACTTTAAGTGCTTTTTTTCCCCTAAAAAATTAATTTCCAGTAGTTAAATGGTTGTTTTGCTGGGGAGAATGTCTACTGCATTCACAAATTACCATTCAATTTTTTCCCCTTCAGGATATTCACTTGACCTAGAACTACTTATTGAACAAATAATTCTCTCTCCAAAGTAATGCAGAGCCTTCTTATAATAAATTAGATGACAGTATATGTGAGTTTGATTCTGGACTCTAGATTTTGTTTCATTATTTAATTTTCTTATCCTTTTGCCAATACTACATCCTTTTAATTAGTATATTCTTATGATAGAAATTCTTATCTAATAATGAATTCCTCCTGTTTTCTCTGCTTTTACAAAACACCTATTATTTTTTTTATAAATTTTAGAATCACCTAGTGAATTCCCCAACAGAGTACTGGGGTTTTTATTGGGATTGTGTTGAATCTATATTGATTATGGAAAATTTTGCATCCTTTTCTTTGGAGATTTTACATCTTAGCAATATTTAATGTCCTGATCCATAATAGGGTATTCCCTCCATCTATTTATATTTTTAAATATTTTTTTCTCAAAATGTGATAATTTCAGTATGAAAATCTTTCATATTTGTCATTAGAACATTTGTTCAATTTCTTATACAGTTGTTAATATCTATCAACCAGGGTTTCAATAATACACATAATGTATATTCTATCATCCATCCATCCATCCATTGATTTTGGTGAGCAGGTCTGAAAACCATAGGCAGGCTGAAACTCTTGAGCACCAGCTGAAGTTGCAGACTACAGGCTAAATAACTTTTTCTTCAGGGAAAACTATTCTGCTCTAAAAGCTTTTTATCTGACTCAACTAGGACCACTCATGTTATCTAGGATGAAGATCCATGTATCTGTCGTGTTCTCCTTTACTTAAGGTTAACTAATGGTAGACGGTTAACTAATATAGATATTTACCACATCTACAAAATATATTTATTTACAGCAACATCTAGGTTAGTGTTTGATCGAATAATTAGAGACTACAGCCTAGCCAAGTAGACGCATAGAAAGAGTATCACAATGTCATTAAATATTTTTTTTCAATTCAAATTTTTGTCACTGAAATAAAATTGATTTTTATATCTTGACTTGTTAAATCCACTTATAATAGTTTGGCCATAATTTTCTTGGATTCATTACATACTCAGGCTTATTATCTGCAAATAATAATTTTATTTCAAACTTTCTAATCCTCATGCCTTTAATTTCCTTTTCTTCTTTTATTGCACTGTTTGGACTTACAGCATAAATTTGATTAAAAGTGGTAATAGAAGTAATCTTTTTTTATAACTAGGCATGGTAAAATATGTCATTTTCACCAATGAATATGATGTTTGCTAAATTTTTTTTGTAATTAATTTTCTTAGAATGAGCAAGTGCCCTTCAATTTACGAAGTTGATTTTTTATCATGAATAGGTTTGAAATTTTTCAAATGCCATTTCTGCTTCTATTGAGATGTTCATGTGACTCTTTAATTTTACTAATATGGTGACTTACATTGAGTAATTCAAAAATTACAATTGAATAATAAACCACCCGTGGATACCTGGAATGAATATCACCTAATTGTGATATATTCTATCATTTTGACTATTAATATATTTGAAATGTTATGTTATTAATAAAGATCTTTTTGCATCTAGGTTCATGAGAGAAACTTGTCTATCGTTTTTGTTTCCTGAAATGTTCTTGTCAGAGTTTGGAATCAAAGTTATGTTGGCTTCTGAAAATAAATGAGGTGTTTTTCTTCTTATTTAATTTCTTTTTTTTCTTCTTATATAATTCCATGTATGAATTTTGTTACTTTTTTCTCAAATGCTGATTCTGAGTTTTTCTTTAAGGGAGGTGTTTTTTTTTTTTTTTTTTTGTAGATGGACACAATAACTTTGTTTTATTTATTTATTAATTTTTTTATACAGTGCTGAAGATCGAACCCAGTGTCTCACGCATCGCATACAAGGCAAGCGCTCAACCACTAGCTACAACCCCCGCCCAAAGGAGGTTATTTTTAAGTAAATTTCTTTATAGATACTATACTGTTCAGAATTCCTATATATTATTCCTTTCTTATAGTATTCTAAGGCTAAATCGTATTCTTTGTTATTTTTCTAACTTCTTAAAATGCATAAATTTAACCCATTAAGTACCAAGTTTTCAATTCTGTGAATATTTCAAAATAATGGACACAGATGCATTTAGGACTTTTTTATTTTTATTTTTGGTGGTGCTGGGAATTGACCCCAGGGCCTGTGCATGTGAGGCAAAAACTCAACCAATTGAGCCAAATCCCCAGCCCAACAGATACATTTAAATAGGTTGGAAACCATAATCTAGAGTTTATATATCCTTGATGTTTATTTCATATATATGATATATTTCAAATGCTTTAATAATTCACTTAATATTTTATCAAAATAATAGAATGCTGAAAACATAATAATTGTTTCAAAGTTACCATAAGTGGTATATTTGTTGTTCAAATTTTAGAGTAAATTAATTAATTTATTTTGATACCAGGGATTAAACCCAGGGGTGCTTAACCACTGAGCCATATCCCCAGCCCTATTTTTTTTTTTGTATTTTATTTAGAGATAGGATATCACTGAGTTGCTCAGGACCATGATAAGTTGCTAAGACTGGCTTTGAACTCTTGATTCTCCTGCCTCAGCCTCCTAAACCACTAGGATTACAGGTGTGTGATACTGAGCACACTAGATATTTTTATAGGTGTTCTACATCCAAATGATGGGACAAAATGAGTTTTAATTACTGGTTTTCAGTCTTTCCCCAGTTCTAAATATGAGAATTTATAATTATAAATTTCCTTCTAATATCTACTAAAGATGCATGCCATAAATTTTGCTAAACTCATTATTAGCTTTTCACTTTAGAAATGTTTTCTGCCTTTACTTGTGATTCTTTCCTTGGTCCATTGGCTATTTAATAATATATTCTATCATTTCCAAGAAATTCAGAATTTTCTATTAATTAGTTGTTGTTGGATTCCAGACTATTTCCACAGAATCAAAAAATGCTCTGAATGATTTCAATCTTCATAAACTTGAGGCTTTTTTTGTTGCCAAGCATGTGATCGATTTTGTTAAATGTTTCCTATTTACTTTATAAGAGAATTAATCCTGCTATTGTTGTATGTAGAGTTCTATACATTATTATTAGATTGTGTTGTTTCATTATGTTGATCAAGTTTTCTTTGACTTTACTTATTTGTGTGCACATACATGCATCTGTGTGTCAGTGTTTTATTCATTTCTTTTTTCTCTAGGGTTTTTGGCAGGATTAATTGTCCATCCCACTAGGAAGTAGAAGTCCTTCAATTCCCTGCAATCAAATACTATGTATACATAGTCAACTCTTAAATATATCTCCAGTTCAGAACTTTCATCTAAATCCAGGCTTATGTACATGTGTCCACTAAACATCTACACATCTCTCAGACACTTCACATTTATGTTAAAAATTAAAATCCTTATCTTCCACTCAACTCCCCCCCCCATAGTCTTCCCATCTTACTGAAAGAAATGCTATAATTTAAGTTTTTATGGAAAATAATGAGGACATTATCATTAGACTCCATTCTTGATGTTCTACCGCCTATCCAGAAAGTCACTAAGTCTTTAGATTTTACCTTTTTGACATCACTCTGATCCATCTCTGCTCCAACACCACTGATATGCTCCATTGTCTTCTGTTTGAACCCTTTCAGAAGCTTTTAATTGGCCTTCCTGTGTTCAATCTTACTTTCTCTTATTTGCCCTCCATGTACCTGCCAGGGTTATCTTTATAAATCATAAATCTGGCTTATTACTCCTTGGCTTAATATCCTTAAATTGCTTCTTATTACCTGCAAAATACATTTCAAACATCTAAGCTTTGAAGTAATGTTCTCCTTTTTTTTCCTGGAGCATCTTCTTGTATTCCATCTCACCCTTTTGTCCACTTTGAAAACATTTTCCATTTTGCAAGAATGAGTTCAAGCGTCAAGTTCTTTGCCCACCCTTAACTAAAATGGAATGTTTCCACCATTATTCCCTTACTTTGTGAACATGGCTTTCTACCAAGAAGCTGCTAACAAATTATTTTACTTAATTTTTGAATGTCCGTGACACCCACTCATACCTAGACTTTGAACAAGTCAACAACATGAACTCTGATTAATTCATCTTTGTAGAATTCAGTACCAAACTTTGCAGATACTTGATACACAATAAATGTTGGTTCATTGAGTAGACAGAAATTTTTAAAAATCACATACAGTTTGTTATATTTTTACTCCTTTAGGTTAGAAATCTTATACACATTAACAATCGATCTATTAATCTGATCATCTCCTATATTTGACCAGAAACAACCTTATTTTGTGAATAGCTGTGTTCTGTCTGTGAAGGCCTGACTGCTGCAGGCTATGTCTGGTATTTCAGTTAATCAATTAAGCTACCATAGGAATAAGTGAAAGGATAAATGATTTAGACAGAATCTTCAATGTGACATCCTTCATAAGAACTACTTGTTTGTTTTTACAATGTAGCAAGGCAGAGAAACTAATAACAGACACATGGGGTGATCCTGAGAATAGCTGCATTTAGAAATCCTACAGACTAAACTCATCATCTTCCCATAAGTTGTTCCCTTTTTGCATTCTTTGTCATGGTGACTGGCATCGCAATTCCAGCAGTTGCAAAGTCAAACACCTTGGGGTCATTTAAAAACTTCCCCCTTTCCTGCCCTTTATACCCCTCAAATGTCACTATGCTTTATTGATCTTTCTTCAAAATATATCTAAAATCTGGGCATTTTTTTCTGCTACCATCCTAATCCAAAATACCATCACCTTAAAGCATCATGTAGTATTTATTATACATTTCATTATTTTTTTGTGTTTCACCAATGGACTATGCTCCCTGAGGGCAATATATATTTCTGATGCTCTATCCCTTTGGAAAAAATGCTACCATCAAATATGAGATTGGTCCTTATAGTTACTATATTACTTTTTCCTAAGTAACAAATTTGCATTTTGACTGGAGCCTTCCACAGAAAAAGCTTTAGTACAATGTTTCCCAAGTGGCCTGAAGAACACTAGTCAGATATTCCAGGACAAATAACTGGGAAAGCTTCAAACTTTATCTCATTGGATAATTATAGCACCCATTTATTATAGTAAAGGTTTTGGATCATATTTTAATAAAACATACAGGTAAATTCTATATAGCCCAACATTTTCACTTATTTGTTCAGAGAATCTCCTTTTCTGTGGTACTGGGAATTAAACCTAGGAGTACTCCACCACTGAGGGACATCTCCAGCCATTATTTTTTTTTAAGACTGAGTGAGAGGGAGAGAGAGAGAGAGAGAGAGAGAGAGAGAGAGAGAATTTTTAATATTTATTTTTTAGTTTTCAGCGGACACAACATCTTTGTTTGTATGTGGTGCTGAGGATCGAACCCGGGCTGCACGCATGCCAGGCGAGCACGCTACCGCTTGAGCCACATCCTCAGCCCCATTATTATTTTTATTTTGAGATAGAGTCTTGCTAAGTTGCCAAGGCTGTCCTTGAATTTGTGATCCTTCTACCTCAGGCTCCCAAGTCACTGGGATTACAGGCATGTGCCTCTGTGTCTGGGGAGAACTTCCATGAAATATCCATTAAAATCTTACTGGATGACACATTTTGGACACAGTTTATAAAATGACTCATATGACCAAATTTAGACACCAACTGCCCAATGTAGGAAAGGTCTAAAGGACAAGAAAGGTTTGGGGTTAATCCTTTCATCATCTTGGAAAGTTAAAGATGTCTCTCAAATCACTGCAACAACTCCATAATAACTTGGTATAGCTATGCCATCTAAGGAAAGGACCAACTCCATGATCTGCCTTCCGGTCTGTTCAGTACTGTTTAATTTCAGTATCTGCATACCTTTGGTGACTACACAACAGCAGTGTAGCCTTGGGAATGTCTAGTGATCTGTCTTATTTCTTTTTCCCCACCAAAAAAAATGAAATCTTTTTAAAATTGCTTGTCTCACTGTTGCTTATTAGTTCTTTTCATTTATTCCCTAGATAGAAAGGGAAACTCTTGAGTTGCACCATGTAATTGTCTTTCTGTGAAGGAAACTTGCATTCCCTTGGGAAGAGCATTTCTTACCATCATAAGAGGGCTCTGGTCTGGTTCCCTTATGAATAAGTGTGTGTGTGTGTGTGTGTGTGTGTGTGTGTGTGAGAGAGAGAGAGAGAGAGAGAGAGAGAGAGAGAGAGAGAGAGAGAGAGAGAGAGACGGAGGGAGGGGGTAGAAATAGAAATAGAGCTGAAGCCTCTATTTCTTAGTAGGGCACATAAGACCCTTCATGATATGGCTCCAGTCTGGTCTCTTCATCTAATTTTACCCAGATTCCCATTATAAAGGCTGTGCTCAGAGATGAGACTCAAGTAAAATGTCTATAGCATGATTCTCAGACCAAGTACCACTTTAAATTTTTCTTCCCTAGATGCTTCACTCAGTTTGCCCTAGTCACCACCTGCCTGTATGAAGCCACACATGACAGGCCCTGTTTTCCTAAATACATGGCATACCTTTATATCTCTGTACCTTTATAACATTTCCTTTATATTCACTACTCTCTCCTTTTCTGTTGCCATTAAAGACAATTTATAATTTTTTAAACTTATGTTTGCTTATTTTAGTCATGCTGAGTAAAGTATAAGACCCAAGGGAGCAGGGGTCATCTCATGTTGTTCACTGCTGTATCTAGCAACTAGGAGAAAAGGAAGGATGAAATCAATTCAACTTAAAAGCCAGTTTCTCCATGGAAACTTGCCTGACTCTTCTGTCCCTCTAAAAATTCATTTTCTTTGGCTCATACAAGGCTCCATGAATATCACTTACTTACAGCTTTATCATACTGCATATTTATTTCAAGCATCTCTCCTCAACTGTATATGTATTTTCTTAAATAAACTTTTTGTTAGAACAGTTTCAGATTACAGAATCATTACAAAGATAGTACGGTGTTTCCATATATCCCATACCAGTTCCCTTGTCGTTAGTATCTGGCATTAGCATGGTGCATTTTTCACAATTAATGAGTCAATATCAATACATTATTATTAAACAAAATCCATATTTTATTCAAATTTCCAGTTTTCCCTTAATGTTATTTTTCTGTTCCATGATATCTGAGATGCTACATTACTTTCAGTTGATATATCTCTTTGGGTTTCTTTGGTTTGTAATAGTTTTCCAGGCTTGTCTTTTTTATGAGGAACCTGACAGTTTTGAGGTTTTTGATCAGGTATTTTGTAGAATGTAGTTTAGTTGTTTTTTGTTTGCTTTTATTTTCATAATTATGCTCAGTAAATATGTTTTTGACAGGAAAATCTCAGAAGTTCAGTGCCATTCTTACCACATCATATCAAAGGTATACTATCAATATATGTTTACCTTGATCTCATGGCTTGAGGTAATGTTTGTCAGGTTTCTCCAATGTGAAGTTTTTTGTTTTTTTTTTTTTTGTACTGGGAACTAAACCCAAGGGCTATTAACCACTGAGCCACAACCCCTCCCCTTTTTATATTTTATTGAGAGACAAGATCTTGCTAAGTTGCTGAGGCTAGACTTGAACTTGCAATCCTCCTGCCTCAGCCTCAAGAGCTCCTGATATTACAGGTGTTCACCACCAAGCCGAGTGAAGTTATTCTTTATTTTAAATCTCTCTTTCCATATTCAGCCCTTATTTAATTGTGGATCATTTGCATAAATTATTTGAAATTCTTCTGTATCTGATTTTTGTCTATTTTCCCCATCTATTTATTAAATAATTTATATCAGCATGGCCTTACATATATTTATTCCACACTTTAATTTACAATCATATTATATTTATTTTGTTGCTCAAGTTGTTTCAGCTTTGGTCCCTGAGAGCTATTCCAGTTGGTACCTGCATTTCTGTACATAATACCATTTGTTTAAGCACTTTCTTATTTCTGGCACTATAAGATACTCCAAGTTCATCTTGTGTAATTTCTGCTCTAGTGCTTGAATCAGCCATTTCTCTTAGGAGCTCTGGTTTCTGTTGTTGGAGAATGGTATTCGAAACCAAGATCTGGGTATCAGGAGTGCTTCTTGCTCACATCATTTCTTCTTGGTCCTTTCAGCACACAGAGCAAGAAGATATCTGTGTGAATTAATTCATCCATGTGAATTAACATATCTATAGACATTTTATGTATAACTGTGAATCAATATTAAGCTAAATGAAAGTTCTTCATGGCATCTCTTATTCTAATCTTCACCACCTGGATTATTCTAACCCCCTTCCCTTGCTTAATTGCAAATTACCATTCCCATAATGAGAAACCTGGTTCCCACCATTTGCTATCCATTTACTTAATTTTTCTATTCTAGTATACCTGTTTAGCAGTATCGGAATTGTTAACTCATGCTCCCACAGGAACTAATTTTATTTTATTTTACTTTATTCTGGATTTGAACCAAGAGGATTGGACCCACAGGAACTTAACCACTGAGATATACTCTCAGCCCCTTTTTATTTTTTATTTTTAGATAGGGTCTTGCTAAGTTGCTGAGTGCTGAGGCTAGCCTTGAACTTGCCATCCTCCTGCCTCAGTCTCCTGAGCCTCTGGGATTACAGGCATGGAACACTGCGCCCTGCTAGGAACTAATTTTATTACTACTGCAGAATGCTTCTGTATCGTGTTTTGTTTTGTCTTTTTTTGCCTTTGGTTCCTCCATTCATTTCCAAAGCTACTCAGGTAAGCACCTTTCTCCCATCCTTTTCAGTGAGATTGTTTAATATACTTGTAATACATTTAGATCATTTTATTATCCACCATTTCATCCTGGATTCCCTGGCCTCCTAATTATTTTAAAAGTTTAATACATAAAGGTTTATTCTTTGTGTTGTGGAGTTTGATAGGTTTTGACAATGCCTGTAGTCACCATCATAATATCATATTGGATAATGTCAGTGTCCTAACTTTTCCCCTGTGCTTTGCCTCTTCAGCTCTCCTTTCTTCAAGATGCTAGAAACTTCATCTTTTCACTATCTCTGCAGTTTTGCCTTTACCAGAAAGTCACTCACATAAGTGGATTCACATGATAAGTAGCCTTTTCAGAATGGCATCTTTCACTTAGCACCATGCATTTCATACTTATCACATCTTTTTGTGGCTTTATAGCCTTTTAAAACTACTGAATTATAGTCTTTTGTGGATATACTACAGTTCTTTTTATTCATTCACCT
Source organism: Callospermophilus lateralis (assembly GCF_048772815.1). Lineage (NCBI taxonomy): Eukaryota > Metazoa > Chordata > Mammalia > Rodentia > Sciuridae > Callospermophilus > Callospermophilus lateralis. Next base: position 106,582,671 of record NC_135325.1, read on the forward strand.
ATTGAAGGACATCTTCGTTGCTTCCAATTTTGGACGATTATGAATAAAGCAGCTGTAAACATTCACATGCAGGTTTTTGTGTGGATACAGCTTCTAGGCTCAGTTAGGAAAATACACAGAAGCATGATTGCTGGATCATAAGGTGAGATTTTGTTTAGCTTTGTAAGAAACTGCCAAGCTGTCTTCCAAAGAGGCTGTACAATTTTTCATTCTCACCTGCAATGAATGAGAGTTCTGGAACTGGTTACTTGCCAGCAATTGGTATTGGAAAATTTTTGGATTCTGGCCGATCCAGTACATGTGTAGTGGTATCTCACTGGAATTTGCAAAACTCTGATGACAAGCATAATAGAATCTTCTATGCTTATTTGTTATCTGTGTGTCTTCTTTGGTGAGGTGTTTGCTCAGCTCTTTTGCATATTTCCCCTGCTATATTTAAATAAAAACATTTTAATGAAATCTTACATACACATAGATATGCACCCAAAAGGCATAAATGCTATTAATCGAACTTTCGCAAAGTAAACATACTCAAGTAATAAATATCCAGATCAAGAAAAAGAACAATATTCACAACCTACTAACTCCCTTTGTGCATCCTTACATTGATTTCCCCTTAACAATCTAACAGAATGATTTAGTATTCCCTACTTTTTTTCCCTTTGGTTGTTGATACTGGGGATTGAACCCAGTAGTGCTTTACCAATGAGGGATATCCCAACCCTTTTTAATTTTATTATGACACAAGGTCCCATTAACTTGCTGAGGCTGGACTCAAATTTGTGATCCTCTTGCCTCAGCCTTCCAAATTGTTTGGGTTACAGGTGCTGAGCCCCCATGCCCAGCCAGGTTTCCCTACTTTTTAACTTTATTATGAATGGGATTATATAATATACACATTCTTCTCTTTTTTATGTCTTCCATTGAACATTATGTTTTAGCTTGTTTATTCTCATTATTATATGGTATTTTGTGCAAATTTATTGATCAGTTTTTCTGTAGATGTATGTGTGGTTTGAAGCTATTATAAAGAGTATTACCATGAATATTCTTGTACATGTGTTTGGGTGAACATATGTGCATATTTCTATTTGGCATATGCCTACCATGGAATTGCTAGGTTATATGGCAGGCATAAATGCAGCGTTAATGGGTACTGTTGAGTGGTTTTGCAAAATAGTTTTGTCAATTTTCCCAATGGCTCAGGAGGCTGAGGCAGGAGGATTGCGAGTTCAAAGCCAGCCTCAGCAACTTAGCAAAGCCATGAGCAACTTACTGAGACCCTAGCTAAAAAAAAAAAAAAAAAAAAAAAAACACAATAAAGGGCTGGGGATGTAGCTCAGTGGTGAAACACTCCTGGGTTCAATCTCTGGTAACAAACAAACAAACAAATAAATAAATAAATTTCCACTGCAAAAAGTGTAAAAGAGTTCAGTTTATACACATCCTTCACAACATTTTGGTATGGTTAGATTTTTCCATTTTGGCAATTTGATAAGTGTTTGTTCATTACAGCTTTAATTTTCATCTTTCTGATGACTAATGAAGTTGCACGTCTTTTATGTGTTTATTGAATGCTTACATGTACTCTATTGTGCAGGGTCATTTGCTTATTTTTCTATTTGATGGCCTTTTCCTTATCAGTTAGTACTTCATATGCTTTCAATGTAATTCTTTTGTTGAATATGTATATTGCAATTACTTTCATCAATCTATGGATTGCCTTTTTACTTTCTTAATAACATGAAAACAAAATTACATATTTTTTGCAAAACAAAATTAAATTTAATGGTCTTAAATGCAAAAGTAAAAACAAATTAAAAACCACACACATACAAAAGCAACAGAAAATTAATAGAACAGAAAACCAAAATGTCAAGGTAGCTATGAAGAGAACTTTGAAGTTTCATCTCTAAAACTGAAAATAAAAAAAGACTGCAAATCAAAAGGTTTTTGTTAATAGGTGACTGGAAAAAATTAAGCATCTTTGCATGAATGGAAGTTCTTAATTTTAATAGAACCTAATTTACTAAAATTTTCATTTATGGCTAGCAGGATTTATGTCCTAGTTAAGAAATATTTTCTGCCAACCACAAGGTCTGAAATATTCCCTAATGTTTTCTCCTATCAGCTATATTATTTGACCTTTTATATATTAGAAATGAGTCAATATTCATTTTTAATAGATGGATAGTCAATAGACACAGCAACATGTATTGAAAAGACTGTCCTTTCTCCACTATATTGCAGCATCACATTGTCATAATAAGATGACCTTATGAATATGGGTCTATTTCTAGACTCTCTATTCTCTTCCACTGGTGCATTAGTCAATCTTAGCACACTTAGTTATTATATCTTTATAAGAGGCCTTGACATATAGTAGTGTAACTCTTTTAGCTTCTTCAAATAGATTTTGTACTCCTGAGTGTAGGTCTGTATTTTATTTTTCTCTCTTTTTCAGTCCATAACTCAGGATCTGGCATAGAGTAATCTCTCAGTAAATAACATACCCTTCTTTTACCACCAAACTTTGGTAGTAATTTATTTATGCTACTTTTATTTCCTTACCCATCTCTTTTCTAGACTCTGACAACCAACTTACATTTCCATGCCAATAAAACACTCTTTTCCCAAATCACGATTTGTATCAGATAATGTTGGTGCTTCAAACAGATCTCTTCAGATTTCTTTTGTGTCTCTTCTGGTTTTGGTGTTCTTTTTGTTCCAGAATTGGGTTCTTTTATTTCTTTTGCAGGTTACTGTCCTTGGACTCAGAACCCATTTTCTCACATGCATTAAGAGCCAGAGTGTGTGTGTGTGTGACTGGGAATGTGTGTACTTCTTAGACCCTAACAATCATTAATAAGTGAATGAATATGAAAGTCCTAACTCTTTCGCCTTAGACCAGGACAACTCTGGGACATGATATACTCCAATTTTCCCCTGTGAAGCGCTGGGGTTGTAGCTCAGTGTCAGAGCATTTGCCAAGCATGTGTGAGGAACTGGGCTCAATTCTTAGCATCACATATCAATAAATAAAATAAAATTCTATTGACAATTAAAAACATTAAAAAAGTTAATCTGTGGAATTGGACCAAAGTTACCTTTGGAAAACTTTGTCTGTTATCATGCCCTCACTTAGCTTCTGCCTCATACTTCTCTTGCTCCCCCAATTTTCTATCAGTTTCTTTGGGGGTATCTACCTTAGTAAATAATGTACATGCTGAAACTTGTCCCAGGGCATGCTTCTGATAAATTTGCCTACAACATTTGTGACCAAAAGTGATCCAAGGGTGTAAACTTTTAGCAATAGAATTCTGGAAATATATCACTTATCATCTAGGGTGTAACAGTGGCTTCTTGTTGCCTTATAATCACTAAAGCTTTAACCAATAGGTAATTGAGATAAATTTATAAGAAGAAGGGGATACATTGCCTCATGTGATACACCTAGCATTTTGAGAAATATCAGAGAAATAGAACTGGTGGTTTCTGAGACATATTGATACATTGAAGGGATACATATCTTTTTTTTTTAAGAGAGAGAGAGGGAGAATTTTTTTTAATATTTATTTTTTAGTTTTCGGCGGACACATCTTTGTTTGTACGTGGTGCTGAGAATCGAACCCGGGCCGCACGCATGCCAGGCGAGCGCGCTACCACTTGAGCCACATCCCCAGCCCGGAATACATATCTTGAGAATACTTCATAGAGGAGAGTGGAACATGATGCTGAGTAAGAGAAAGTTTTTTTTCAACATGTGAGCACTCTATCATGACTCAATATTTAATATACCTTGTAAGGAGCCTGTAATCAAGCCTAATTTGAGACAGTGGAATAACTCTTGGAAATTTTTAGGGAAATGTGGACCACATTAAATGACAGGAGATACTTGGACTATTTTGTCAGAGTGTTAAGAAAGGGATGAAAAAGCTCTAAGAAATGGGTGTGTTAGAATACATTTATTTTATATAACCTGAGAACCCTCTAGATGACTGTATTCTATGGAAAGACCAAGAGTATACTCCTTTCATTAAGTTGAAAAGACATATTAGTGAAAGATGGTTCCAAAATATTTGAGAAGATCAGAAGTAGATGCTCTCTATTTTGGTAGGCTGGGGCTGACTGGAGAGGATACAGTTCAGGAATTGAACTCCCCAGTATCAGTGCAAGTGACAACACTGCAGAAGAGCAGAGGTCAGGTGGCTGTATACAACTATCTGAGACAAAGTTAGTATAATTACTGTAATGTTCAACAAAATCTAAATGGCAACCAGGGGGTTGAAAAAGAAAGCTTTCTTTTATCCAGCTTCATGTTACACTCTCCTCTATGAAGTATCCTCATGGTATACTTGTCAAAATCCTGTCGATAATGGAATCTATGGAGACATTGTATTCCTAGAGGTAACAAACATAGTAGGCCAATAAGGGTATTACTTGAGACCTATAATTTAAAAATCAGAAGTGAATGAATGAAAGCTTATCTATGCTACCCCAGTGAAACCTTCAGATGTTTTGTTCTGTTTCCATATCTGAGCCATTTCTCAGTCTCAGAAGTCATTGAGTGGAAGTCAGGATGAGCAACCTTGAAGAAGGACCTTGCAAAGCACTAGTAAGCATATGTAATAATGATTTTATTTATCCTTTCCCCAGGATCTATTGACATGTATCACTATAAGTGTATACTGGGAAAAGGGGAACAGCCCATACCTTTTTGAGTGTTGTTGGATGCAGAGATTGAGCAGACACTTATATTAAGGAACCCAAGTCTCAATAATACCCTCTTCTGGAATTCTTGATTTACCTTACCAAGAGTAGTTCCAATATGTTCACAGACACTCTCAGAGGGAGTTTCTAATTGCTTGAACACAGGGACATACTTAGCATGAGGAAGACATTGATTCCTGGACCCCTGGATTAGAGTTCTTAGAAGAGAAGCACAGGTGAACAGTCCTTGAAATCCTTGAAAGTGCTCCCTCTCCCAGGGCAAGATAGTAAATTGAAAATAATACCATATCCTAAGTGGAAAGGTAGAAATTAGTCATACTCTCAAAGATTTAAAGGCAGCAGTGATGATAATCCAGATCATGTCCCCATTGACCCTGAAAAAATCAGATATTCCATGGCATATGACTCTAAAAAAGAGGTAGAGACAAGTAATCTGGATTCACAAGCTTCAAGGGATAGAAAATAAGCATTATAAAAATATCAACTTGTCATATTGGTGAAATTTTTAAGGATCTTGTCATCTGGGCCATATCAATAAGTTCCCTCTGCATGTTATTACACTTTAACCCTGCTACTATTGAGAAAGTAGTACAGCACTTGTAAAGTCTTTTTGGATTTTGATGACTATATATACTGCAATTGAGAATACTGACCTAACCTATTTATGAGATAACTTTGAAATCTTCTATATATTTTTTGGAGGGTTAATTATATTTTCAAATAAGTTTTATTTTATTTTTAATGGACATAATAATGGGGTACAGTGTAATGTTTCAATAAGTGTACACTGTGCAATAATGATCAAATCAGAGCAAATAGTGTATCCATCACTTCCAACATTTATCACTTCTTTGTAGAGAGAGCATTCAAAATAAATATTTTTATTTATCTTTTTGTTGTTGTAGTTACTGGGGATTCAACTCAGGGGCATTCTACCTCTGAGCTATATCCCTTGCTCTATTTATTTATTTTTTTTAAATTGTGAGGCAGGGTCTCACCAGAGGCTGGCCTTGAACTTGTGATCCTCCTGCCTCAATTTCCAAGTAGCTGGGATTACAGATGTGTACCATTGCATCCAGCTCTTCTACCTATCTTAAAATAAACAATACATTATTTTTAAATATAATTACCCTATTGTGCAACAGAACACCAGAAATACTTATTCATATCTAACTAACTTTCTAACTATTAAATACCTCTCCCCATTTCTTATCTGCCACCCACCCCTTATCAGTTTGGGTGATCACAATTCTATTCTCTACTTCTATGCATTTAAATAAGGTCATGCAGTGTTTGTCCTTCTGTATCTAGCTTATTTCACTTAATGTCATGTCCTCCAGGTTTATCCATGTTGTACCAAATGACAGTATTTTCTTGTTTCTTACAGCTGAATAGTATTCTACTGTGTATAGGTACTTCATTTTTAATCCATTCATCTGTTGATGGACACTTAGGTTGATTCCATATCTTGGCTATTGAGAAGAGTGCTGCAATGAACATGGAAACACAGATATCTCTTTGGCATTCTGATATCATTTCCTTTGGATATGTGTCCAGAAGTGAGATTGCTGGGTTATATAGTGGTTTTATTTTTATTTTTTTGAGGAACTGTTATACAATTGTTCATAATGACTGCACTAAGTTACATTCCCACCAGAAACATGTGTTTCCTTTTCTCAACACACTTCTTCACAAGCACTTTTTACCCTTTGTTGTTTTCACAGCAGCTTGCCTGCCTGACTGCCTTTCTTCCTTCCTTGTTTCCTGCCTTCTTCTTTCTTTTTTCTTTACAGTTCCAGGGATCAATCCCAGGGCTTCATGCCTCTTAGGCAAGCGCTCTGCCTCTCAGCTACACTCCCCAGCCTGATAGTAGTAACCTTTATAGCTGAGGTGAGATGATATTGCATTATGATTTTGATTTGTTTTCCCTTGATGATTAATGATATTGTACATTTTTTCATGTACTTCTTGGCCATTTGCATGTCTTCTTTTGAGTAATGACTATGAAGGTTATTTGTTCATTTTAAAATTGAATTATTTGAGTTTGTTTCTTTTTGCTACTGAGTAGTTTGAGTTCCTTGTATATTTTGGATATAAATCTTCCAGTTTTAAGTGGGGCTAAAAGCAAGAAAGGTCACTGAAGAATGTCCAGGCTACAGTACAAGTGGCACTGCTGTTTGAGATAAATGACTTGGCAGATTCCATGCATATAGAGATACTTGTGATAGATACAGAAGCCATATGGAGTCTCTAGTAAACTTCAATAGAAGAGTTGAAGCACAAATCCCAGGGTATGGAAACAAGCCCATACTGTCCATAGCAGAAAAATATATTTCATTAAAAAAGGAAACTCCAGGAGGGATGGGGAAATGTTGATAGATAGGTAGTAAATTACAGTTAGATAGAAAGAAGTTCTGATGTGCTATTGCACAATAGGATGACTGTAAATAACTATAATGTACTATACATTTAAAAAACCTGAAAGAAAACATTTTTAGTCTTTTATTGGTTCTTTTTAGTTATACATGACAGTAGAATCTATTTTGATATAACTATACAAGCATGGAATACATCTTGTTCTAATTCGGTCCCCTAGTACCTGTCTTTCTCCTCCCCTCTTCCCAGCCCCTGCTCCCTTTCATCTACTGATCTTTCTGTCATACCCATAGTTACTATTATTAAATTTTTTTGAAAAATTAAAATTTATTTTAATTAGTTATACATGACAGTAAAATGTACTTTGATACATCATACATAAGTAGAGTATAATTTCTCATTCTTCTGGTTGTACATGATGTAAAATCCCACCGGTTATATATATGTACGTAGGCAATTTTTAATGAATTTCTTGGGGGTGTACAGGATGATGAGTTATCAGAAACAAATGATAAGTTGGGTGCAGCAGCATACATGTGCAACTTGGGAGGCCGAGGCAGGAGGATCACAAGTTCAAAGTCAGCCTCTGCAATATAGCAAGGCCCTAAGCAACTTAGTGAGACCCTGCTCAAAATAAAATATAAGAAAGGGTTGAGGATTTGGCTCAGCGATTAAGTGCCCCTGGGTTCAATCCGGAGTACAATAAATAAATAAATAAATAAATAAATGTTAAGGAGATAGATGTTTCCTCTGATTTAAACATACACAATGTACTGAAACATTAATATGTACATTTTTGTGTTTTCATATATTAGTCAATAATAAATTTAACTTTATGTAAAAAATAACACCTGTTCTTAGATAACCAGGATGATAATATTTTAATAAAATATGAGCTAAGATTTCTCAAAGTAAAGAACAGAGTAATATTTTCTTATAGGAAAAAATTCTCTTAAAGCATCAACTAATCCTGTAGTCCTCTTCAGTTTTCCAATAAGCACTCAATTAGGGCCTATTTACTAATTGAGAGAGTTTAGTCTAGTGGAAAGAGCTTGATTTGGAAACTTGTAATTATAATGACCTATAAAAAATGGAAGTGCATGTTTAATGAAAAGTTAAATATCAATTTTCTATTTATATACAAAATATAAATAATATGAATATATGAGCATTGTAAACTTATACAATTTTTTTTACATTTACCATCTAACATGGAGATCACACTGACCATGTGAAATTTTTTTTTATAAGATAGAATATATGGGTTATATTCTATCTTTTTATTTTTTTAAAGAGAGAGTGAGAGAGGGGAGAGAGAGAGAGAATTCTTTTAATATTTATTTTTTAGTTATCGGCGGACACAACATCTTTGTACATGGTGCTGAGAATCGAACCCGGGCCGCACGCATGCCAGGAGAGTGCGCTACCACTTGAGCCACATCCCCAGCCCTTTATAATTATTATTTTCTTTTAGTTTTCGGGGGACACAACATCTTTGTTTGTATGTGGTGCTGAGGATCGAACCCGGGCCGCATGCATACCAGGCGAGCGTGCTACCGCTTGAGCCACATCCCCAGCCCTACCATGTGAAAATTTGACAACAAAATTCTGCAAAAGAAGTCAGCATCTGTTTCAAAGTTAGTCATTAAACAACACTACCAGAGTTGATAATGCAACTTACATATAGATGCAGAAAGTGCATGACTTTTAATTTAGATCAAATAGCCATATTCTATATTAATTTTGCTCATTTTCATTTCAAGTCATCTTTTGGATATGAGAGAAAAAGAAACAATAGTGCTGAAACAGATTAACTGCAATAGTTAAACGATGCAGTACATAGCAGAATATTGAGTGTTTTTTATTGCTTTTATCCACTTTATAAAAGAAATCTCTCCTGAAAACTTTTCCTTTCACTGAAGATTAAATATCTGAAAATTCTGTAAATGTAATTATAAATTCAGTTAAAAAGATACACATTGAAGGTAAAAATTTTTTGTGATGCTAATGAGTATAACTTTTGGTGGAACAAGTACCATAGAAAAACAATGTTCTTACTATGTAAAAAATATAGGTGCAGAAATGTACTTGTAATTTGTTATGAAATATAGATAATTCCTAAATACATAAAAAGCTGTCATATTCTACCAATGCAAATAGAATCTACAATTGTCAAAAGTATCCCCCCACCACACGCCACATATATTCAAAGGGTAATTGAACTTCAAAATATTTGTTATATAGTTGATGATGTTGAATAAAAAAGAAAATAAAAAAAGAAACTCCAGATATCCTATTATGTACTGGTAGAGAATAATTGTCCATAGGAAATCAATCAGCTATGCAACCAGAGTATCCCTCATGAACTGGTTTCTGTCAGACCTACCAGGTCATAAGATTGGTTGGGGACAGCAGCAATTCATAGTATGACAGAAGTAGTAAATTTAAAATTAGAGTTGAGTATATCCAGAGAACATGAGCAAGGGTTACACAAACCAGTGATCCAGTCCCTAATGTTGGAATAAGTCCTGTCTCTCTCTCTTTCTCACTTCACACCTATGTCCTCATGGAACATCTTCTATGACCAGTAGATAGAAAAGGAAAAAAAACCTCACAAGTTCAAGGCCAGCCTAAGCAACTTAGTGAGGCCTTAAGCAACTTAGCAAGACCCTGTATCTATCTATCTATCTATCCATCCATCTATCTATCGATGGGCTGGAGAGCACTGAGGTTGTGGCTCAGTGGTAGAGTGACTAAATAGCACATGTGAGGCCCTGGGTTTGATTGTCAGTACCACATAAAGATTAAAAAAAAAGTTTTGTGTCCATCTGCAATATATGCATATATATAGATATAGATACACACACACACACACACACACACACACACACACACACACACACAGGTGCCAAGAAATCCCAGGTACCAAGAAAAAGAAAAAAGAAGAAAATGAAAGGAAAGTAAAAAACTTTAGTCTGGTTCAAGTGTTGCTATGAGCCAAAAATGGAGGGCAGCTCTAGTATCGTCCCATTCAGAGGTAACTCTGAAATACAGTATTTCAGGGAGAATCCATCAAGGATGCAGAGCTGGTCAGTCATTCATTTTGGGTGAAGCCACAAATGTCTTGAAGTAGATATGTATGGACTTCTGATCAGTGCTCAATAGTTTGGCTGATGAAGATGTTGGGAGAAGCAGAATTGGAAGATCAAGGACAAACAAGAGGCACATGGATGGACCAATAGGACTGAGCACAAAGCATGAGATCTTCATTTGTAATAATGTTCATGAAAAAGCAACCACTGAATAAGAAGCATTAAATAATAGGTCACCAGGACAACTTGTTCAGTAGATGTCAGTCACTCTGTGTTTGTCATACCAGCTCTTTCCTAATACACATATGAATGGAATAATCATGATACCAGAGATAAAGGCCATGTTTTGGATCAACAATATAGGCTCCCTCTTATCAAGACTGGTTAACTACTATCACCTCATATTTTGAGTACATATCTTTCTGATCTTTTAGTATCAGAGAGCAATGCTAAACCTGAAATATGGTATTGTTCCTTAGAGAGACAAACTAGCCACTTGATAGCAAGTTAATTACGTCCTGTCCTAGAAGGGGCAATGATTTATCATAAGTGGAATTTACTTGTGTTTGGGATATGCATTTGCTTTTTCTGCTTGCGGTGCTTCAGACAACTATAATATCAATGTTTCTAAGAAATTCTGATTTACTAGCATGAGGTCCTATATAATGTTGTCTTGCATTAATGGATTCACTTTATGGAAAAGGGACATTACAATGGGTACATAACCATACGATCTACAGATTCTACAATATGCCACATTATCAGAAACTATCAACTTAGTAGAGTACTGGCATGATCTCTTAAAAGCATAGATGAACAGATAAGACAACATGATTGGGGGCTTTGTTCTTAAATGGACCAACTATGTCTTAAACCAACAGTCATTATGTGATATCCTATCTCCAATAGGTAAAACACACAGATCAGGGGAAAGTGTATGGAACAGAAGTGACCTCAGTCATCATCATTCCCAATGACTCACTTGAAAAGTTTAAGTTCTGTCTCCAGATGTCCAGGTTGCTGGAAGGTGGATGCTTCCACTAGGGGACACTGTAAGATTCCTACTAAAAGCAATAGCTGCCTCCTGGTAACTTTAAGTTTCTTATACCATGGGGACAGAAGGTAAGGAAAGAAGATAAAATATGGGCAAGTGTAACTGACTTTGATCATCAAGAGAAGGTAGGGTTGGTGATCCTAGATCCATTTTTAACTGTGAACAGACAATGGTCTTGGGAGAAAGGAGCTAGAGAACAGAGAGGTCAACCATCTTTCTGCCATGTTGGGCCTCCCAGAGATCTTGAGCTTCTCAGAAATGATTTTACCTCCACAGCAATGCTCTTCAAATGTGGCAAGAATGGAAGTATTCCCAAGGCGATCCAGGTCTTTACACCACCTCCAGAAGACATCAGCATGAGGCATTCCTATAACAAAGCCTGATGATTGGCTTTACTTTCAGGCAAAAAAATGCACTCATTAACTGTGGGCCAAAAGGGAATATAGCAGTAGACATCTGAATGTTAGGAAATAGTGTCATAGGCGGAATTGAAACAGTTATCCAAAAGTTAAATTGAAGGAATTGTTCAGTCCTGGCTGAAAGGGTACTTCTGGAGTTTGTGAGAATTTGACTCCAACAACCAGAAGTGGCATCAGCTTGCTATATTATAGGGCTTGTCCAGACACCTATTGGGAAATTGGGTTCTTCTTTTGGTATATTTCTGCTTTTATGCCCTATAACACGGTATCAAGTATTCCTCACATTGTCCCATATTCATTGCAACTTCTTCATTCACTGAGTGCTTATAGTATGACAGGCCCTGTGCCAAGTTCAAGCAGTGGTGGAATTGGGGAAGTAAAGCTGGAGATTTACGGTAAGGCACAAGGTTGTAAAGTCAGGTTACCTTCTCTTGAAGAGCTTGAGATCTAGAAGGGTGGACAAGTTGCTGATCACAAACTCATGAAAGATAATAAAGAAGCCTCGAAACAGTATTGTGGGGCTCCAAGGGAAGAAGTTGCTCAGGTGCCTGGAAGTCAGGGAAGGTTTCACACAAAAGAAGAAACTTAAGTGAAGATTTGATCAATACATTTTTTAAGGATAGGAAGTGGGTAGGTCATTCTGGAGAGAAGGAAAAAAGACAAAAAGTTACCAATTATGGATGTATTTTGTGGAATGATAAGTTATCCTTGTAAGAATAAACAGTTGTGTAGGCTGTTCTCTATATAAGGGCCAAGAGGTCACATAGAGGTTGGTCCTCAGCCAAGTTAGACGTCCTAGTGAGGAGCTTTGTCCAGCTAGAGAAAGGTTCTCATTCTACAAGTTATTTTTCTTTTATCAGAGGACTCATTCTGTTCATTATTGCCTTTTGTCTTGGAGCTATCCCAGGGAACTATGGGCAATGTCACTTCCTCAAGATATTTTCAGCCCAAAGCAAATGCTGGTGGCAGATTTTTCATGTGAATCTCTGCCAGGACCTAGGGTTGATGGCCTTTACTTTTTGTTAGAAATCTTCAGACGTTTTGGAGAAGGAAGAACAGGTAATGTCCTTTTTGGGGTCCCCTAGTAGTTTTTGGAGAAAAGGGTACCAAAGAAATTCAGAATAGCTCAGATGAGCTAAGGGTAGGGTGGGTAGAGAAGCAGTTGATAGCTAACTCAAAGAAAAATAATTCCATGCATGACCCATAAATGCATTTATTATTTAATTAGACTCAACCAGAAATACCTATTTCTTCCTCCCCTTAAGTACACACACATATACCTCACAACTCTTTTTTCAGGAAAGAAAAGGAAAAGTAAGCAAAATTAGAAGATCATGCTCTAACACCCAATATCCTACAGCTATAAGTCAGAAAATAAGCCCTAATAGGAATGTAGAACTTACTTCCTGCCTTCCCACACCAATTCTACTTTCCTTGGATTTTTACCAGGTTCTAAGTTTTGGATATGATTTAAGTATGTCTGCTAAAGGTTCATGCATTTGAGTCTTGGTTCCCAGTATGGCGATGTTAAAAGTGATTGGACCTTTAAAAGGTGGAGCCTAGAGGAAGGTAATTGGGGGCCTTAACTTGAGAAGGAAAAAAGTAGTTCTCCTGGGACCCTGAGGTAGTTCTTCCAAGAGTGAATTGTTATAAAAAAGGAAAACTGGTCCCTCTTCATCTCTCTCTGGCTTCCTGTCCCACCATGCGATCTCTTCCTCTCAAACATACAATGTGATGTGCAGCCAAGGGGACTCTCAACAGAGGCCGAATCAATGGAGTTGCCTGATTTTGGATTTTCAGCCTCCAAACTATGAGCTAAATGAGCCAATTTTCTTTATACATTACTTTTCTTCAGGTGTTTTTTTTTTTTTGGGGGGGGGGTGTTTGCAGGGATTGAACTCAAGGGCACCTAATCACTGAGCCACATCCCCAACCCTTTTTTGTATCTTATTTAGAGACAAGTCTCACTGAGTTGCTTAGGGCCTCACTAAGTTGCTGAGGCTGGCTTTGAACTCATGATTCTCCTACCTCAGCCTCCCAAGCCAGTGGGTTTACAGGTGTGCACCATTGCACCCAGACAGGTGTTTTGTTTTATCAACAGAAAACAGATAAATGTATCTATTATGCCCCAGCAATACTGGCATGGCTGCCAAATATCAAAGCCTGTCATACCCACAATAACCACTGGTCCCATCCCAGATGTCACAATTTGTTATTGGTCTTTTTTTTTTTTTTTTTTAAGAGAGAGTGAGAGAGGGGAAGGAGAGAGAGAGAGAGACAGAATTTTTTTAATATTTATTTTTTAGTTATCGGCAGATACAACATCTTTGTTTGTATGTGGTGCTGAGGATCGAACCCGGGCCGCACCCATGCCAGGCAAGCGCGCTACCGCTTGAGCCACATCCCCAGCCCTGTTATTGGTCTTTTACAACCAGTATCCCAACTTGGAGGCAAGGTGACTCTGTGCCTCCTATGTCTGTGTAGAAGTCTTTCAGTACTCCCTATCTTAACTTCTGTGACCTTGATAAACTTACTTATCAGTTGTAATTACCTCTCTTCATCTCTAAAACAGTAATGATATTAACAGTATTTTAGAGGGTTGTTTCTAAGGATTCAATGTGATGTTTTGGGAAATGCACCCAACACAGTGCCTGGCATAAAGTACAAGCCCACTATATTATTGTTTAATGTCTATTCACACAGATGCACTTTAGTCACATAGTTAATAAAAGAATGAAGAGTAACATGGATCAATGTTTTTGACCTGGTCAAATTTATTAGTTTTTGGATCGTTCCACATATCTTGGAAGAGAACTTTGGGTTCTTTTCACCTTAACTTTTGAGTATTGTGTAATGCACCAGGGTTCAGCATTGGAGATACCAACACAAATAATATATTATTACTTACTTTGAGTAATTTATAGTCTCATGGGGAATATTGGTAACCAAACAGATCATTGCAATGCATGGAGATAGTGATCTTCAGGAGGGTGCAAACCTTTGTGGAAGCAGAAACCAGAGGCAATTGGTTCAAAATGTAGATAAAAGGAAGAGTTACTACATGGGAAATCATGTGAGGTAAGTCTTGACAGATGAGTGGGAGTTGGTCTTGTAAAAGAGAAGAGTGTGAATGTGTGACTGGGAGAAGTTGTGGATAGGGGTTCAGGACCATGCTAAAGTCCTGAGCAATTTTGGAGAGTACCTTAGTGTTGAAGCTAAAGGAATGAGGCAGAGGATAAAGCTACAGAGTTAGACAGGGACCAGGTCATGAGCATTTTTAGGCTCCAGGTTATGGAACTTTTTCCTGGGAATAATGAGGAAAATTGATTGGTTTTAAATGGAATAATAGACAGTTGGATATGATGTTTTAAATGACTTGGATGGGCACAACAGATAAGAAATTATTGTAGCAGTCCAAGCTAGAGATGATGTTTGTTTATACCAGAGTAATAGTAGTGGAAATTGAGAGTACATATCTGATAGAAGATATATTTAGGAGAGAGGCTGATAGGAAAGGATAGGACTTGTTGAAGGATTGGATCTGAATGGTAAGAAGAGATAAATTTGGGGTTACTCTAAAGATTTTGGCCTAAGCATCTGGGTAAATGATGGTGGTATTCAGCAAGGTTTTCATCCTCTATCATTTTGTTTATGAGAAAACTGAATCCCTCAGAGGAGAAATATGGTCAAGGTTGCACAAAAATTAGGGGGAAATGTGAGATTATAACACATTTTTAATTGTATTGTTTATATCTTTGTTTTATTTACTAGTTTTATGTGGCATTGAGGATTAAACCCAGTGCTTCACACATGCTAGGCCAAGGGCTCTACCACTGAACTACAACCGCAGCCCCAGAACAAATTTTTATTTAGCTTTTCTCCAATACTTTTTCCACAGCACCAAAAAAAGTTCCTCAGCTCAGCAATCTTTGTATATTGGTAAGAGATAAATGAATCAAATTAACATCAGAAGCCCAATATCAAGGCAGGGAGGGTAGATGCTTGGGTCATAAATCTACAGTTTTGTTAACATGACTCACATTAAAGAGAATTTATTCACTAAGCATTGATTTTTTTCTTTTAGCATTGGACTTACAATGAGTGATTTCATATAAAGCAAAACACACTACCCTCAGTATTTAATGCAAAAAGAATCACAGCTTAGGAGGAGATGCAGTTCCTAGTCGTGATAAAATATCTGGCTGATGAGAGGAAAATAGTTTGCATATTCTAAGAAGTCCCAATTTTCAGCAATCTCCAGTATGGACAAGGAAACATTAATTTATTTAACATGTATCTATTAAGGGCCCATTGTGTTCTAGGCACAGTTCTAGGCACTAGGAATATGTTGGTAAGCAAAAAAGTAGATGTACGTAACTGATTTGAGATTACACTTTATTAGAGGATAAAAACAATCAATAATAAATGTAACATATAAGTAAAATACATACTGTATTTGATAAAGATAAATGCTAAGGAAAATATAAAGTGGTTATTATGGGCTGAACTATGTCCCTTGAAAATTCACATGTTGAGTCCTAACTGACCGGTACCTCAAAATGTGACTATTTTTGGAGATAAAAGCTTCAAAAATCTTATTGATTTAAAGTGGGGTCACTAGTGAGGGCCCCAATGCAATATGAGTGGTATCCTTAAATAAGAAGATGAAATTTGAACCTGGGAAAATACAGAAAGAAGACTAAGTGAAAGCATGGAGAGAAGATAGCCATATATAATTCAAAGAGAGATGTCATAGAAGAAATCTAGCACTACTTAATGTCAGACTTCTTAGCCACTAGTACTTTGAAAAAATAAATTTCTCTTTTTTTTAACCAACCACCCATTTATGATACTTAGTTATAGCAGCCCTAGGAAACTAACACGACATGGAAGAAGAATAGGGAGTGCTGGGCTGGGATGATAGTTGCAATTTTACTTCAAAGGTAAGATGACATTTGAGCACAATGTCTCTAGGAAGGGGTAGAGCATCGCATAGAGATATCTGGGAAAAACTGTTCCAGGCAGAGAAGATGACTAGTACAAAGACCCTGAGGTGGGAGGCAAATTTTGAGGAATACGAAGGATGCCAGCATAGCTAAGACAGAGTAATTAAGAGGAAAATTAAGAGATAAGAGCGCAATATATAGTGAAGTTTGTTACATAAGCCTTTTAGCTTATTGATAGAATTTTATTTGTGGTGAGATTTAGATCCATCACAGTAGAAAACAAGTTGCTGATCCTTCAATAAGTTAAAGTGAAAATTATTATACAATATAGCATTTCTATTCCTAGATATATATCCAGAAGAATTGAAAATAGATGCTTTTACATGAATGTTCATAGAAGCATAATTCACAATAGTAAAAAAAAAATGTGGAAACAACCCAAAGGTCCAACAATGGATAATTGTGTAACCAAATGTGATATATCCATATAATAATGGGATATTATTTGGCCATAAAATGGAATGAAGTACATCCCTGTACATTGTAGGAATGCTACAACATGGCTGAACCTTGAAAACACCATGTCAAGTGAAAAGAGCTAGTCACAAAAGGCTACATATCACATGGTTCTATTTATATGGAATGTTTTAGAACAGGCAAATCCATAGATGAAGAAGGAAATTAGTGATTGCCTTGGGCTGGGTACAGGAAGGAATAAGAGATGATTGCTTATAGAGTATAGAGTTTCTTTTTGAAGTGATAAAAATGTTCTGCAACTAGATGCTGGTAATGACTGCACAACAAAGTGAATGTAGGAAAAGTTTACTGATGGTCAATTTTATGTTATGTGTATTTTATCATGTATCAGTCAAGATTTCCAAAGAAACAAAACCAATTGAATATATATTTTATTTATTATGGGAATTGGATCAGACAATTGTGGAAACTGAGAAATCCCACGATCTGAGTTTCAAGGCTTGAGAATTAACAGTGCTGATGACTGAAGACTTGGGAAGATGGATGTTCTAGGTCAAAGAAGAAGCAAGTTAATATTTCCTTTGCACTTATTCTTTTTCTACTTGGGCTCTTAATGAATTAGATGATGCCCATAGGCACTGGTGAGGGTGAGCTTCTTTACTCAGTCCACCAATTCAAACACTAATGTTTTCTGGAAACATCCTCAAGACATATCCAAAATTAATGTTTTACCAGCTCTCTGAATAGCCTTTAACCTAATCAAATTGACACGTAAAATTATCCTTTATATACCACAATAAAAATGTTTGTGGCCAAAGTAATGTTTTGAACAGAGGAGGGTTATGATCTAACTTTAAATATTTTTTTAAAAAAGATCATCATTTTGTCTACTCTGTTGAGAAGGAACTGATAGGTGAGTGACAAGAATTAAATCATAGAGATCAATTAGAAGCTATTTCAGTCATACCACTGAGAGAAGATTGTGGTTTAGAGTAGAATGGTAATGGTAGAGGTGGTGAGAAGTGATTGAATACTTGAAAAATGTTGAAGGTGAGACAGCAGTTTTTCCTAACAGATTGGATGTGGGTGTCAGAGCAAAAGAAGAGTCAAAAATGACTTCAAGGTTTTGACTTGACCAAGTGGAATAATGAAGTTCCTAAAGTTCCCATCAGCTGAAGAAAAAAACGTATATGAAGGAAAAGATCAGGTGATATTTGTTTGCTTTTGAGACATTTTAAGTTTGAAACATCTATTAGATATACAAGTGCATATGTTGATTAGGCAGGTGGATGTAGGGACCCAGAGCTTAGAGTAAAGTTCTAGGAAGGAGGTGCTCATTTGAAAGTTTTATAGCATGTAGACGATATGTAGAGAGATCATAAAAGATGATTCCCTTAGTTTATAGAGATTATTCAGTCTCTCACATTATGGAATCACAATTCTGATAGAAGGACCATGATTTATTTACTTTAAGGAGGCCTCAACTTTTAGGAAGATATGGTCTTTACCCTTGGGAGACTCATTGGTAAGGAGAAACTTGCCACCCTGCTGAGTTGCCAGTGTTGTGGAAAAGCAATGGTATCCTCACTCTAAACATCTCACAATGATTGTCCATCCATTCTAATGAGGAGAAAGATGTTATTCTCCTCTTTGGAATTTCCCCTGAATGATGAAAAAGGTAGGGTCTCTACTCTAGGATCTCTGGTGCTTATGCCTATTGCCCTGAGGAGGGGGCACAGAAAACACTAGCATAGCCAAAGCAGCAGCACTAGCTCACATAGTTACAGCTAGCAATGAAGAGATCCATACACTGTATGCGCAAAGCTGAATACCAGCTAATGTCCATGTCTGGGAAGAGCAATTAGAGTTCATTAATTGAGTTGCTGGTAACACTGCCATTCTCAAGGCTAATTATCCTTAATTGGAGTTGTCTACTTTGATAATAAGCATTTAGTTCCATTCCATTCAATTTAACAATGTTCCAGGCACTATGCTAGACACTTCAGGGAATTCCATACTTTAGGGAGCTCAATGTTTAGTCATGGTTATCAGCCTGGTACATAGATAATGCCAACTTCAGGCAGAAGATAATGAGTGCTGTAGAGAATTATATGATAAAGTTAGAGCGGCACAAGAGTGGGAGAAATTATTTCTGCCTTGGTGAGAGGAGTTGGGTGGAGCTTTACAGAAAGAACAATATTTGAGGTGGAATTTAGGAGAATGTAAAATTTCCACAAGTAGGGGAAAAGCATTCCAGGCAGAGAGAACAACATAAGCAAGTGATTGGAGCTAAAACTTCAGAGTGTTTATGTAATTACTTATCGACATATAGAGCATTCATTTGTTTATTTATTTCACTTATTTGTTAATTCATCAAATACTCATTAAATACTTATTATGTTCCAGTCACCCACCTAGGTGCTTTTGATAAAACAGTGAAGAAAAGAAATTCTCTAACCTCATGGGGCTTACATTCTAGTAACCTGACATAGATCATAAGCAAAAATGCAAATAAATATATAATTTGTTAGGCAGGATAAAGAAAAATAAGGCAGAATAAGGGCTTAGAGTGTGATTGGGAAGGGGTTCTGCTATTTTATATAGGGTGGTCAGGGAAGTATTTTCTGTTGAGATGTCAACTGAGCAGAAAACTGAGTGAAATGAAAGAGTGTGTCAAATATATAGTCAGTGGAAGAATATTTCAGACGTACTAAACAGCAAGTAGAAGACACCATGGCCATCACATGTGCTATGTCCTAGGATCACTAAGGCCTGAGCAGCAAGAAGAATGATACACCACTTGCCAATATAGGGTAGACTGAGATAAGAACAGTCTTTAGATTCATGGATGATCTGGAGCTTGGTTTAGGGTGCAAGTTTAAGACGTTTATTAAGTCCAATAGACAATTGATTATATTTATCTGTAGTTAAGAGGAGATGTCTAATGTGGAGCAAATAACTGGAGAGTTGATGACACATTGATATTTTTTAAAAATATTTTTTAGTTGTCAATGTACCTTTATTTTTATTTATTTATATGCATTGCTGGGGATCGAACCCAGTGCCCTACACATGCTAGGCAAATGCTCTATCACTGAGTCACAATCCCATCCCCAACATTGATATTTAACACTATGAAACTGGGTGAGATCACCAGGAAACAAATGCAGATGGAGACATGGTTAAAGGGTGAGGGCCGGCCTGCTCTAATGTGAAGCTTTTGGGTTAATGAGAAGGAACCACCAAAAGTAACATGAAATAAATGATGAATAGGAGTTTTTCCAAAGTGAAGGAAAATGGTACTCAGCCTCTGGATTACAGTCTGGCACTGGGGATGTAGAAATGGCTTAGAATTTAGCAAAGCATCATGGGAATAAAATCATCAGGCTTGGGCCTGAGGGGCATGGTGGTGGTATTTAGCATCCGCCTGGAGGCCTCCTGGGCATTACTCTAGTTCAGACAAGTTGGTGGATGGTGATGTCATTAAGAAATAAAAGAGACACGAAGAGAGAAAGGGGGAACAGGCTTGAGCAGAGGGAAGTAAATGAGTCAAGGAAATGTTGGATTTCATTTAGGATACGGGAGTTTGAGATTCTTGTAAGGCATCCAAGAAGAGGTGTCAGATTGACATTTCTAAGTGCAAAATCTCTAGAACAACATAAAAATGACATTGTCTCTACAGTCACTAACCATTGTGTATCACTCAGTCTCCTAATGTATTGTCCACCAATGGTAAGGGTTGGAGGGGAGAGATACCTAGTGTGGAGGAGATCCAAATGTCTGAGTCTACTCTGCCACTTGGTGATGATGGGAACTTAAGATAGTCATGTCATCTCTCTGAGCTTAGGTTTCTTTTCTTTTTTAATTTGTGTTTTAGTTGTAGATGAACACAATACCTTTATTTTATTTATTTATTTTTTTGTGGGGCTGAGGGTAGAACCCAATGCCTCACATGTACTAGGAAAGCTTTCTCCTGCAGAGCTACAACCAGAGTCTCAAGATTAGATTTCTTCATAGATAAATGGAGACAGATTTATGTGGGAAAAAAATCTTAAGAGAAGTCAGTTCTTTCAAAACTTTGGTTTAGTGAGACTATGAATCAAAGATTAATTTGAGCACCTCCTAGGAGCACCAGAGAACTACAGATAGGGAGCTGTCAGCCAGCCAAGGCATGCCTGGGGTATGAGAGGGGAGTGGGAATATCAAGGACATCATAGTTCCCCAGACACTCTAGAAATTTGAGAGGTAATGTTCATAAAGGGCTTTAGAGAGGTCCTATCTTATGCACATAGAACCATATAGTAGCCCTCTCTGTTGGGTAGGCATATTTGTTGGGATGTCTGTGTCAATTTACCTAGTACTGAATTTGCCTCTGGGAGTTAGGTAGGGCTCAGAGAGAGAATAAGAGGCCAAAATCTGAGTGCTTGAGGGACTGAGCAAATCCAAAGTGAGTTAGTCAGTGACTGGGCTGGGGCAAATGGAGATAAAGAAAAAGGGAGAGGATAAAAGGAGATATAAGGGCAACACTTATCAGGCCCCCCCTTGCCCCTGCAAGAGTTCTGTTTCTATTCTTCACACTTGAATAAATCTTACTCCTTTCACTCTATTAACAAGAGGAGCTATGCCAGGCATGGTGGTGTATGCCTGTAATCCCAGTGGTTGGGGAAGCTGAGGCAGGAGGATTAAGAATTCAAAGCCAGCTTCAGCAACTTAGCGAGACCCCTGTCTCTAAATAAAATATAAAAAGGGCTGGGGATGTGGCTCAGTGGTTGATTGTCCCTGAGTTCAATCCCTGGTAGCAAAAGAAAGGAGATATAAAATCAGAGCATAACATAAGAAATTGGGAGGGGTGTGATTGGTTGAGTGGTGTCGACTGGAAATAGAATGAGAAGGTAATTTCCACGTAGCAATGCCTGTCAGAGCCTAGCAGAGGGTCTGACACTTAGTAGGTAAGCAGGGAGTATATGTTGAATGAATATATGAATGGAGCAGGGAGTAGGCTGGGAGGAAAAAGAGACACAGAGAGAATGATATGAGTGATGGAAGAGTGGATCTGTAACTGAAATCAATTCAACAAACATTATTGATCCCATATTTCCTGCTGGGTACTGAGAAAATAAGAGGCTGGAAGCACATCGCTGAGTCACGAATAGCTTCAAGCCATGACAGGCTGACAACTGTGTAGAAAGAAATATTGGAAAGTGGTCACTGTTCTCAGTTGCAGCAGTGTGTGGGTGTCCACCAGAAAGTCTTTACCCTTCCTGCTTCTGGGTTATCGTGCCTTTCTTCCTACTGTGTCAAACTGCAGGAAAATCCAAAATCATATTTAATATAAATTATCACTACAGAAAAATGGGGGAAAAACTCAGTTGGAATGCCAAGCACTTTAATCTAATTTATCTATTCCAATTCTTACCAGAACTCTGAAATGTAAGCGTCATTATTCCCATTTTAGATATGACAAAACTGAGTCTCATATGTAGAATGGCTTGGTTGGGGTCATATGGCACAGAGCCAAGATTCAAAGTTGGTTTCTCTGCTAACTAGTGCTTTTTTCATCTACCTTTTGTTATAGTTATGAAATTCTGTGCATATCCATCCCCCATACACCTTTCTAAGACTGGATAAATGGAAATGCAGATATGTGAAGCCAGCATAAAATGAGAGGAATGTGCTATACAGGAGGAATCTTGGCTTTAGTATAGATTGTACATCAGGGATTCTAATAGAAAAAGACTGCCAGTGCAATTCATTCATTCAATCATTAGTCATTCACTCATTCAATCACTTATATATTCATCTATGCTTCAAACATAGGTTGATCTCATGTATGTGTCCCAAACAGTTGTGAGTAAAGATAAAAGTAAATCAGAAATGGTGAGTTCCTGGAGAAACTCTCTCTCCATTAAGCAATGGGAAAAGCAAGGATAACAGTGATAATAGCTATCATTTACTGAGCGATTACATGTCCCAACTACTTCCTGTGATTTAACTTCTTTTATCTTCAGTATAATCATATGAGGTATAGATGGTATTACTTTTTCTTCAATTTATGGTTAAGAAACAGAGATACAAAGGGAATATACAATATGCTTAAGGTCACACATCTAGTTAAATGATAGAACCAGGATTTGAACCCAGGAAATCCAGGTCCAGAGCCAACAGAATGGCAATTATTAGCTGGGATAAGTGCTAAGTTCTTTATCCTTTTCTCTCAATCATCCTTACCTTCCGTCTCCTTAGTCAAAGGGGATCTCCCTTCCCACATCATTCATTCTCTCAACCATCTCCAAGCTTTTGTGTCTTCTGTTACCTTTCTTGGGAATGTTCTCCTCACTGCTTTATCTTCTCCCATCCAACTCTTCAAACTTTTAACGTACTTCAAATGACAGTTCGGATGTTTCCGACTCTTTCCTAAATCTTCACCTGAACTCATCTAACCCATGTTAAATGAGCTCTTCCCACTCCTCTTTAGGGAACCATAGTTGTTATCTTAGATCTTTTTTAAAAATTTTTTTAGATGTTGGTGGCCTTTATTTTATTCATTTAATTATATGTAGTGCTGAGAATTGAACTCAGTGCCTCACACATGCTAGGCAAGTGCTCTACCACTGAGCCACAACCCCAGCCCCATTTTAGGTCTTTTGTAGCACTTCTTATATTCTGCTTATATTTTTGTTTTTATATTGTTATTGCTTGTACACTTGTATTTTCTCTGCTCCCCCAAATAAGCTTCAACTTTCTTAAGAGTTAGGACCACATCTGGAGCCGTCAGAGTATTTAGCATAGAGCTTGGGTGTTGTAGCTGTAAACTTGTACAGAAGTATGTCACCTGATGCTTGGATTTCCAAATGTGCATGAACTTCATGTGGTGAGTCTTGGTCTATGAGTTTAAATTACTTCCCCCCCCCACCTGCTCTCTAAACATATCTTTCTCGTTCTTATTATAGGCAGTAGATGATGGCATGGAATATGGGTGCGATGAGGCCATAGAAAACAGTAATGAATTAATTTTTTAAGAGAGAGTCTTTGTTTGTGTAGATGGACACAACATAATGCCTTTATTTTTATGTGGTGCTGAGAATCGAACCCGGGTCCCGCCCATGCTAGGCAAGCACTCTACTGCTGAGCCACAATCCCAGCTCCATGAATTAATTTTTATTATAAAAAATATTAATTTTTATCTTGGAGTTCCTGGGAATACGGTTTTAGGTACACAGAAATGGCTGTGCCATAGAAGTTCATCACCAGAGCCAATTAGGAACCACCAATAGAGAAGGTTCTGAGATGGTAAAGTGCAGAGTGGAGGGCAAGGAAGCAGTTAGGAGGGTCCATAGAAGATAAGGATGAAGCTAAATGGTTGAAACAGGTCATGGTACTGCTGCCTATCAGAAGCTGCTCACTGAAGCTAGTGTTTATAAGTGCAGCAGTCTGGATTTTATAGGTAAAATGAAAGATATAAGAGGCTCGGTAGAGTGATGACGTGGTAAACAGGAGGACTACACTTAACATTCAATCTTCCAGCAGCTTGCTACCAACCTCAGAAAGACTCTCTCTACATGAGTGGATGACATAGAGTATTATCCTTGGCTACAGACAAGATTTAGGCCATGCAAGCCAGGCAGAAGCACTCCATAATGCCCAAAGGGGTAATTTTTTTTATCAGAGAGAAGTACTAGATTAGAAGAGAGTCAAAGTGGAAGTCAGGCCATTGGCTGTTCCTATTGCAGTAGCAAATATTCTGAAAGAAAAGAATGCTGAGGATAAATTACAGAAGACTGTATAGTTATGTTAAGCCATGAAAATTATGATTTTACCCATCAGAGAGATAATATAGACATGCAAGATGATGCCATCTTGAAATAATCATACCAGGGGCTGGGGTTGTGGCTCAGTGGTACAGCTCTCACTTAGCATGTGTGAGGCACTGGGTTTGATCCTCGGCATCACATAAAAATTAATAAAGATATTGTGTCCATCTATTATAGAAATATTAAAAATAATCAGACCAGGCCAAGAGCAGTCAATACTGTAGAATTCTCTGTATATTGTCTTCCCCAGGGCTGGCTTTCTGGAGGAAATGACCACAACCATAGGATTTGTAGAAGGGAATATTTGGACCAATGATGTCCTAGACCATGGCCACATACTGAACCCTCAAAATGGCCATAGCTAAATATCCTGAACGCAGACTAAATCCTTAACTAGAGGAGTTGCATACACTCAGAATTTTAAATGCCTATTTTTGGGGATGGGGACATAGCTCAGTTGGTAGAGTGCTTGCCTTGCATGTACAAGGCCCTGGGTTCAATCCCCAGCACCACAAAAAACAAAACAAAATGCTTGTTTTTCACAATGGTAGAGAAGATCTGGATACCATTTGAAGAACTCACAGAGGGTATGGTCCCTTCTGCACCTTCTTTCTCTCAGTGTATCAAAGTGCACAAGAAGGGAATAGTGACTTAGTGAAGTGAATGCATGAATAAATGATAGCAGGGGACTTTGAATTATTTTAGGCCTGTCTGAAGTCAGATATAATTTTTAAATACAGTCCAATTTTTTTTGGTATTGGAGATTGAATCCAGGGGTGCTTAACTCCTGAATCACACCCCTAACCCTTTTTATTTTTTTTATTTTGAGACAGGGTCTCACTAAGTTGCTTAGGACGTTGCTAAGTTACTGAGGCTGGCCTTGAACTTGTGATCCTTCTGCTTCAGCATCCCAAGTCACCGGGATTACAGGTAGGTTCCACCATGCCCAGCTACAGTCTATTTTTGTGGGATCTCCATCTCCTGTCCAAAGTGTACCAATCCTCATGTTGCTTTTTGTTTTCTTTCTTCCGGTTTGATTGACAATTTATACCTTCTACTTAGGAGACTTAAAATTTCCATGGAAGTCACTGCAGAGGCTGGGGACATGGAAGGAAAACAAAAAGATAAACTGACCAAACTGACCAGTTCTATTGATTTCATTCAAGTAGTTTAGTCAACTGATTATTGAAAGTTATGTTTGTTTATTTAGACTCTTAGGGTCATACAGACAGAGTATTTTACATTTCAGCTATTCATTGTTGATGTGTAAGATATGACCCATGAATAAAAAACACAAACTTGAAACTAAATCATACTCAAGGTTAAGTTTATATTCATCCAAGTAACAGTTGCTCAATGACAAAAATTCCATCAAGCTAGTTGTAGTGGCCCCATATGGACAAAACTGAAGACCTTGACTTCCAGCTTGTCCTTGAGTGGTGTGGCTGGTAGAATTGCAAATTTAATTGTACTCTGCTTGAAGCCAGCATCATATGTGAAAACCTAGATTTATAAAACAAATTCATCTCAAGTCTTTCCATCTTAAGATTCATTCTCTTAGGGTATTTTCAAAGGATTTGATTTGCAAAAATAAAGCAACTTGTATACCACATTTTCAGAGTAAGGCATGGCTGTCACATGAAGCAAGGAAACTATCACTAAGAAAATATTGCCAATGATGCACACTCTCTTATTGTTTCAGGGTCCAGCAGCCATTTACCAATGACCCCAAGCCATAAAGTAAAACTTTAGAGGAACTCCTAGCTCACTTCATAGGTTGCAAAAGCCCTGGGTAAGTAAAGCAGGTGACTCAAATGCAGTTTCTTCACTTGAATCCCATGGTGTCAGTATTCTTGAAATGGTTCATGATACTTCCAGAAAGAGAAGGGAGATTTCTGCTGGGGAATATTTAATACCTTTATCATTTCATAACTATCTTGATATTAAAAACAAACATTCCCTGATATTCTGCAACAGAGCTGGGTTGAGGCAAGACATACATGCTGGTCTCTTAGGAATCTGTTGGTAGGTAGAAGATAGGACATCTTTACTTCTGAACACTGATGGGATCACTTCCCAGAAGAAAGTTCTAAAAAATGGAAGTGTGGGAAGTGAGAAAGGCTTCCCCCCCAAGCTATCAGCGAAAAATTTACTGCTTTAGAAATCTGGACACTATTTGAAGAAAGGAACTATCTTGCCATGTTTGCCAGTACAAACTTCTTCCTAGTCTGGCCTAGACATGAGGAATTACAGTTTGGTCTGAATGCAAAATGCAGTATGTAGAGGAAAAGCTGCCTCTGCATTGGAAAATTAAAAGCTGCACCTTGGTTATGCTTCACGGTTCTAAATCATGCCTGCTTCATCCTCTACCTTTTGAAGCAGATTGAATCAACTGCCTAGGGCCCACGTTGAGCTGTTGTCTGTCAGGTTCTTACATCTTTGATGGAGGTAAATGCTCCTGCTTGAGTTTATCTCAGGTTCTGAAGAGCAAATGTTGGGCAGAGACTAATCTCTTCAAATTCTCTGGACTACTTGAGGCTAGGTTATGTAGAGCTCTGGCTTCCAAAAGAGAAATTAGAACATAATGAGGACCTCAGAGGAAAATGTGTGGAATCACTGGGAGAAGCCAAATAAATGTTTAAAAATCTCTTCTCTGACCCTCTTCCTCTGCTCTTCAATCCCTTGCAGCTTATATACTGTTAAACTCATGAGCACTCAGTTTACTTATTTGTTCTTGTGATGGGGAGCCCATTAATGTACACACCTGGTGCATATCAGAAAAGCTTTACTAATTTCTGGTTACCCTTAGGAGCCACACAGAATTAGTAAACTTTCTTTAAAATGACAACTTTTTGAATTTTTTCTTTTTAATTGACACATAATAATAATATATATTTAGGGGTACAGTGTGATAATTCAATACATGTATGTAATTTGTTACAATCAAATTAAAAGAATTAGCATTTCCATCTCTTAATCATTTATTTGCATTGAAAGCCTTTGAACTCCTCCTTCAAATATTCAAGATAGTTCTCATTGTTCTCTATCATCTAATACCTAGGTTATTTAATATATCCCAACTGGTCTGCCATATTTCTAATCTATTTTGAAAAAACAAGTAATCTCTATTAAGTACTTCCTGTTATGCCATCATTTTTCCTGCTCAAGAGCCTAAAATGCAATCCCACTGTTGTTTTTTGTTATTCTTTTTAAAAAGTTATTCTTTTTAAAAAGTATGATGGTCTATTGAGGTATTATATCCAGTACAATTTGCCCTTTTCAGGTGTGTGTGCAGTTCTGAGTTTCAACAAACATACAGAGTTGTTCAAACAAAGCCTCCTGGATACAGGGAATATTTTCATCATTCCACAGGTTTCTTTGCAGTCAGTGCTTTTCATCCAATCCCCTGGCCTTGCCCAACCACTAAATCTGATTTCCTCATCCAGAAAGTTATATACCTGGAATTATAGAAGACATAGGCTTTTGCATTTGCCTTATTTCACATAGCATGTTTTTGTAATTCATTCATGTTGTGGTATGTATCTATAGTTTGTTCCTTTCCTTGGGAATATTGTTATATTGTATAATTGTACTGCAATTTAGTCATCCATTCACTAGTTGATGGAATTTAGGATTTATCCTGTTTTGTTAGTGATTTTGAGAAAATCTGCTAAAAGCATTTTCACATAGGTCTTTGTGGACATAGTTTTCATTTCTTCGGATAAATATACAGGAATGAGATGGCTGGGTCAAAAGTTAAGTCATATTTTTAAATGTACAAGAAGCTGAAAAACTGTTTTCTAAAGAGGCTATGTTATTTTACTTTCCCAGAATCCATATAGATAAGTTCCATTTGCTCTGTTTCCTCATCAGGTAACGTTAGGGTACTTTGTTCTGTTTTCTTACCATTCTAAGAGTTGTGTATTGCTATTTTCTTGTGGTTTTGGTATGAATTTCTCTAAAGAAAAATCATATTTTGTGTTTTTCTTGAAAAGTATTTTTTAAAGTTTTTCTGTTTTTTTTATCATTATTCAGTTGTGAATGTTATTTATATATTCTGGATACAAGTCCTTTATGGGACGTGTGTTCTGAAAATATTTTCTATCTGTAGCTTGCCTGTTTATATCCTTGACATTGTTATTCAGATAGCAGAAATTTTGAGTTATGATAAAGTCAAATTTACTGAGTTTTCCTTTTGTTGTCTGTTCTTTTTGTGTTCTGAGAAATATTTGCTTAACCCTGATCACACTGTTTTTCCAGAAGTTTTTTTTTTATTTGTGCACTATAATTATACATAAAAGTGAGATTCATTATACCATAATGATACATGCACATAATATAATTTGATCAATCTTATTTCCTAGTACCTTCCCTTTCCCTTGCTTCCTCCATCACCCTGATCTTCTTGCTCTACTCTACTGATTCTATTATTATCATTATTATTATTATTATTATTATTAAATTTTGATTAGTGCATTATAAAAATACATAAAAGCAGGATTTGTTGTGTTATATTCATATATGCGCATGGAGTAATTTGATAGATTTGGTTCCCCAGTACTTCCCCATGCCCTTCCCTTCTCCCTCCCTTTTAATCTCCTTCTATTTTCATGATATCCCTTTTTTATTCTCTCTCCTCCCCCCGCTGTGGCTTCCACATATGAGAGAAAACATTCTACCTTAGACTTTCTGAATCTGGTTTATTTCACTTAGCATCCTGCTTTGCAGTTCCATCTATTTACCAGCAAATGCCATAATTTCATTCTTCCTATGACTGAGTAAAATTCCATTGTGTATATGTACCACATTTCCTTAATTCATTCATCTGTTGTTGGGCACCTAGGCTGTTTCCATAATTTGGTTACTGTTAATTACATTGCTTTAAACATTGGTGGTTCTATTTCTTGTCTTTTGAGAAATCTTTATACTGCTTTCCAAAGTGGTACTAATTTGCAGCCCCACCAACAATGGATAACTGTATATTTTTCTATACATTCTCACCAGCAATTATGATTATTTGTATTCTTGATGATTGTCAAAGTAACTGGAATGAGATGAAATCTCAGTATAGTTTTGATTTGCACTTGCCTGATTGCTAAAGCTGTTGAACATTTTTGTCATATATTTCTTGGTCATTTGTATTTCTTCCTTTGAGAAATGTCTGTTTAGAACATTTGCCCATTTATTGATTGGGTTATTTTTTGGTGTTAAGTTATTTGTTTCATTTGCTGTGCAGAAACTTTTTAATTTGATGACATCCCATTTATTGATTCTAGGTTTTATTTCTTGAGCTTTAGGAGACTTATTAAGGAAATCTCTGCCAATATGTTGGAGTGTTGACCCTATGTTTTCTTCTAGAAGTTGTGAAGTTTTTGGTCTAATGGTTTTTAATACACTTTGAGTTGATTTCTGTGCAGGGTGTCAGATAGGGGTCTAGTTTTATTTTTCTACATATGGACACCCAGTTTCCCCAGAACCTTTTGTTAAAAGGGCTATTTTTTTCTCCAACATGTGCTTTTTGACATCTTTGTCAAATACCAGACAGCTATAGGTATGTGGGTTTGTCTCTGTGACTTCTATTCTGTTTCATTGGCTTTCATGTCTATTTTGATGCCAATACCATGCTGTTTCTGTTACTATAGCTCTGTAGTATAATTTGAGAAAAGTACTGTGATGTCTCCAGCATTACTGTTATTGCTCAGGAGTGCTTTTGCTATTCTGGGTCTTTTATTCTTCCATATGAATTTTAGGGATTTTTTTCTAGTTCTGTGAAAAATGTTATTGGTGTTTTGATGGGGGAGTCCATTGAATTGTGGATTCCTTTTGATACTATAGCCATTTTGACAATATTTATTCTGCCTATCCAAGAACATGGGTGGTCTTTCCATTTTCTGAGGTCTTTTTCAATTTCTTTCTTCAGTGTTCTATAATTTTCATTGTAGAAGTCTTTCACCTCCTTGGTTAGATTTATTTTCAGGATTATGTTATTTCTTGACAATAGGTTATTTTCCCTGGCTTTGTGTTTGGTTCTTAATGTGTTTAGAGGAATAGCAGAGACCAAGGTAGACAGTATCTCTGCTCAGAAATGACCCTGCCTCTTTTTTAAAGCCATATAGTTGTGAAATGGAGTCAATCCATGCAGGAGGTGAGCAGGTTTTATGATTTGTGATATAATTATCATAACTGCACAACAGATTTTGAGTTCCTCTAGTGGTAGACTGCTGCTGCCATATGCTGAGAGTAGGAATTGTGTTTCTGGAGGGTTTCTCTGCTACCCCCACCCCTAGCCTTTGGCTGCCCTTGCATGCCTGGACCACAGAGGGGAGTCTCTTTCTCTGCTCCTGCTTCTCTTCCAACTGTAAAATGTTGCTTGTTATTTGATACTAGGCTGCTTGCAGGGACATGGCATGTTTTCTGTTTTCATGTTCTAGTCTCAATCTCAGGCAGGCTCTGTGCACCTGGGTTTCAGAAATGGGGCTTCCTAGTATTCTTGGCTATCCTCACAGTGGCAATAGAACTCTACCTTATATCTGTCATTGATCCTGGACAGGAATTTCCTGTCCTTCCCCCTAATAGTAGCAGACCCATGTTTGTAAGATATGGGGCCCAAAAATGTTCCATGTCCCTCCTTTAGAGATAGAGGGTGGGTTTTTGGGGGGTTACTGTGACCAAAAGACCTGAAGAACAGTTAAAGGAGGAAATGTTTTTCTTGGCTTATAGCATCAAAGGTCTCAGTCCACAGATGGCCAACTCCAAAGATCTGAACCCAAGGTAAGGCATAACATCATGGAGGAAGGATGTGGTGGAGGAAAACAGCTCAGGACATGGTACCAGGAAAGCAGAGAGAGAGAAAGTTCTACTCACCAGTGACAAAATACAAACACTAAAGGCACATCCCCAGTGACCTATGTCCTCCAGCCACACCCTACCTGCCTTTAGTTACTACCCAATTAATCCCTATCAGTGAACTAATCTGCTAATTAGTTCTAATCATCTAATCAATTTATTCCTGTACCTTCTTGCATTATCTTACACCATATTTAAACCATAACAAAGGGTTTTGCATATGTTCTTTTCCTCAGATGCACTAGCTTTTTCTTGAATCCTGGGTATAAAAGAGTTCCCCATCTCTCCATCAGAAGTAGACAAATTTCAGTAGAAGCAAGAGATCTGTTGCTTGCGTCATGGAAGTGAGATTTCCTGCCCCACTCCAAGCTTCTTAAGCTTTTTGCTTCACAGAAGAGAACGAGGAAGCTGTCAGAGTCTGAAGAGCCTGAAAGGCTGTCAGAGAAGTCTTTCCCCCATCATTTTCATGAACACACAGTGTAGGTGTATGGAAAGTAGCAAGCGAGTGAATACAAACCCCCCTTGTGTGGAAGACAACCAGCTATTCCAAACTGACACACTATTCCAAACACCTAACATGGATCTATGTTGAGATGAAACCAGTCTTTTAATTATTCTTAAAGAGGGACTATTCAAGCATGCCATTATTTGCCCTTGTGCTAGTCCTCATGCAAGGAAAGCCTTGTTTCCTTCTCTATAAATTTCCAGATCCTTCCTAGCCGAACTCCACTTTTATTTCCTTTTTGATGATCCCAGGCAACTTTAATTTCTTCCTTGTTGATCTCCCTTATAACTCATTTTTAACCAATTATTGTTTCCAATTTGTAAGTGGACATTTAAATGTGTATCATTTACTGCTTTATTGCACACTGATGTTTGTGTCAGAGGACCTAACCAGATATCCAGCAGGGGCCCAATGTCAGTAATATAACTTAGTTAGAAAAAATATATTAAGCTCCTCCTGTGTCACATTGACTGAAAAGAAGAACAACAAAAAACACAGCTATTCCAAATTCTTTTGATTAGTGTTTGTATGGTATTAATCCATTAGCAGATTGGTTTGACAAATTAGCTCTGAAAGGCAATGTAATATTGCACAAAGAATATAAGCATTAAAGTCCAATGACTCTGGGGCTGGGGATGTGGCTCAAGTGGTAGCATGCTCGCCTGGCACACGTGCGGCCGGGGTTCGATCCTCAGCACCACGTACAAACAAAGATGTTGTGTCCCCTGAGAACTAAAAAATAAATATTAAAAAATTATTTAAAAAGTCCAATGACTCTGAATTGCAATCTTGGCTCCACCATTCATTGGGTGGAGGACTTCTGGCAAGTTACTAAAGATTAAATGAGATAGTTGTATCTACTTGGGCATAGAGAATAAGGTCCAGTGTGAAGAGACATTAAAAAAAAGTAAAATGTAAAATGTGCTAAGGACAAAAGGGTAAAATCCTGGAGTGATACTTGAAAAGGAAAAAGTCAGAATAGGGCCTTACTCTGTGTGTGTGTGTGTGTGTGTGTGTGTGTGAGAGAGAGAGAGAGAGAGAGAGAGAGAGAGAGAGAGAGAGAGAAGGTGGCAAGGCTTATGGTGATAGATATGGTTTTAAAAATATTGGCAGCTTAGTCATAAAAAAACCCAAGGTTCAAGACTTACCTCTGACATGAATTTGCTTTGTGGATCTGAGGCACGTCACCACAACCTTTGGGACTTTAGCTTCTACATCAGCAAAATGGAGATAGCCATTAAATCTGCTTGGATAACTTCTGAGAGCTCTCTCAAGGTCCAATAAAAAAGTAGTTCTGATAGCATGGTTTTAAGATGTAAAGAGATATGCAAAAAGTTGTGACATTTGTAATTATGGTGATACAGAGGGTGGAGCTGATAAATTCTCTGTGCCTTCAACCCTATTCTTGTTGAAGTCAACATAAATCAAGTTTGTTATTAGTTCAATTTATACCCATAATGGGATATGGACAGTGATTATACATATAATTTATTATCTTGGCATTCTGATCTACCCTTAATGTTTGTCTGAGATCTAGTGCTACCTCAGTGAAGTTGAATGTGAAGTTGTCAGTTGTCTAATTATGGTCTTAAGTATGGTTCAAAATTTATATGTTAAACATAATCCCCAATATGGTACTATTTTTTATTTAGATACACATGACAGTAGAATTCATTTTGACATATCATACATATGTGGAGTATAACTTCCCATTCTTGTGGTCCCAAAGTGGTAATAATAAAAGGTGGGTACCTTTCGAGGTAATGAGGTCATGGGGATCCACCCTCATGAATGGGATTAGAGTCCTCATAAAAGAGGCCTGAGGGAACTTGTTTGTATCTGCCCTTTTACCATCTGAAGACATGCCTAGAAGACACCACGTTTGAAGCAAAGAGTCAACCCTTACCAGACACTGAATCTTCTGGCACCTTGATTTTGGACTTCCCAGCATCTAGAACTATGACCAATAAATTTTGCCTAAGGAATTTTGTTGTCACAGCCTGGGCAGACTGTCTCATTAGAGACAGGACTGGGGCAAGGATTTGAAAATGACAAATCAAAGAGGAAGCGTAGTTCAAAAAAAAAAAAATCAGGTTGGCCAAGATAGTTTGTGGACAATAAAGTATGGTATGAGGAGAATACTTTTCCCTATCTCCTAAGGAAAGAGAAATATCATCTTGTTTGTGGGAACATTTTCCTACTTCTATCTCTGAATTTTATTTTATTCCCAAAACATGGTGTTTTTCAAGTAAACACTCTACTAGGCTGTAAACTCCAGTTGCCAAGGACAGGTGATATATTGCATTGGGAGTTGTTGAACCTTTTAAAAAATTGAACATATTAAAGAAAATCATAAGTGCTGGAGCAGGTAGAGAAAGGGTTAGAAGTAATAGCAAACTGCTACTTTGGGAGAATTTGTTTTATAAGTTAGCCCAAGAACTGTGACTATTCTGTGTCTCAAAGTGTATTTGGATAGCACGTGTTGTGTCTCTGAGTAAGATCACTTGTATATTTTTATCTATGCATATTTGTGAATTTGCATCTATGTTATTGATTTGTGTGTAGTATGTTTCTGCTTATTTTTAAAAAATATCTTTATTTTTATGTGGTGCTGAGGATTGAACCCAGGGCCTCACATGTGGTAGGCGAGTGCTCTACCAATGAGCTACAACCCCAGCCCCTTCTGCTTGTTTTTTGTGTTTGAATTTGTATGTGTATCCTGTGAATACTTGAGTTTATGTATGTATGCACACATATGTCAGGGTTCCAGTATTCTTTTGAGGTTTGCTGATCAATGGATTCTTTACCCTATAAGGCTAAGCTTGTGAACAAAAAGAGGCACTTGTTTGCTCTGAGAAAATTATAGGTTAGCTTGGAATTGTTCTGATACTTCAAAGCCATTCTCTTCATCAATGTGTCCTCCTTATCCCCACCTCTATAACCCCTGTGGCCTTCTGTTTGCTGTGGACTCTACTCAGGTTATTTCTCTACAAGAATTATAGTTATGGTTGGGATGATTGGGACCATTCCATACTTCTCCTTTGATGAGTGGCAAATGAGGTGTCACCAGAGCAGAGGGCTTTGACTCCCACCCCTACTCCCCTTTTGTTGCTGAAAAACTGCAGTTCTGGCTTAAGTTCTTTTAAATTTGCCTGCCTGAATATCTGCTTTTCTTGATTTTTGGCAATTTTGAGGGACCTGGACTGGATTCTTTTTTTTTTTTTTTTTTTTGGTTTTGGACATTTTCTCCTTCAGTGAAAATCTTCAGCAGAAGACTAGAAGGTTAGAAATGTTATGGACTGAGTTAGGAACTGAGCCCTGTTCCTGTGTTTCAATGAGAGCCCAGGGGAATCTTCCTAGGCAGGCCTTGACTGATTCATTCATTCAGCAACCATTCGTAACATACTCCAGGAGCAGAATTCTTCCTTGCCAGACTATGTCTTTCGACAGGGGTCTTTGGGAGATGATGGCTGGGAGTGACTTGAGGTGGGAATTGAAAACCAGCCCATGGGGGAGGATAGTGGACTTCAAAAGTCCACAGGAAAAATGGAATCCTGTACAATCTCTAATCCCCAAAGATGGGGCTGTTGAGAGTTATAGTTCTGCTTTTGTTTCTGCCTTTGAAACCAAGTTGAACCTATCATGGCCAGTCCTGTGGATTCTTGATTTCCTTTCTTTCCTCCCTCTCTCTTATGTCCTAAAGCCATTTTCTGAAACACCTAGGGAGCAGTAGTGCCTGAACCCCAAGGTGTTTCTATAAACCACAAGCACCCAGAGTCTGAATTCTGCCCTTCACTTCTGTTAATGCAAGGTTGGGAGTGATATTTTTGTCTGAGTCACGCCCCTAAGAGTCACTGAAGCACATACATGTAGGAAGGAGGATGCTTTGAATCTGGTCTGGTTCTTGTTACAGAGCCAGATACGAGAAAGCTTCTCCCTGCTCTATCTGTTGAGGAGTTAGACGTGAGCAATCTCTAAGGTCCCTTCCACCCTGACATTCTATGATTACTTCTCAAAATGATTGCTACAAGCCTCTTCAAACTACATTACCAAGCACTAGGGAGAATGTGGAATAGATGTCTTCTCTGAGAACTGGAGTCCTTGTGATTTCTCTATAGATTTGAAAAGGAAAGGAACTGACATTTATTAAGTGCACAATGAGCCAGACACTATCTTATATTGTACATTATTATTTCAATAATAATTCATTACTGGAAGAAATGTGGGGAGGATGAAGTGAATGTATATGTGAAGTGCTGAGCACAGTGTCTGGCAGAAAGAATGGATTCAATACATGTGATTGTCTGACTCATGCTTCAGCCCCTCTCCACCCAGCTCACTACCCTTCCAAAAGGGTAGTGAAGAGACAAAAATCCAGAGGGATGAAGTAACTGCTCAAAGCCACCCAAGCTTCCAGCTCCAGAAGCCATGTGTATCTTGTTACCTTACACTGTCTCTGGAGTCAGATGTCTACAGCTATTTCCCTGTGGACCTGCTCCATTAGCAGATGAACTTGATGGGTTTGCTTGGAGGCTTCCTATTCTCTGGCCTAGTTCCTCTTTGTGACCTAGGACCTGTGTTTGGGTGTGGCACAGATTCCCCTATGCAGGATTATAACTAGTCCCACAGAGCTTGAAATCTTTATCTAGGTCTCATTAACATCACTCTCATTGCGGGCCAACCATCCCCTAGGGCAGTCCTCTGGACACCCAGACTAGAATTCCATGGAACCCCTGACTTCCAGCTATGTTTCCCTGATGCAAGTATGGAAAGATGGCCTTAAAGGAGAAGGGCCAAAAGGGGCCACTCTCAAATAAAAGGAAAGGAAAGTTTGTTCAGGGTTGAATTTAGAAAATCTTTTTTTTGGCTGCTAGAGTATTGCAAATTGGAGCAAGGTTAGAGGATATGGGAGTATCTACAACCAGAGATGAGAATGACCACTGACCCTATGGAAAGAAGGAAGTAGCATGGAACTTACCTGCTAAGAGGTATGATCATTGGCCTGCACATTTTTAGGGTTGGGGGGTGTTGCTGAGTGAATGACAGAGACTGATCTTAGAAGCACCTTCAGGACTTGAAAGTAATCTTCTTATGAGATCCATCAAGTCCATTTATTTGACAATACCCTTTTCCTTTTTTTCTTATATAATAGTTTATTTATTACATATTAACCTAAATCTTCTAATATGTAAATTTTTTTGAAGACAGGGTGAAAAATGGGAGCTCCAGTTAAAAGGCTCAGGAAAGACCCCATATTCCCGGTATAGTTTGGTAATATGTTTAGAAATTTAAGTAAGAATTAATGTTGTCTTAATTACAAATGAAATTCATTTAAATTGTATTTCCTATCGAAATGGTGATGGTAGAGCAGAACTTCGTTCCTCGGTGAGAGAATTTCTGTGTAGTGAGGCTATGCACTACCTTGGAATTCCAACTAGTAGGGCTGTAAGGTAATTCTTTTTTCCTTCAAGTAACTTTCAGGACTGCATCATATTATCTCCAGAAATGTATTAGGAAAATAGAGCAGATAAATCTCTGAGAATATGATCTCTTATAGTTTTTTGTCATTTAAGGTATTTCTTTTTTTATTATTTTTTATTTTTTATTTTATTTTTTATTGGTTGCTCAAAACATTACAAAGCTCATGGCATATCATCTTCCATACATTTGATTCAAGTGGGTTATGAACTCCCATTTTTACCCCAAATACAAGTTGCAGAATCACACCGGTTACACGATGTGACAATACCCTTTTCTATGTTGCTTTTTATTTAGCAGAAGAAGCCATGGAATATTCTTTCCAATAATGGACATGAACTTCCATGGAGCATGTCCCTCTCTGATCCAGTACCCACAATGTGCACAGAACAATCCTGGGTTTAGGATGGCATCAATATATCTGTAGTATGGGAAAAGGCAGGTACTTCAGAAATGCAGTTGCATGACAGCCAGACATGATGGTTACTTGTGGTGCCTTGCAACCTCCAGAGTGACCAACTTTATGGACTACCTCCCTTTCTATCTGTCTCTGTCGTTCTGAAACTCCCTCCCCTCAGGTTAAGAGAACCAGAAGACACTCTCTCTCTGAGGCTAGAGAACAGTGTACCTAATAGAGTCCTAGGGCTGGGGACCCAAATACATGATTCAAATCCTACACACTATACAACTTTGCATGTAGAAGATCATAAATTGCCGGCTAGAAGTAGCACAATCTTCTAGAAAAAGCACAGGCTTTGAAAACAGGGAAACTTAATTTATAATCCAGATTCTGCCATTTTCCAGCTCTATCATCTTGTGTAAAGCAATTTAAGCTATTCAAGTCCCCTTTCTTCTTCTGTTAAGTTGAAATAATCCTAGTACTCATCTCCTAGGAGTGTTGTGTAGATTTACTGAGATAATTCATAGAAATAATTTAGTTCAGTGACTGGAACAGAGTATATGCTAAAGGCAGAGTTTTTGAATGAATGAATGAATAAATGAATACTGGTGTTTTCTTCACCATGGTAAAGTGCTGTTTAAAGGCTTTTGGGATCCTTTAAGTGGCAAGAGCATGAATTTAGAATTCGGTCAACTCAAGGTCTGTGTTAGTAGACAAAAAACTGCCTGAGCCTTAGTCTTCTTATGCATAAAGTCTAGATAGCAAGGCCAAGTGTGCTGGGGTTTTATAAAGATTAAAAGAAATAATGTACATGATAGCACAGGACTTGGAGCATGGTCTATGATCGATAATGCTAGGTCCCTTCTTTGCCTTCCCCTGAGCACTTTCACATATGTGGGCTCATTTAATCCTCAGAACAATCATGTGAGATATGTACTATCATCATAATGAGATAATGTATGTGGAGACACCTAATACAATATGATGCAGGTGGTCAATAAATGTTTGTTTCCTTCCCCGTCTTTTCCTTAATTAAGCCAATTATTATCCTTCTAACAATCGTGCTTCTGCATGAACTATGTGAATATTTTAAAGAACGAGGTGCTAATCTTATATTGTTACCAATTTACAAGGCAGTCTGGACACCTGGCCTAACATCAAAATTATGTTGATTTTAATAAGATGATAAAAGATCACAGAGTTTATAGATATAAAGTACTTGCCTAATTCCTGTCTTAATATAGTGAGTTATGAATAGATTAATTCGATATTTCAAAAGGTAAGAATCATTAGGAAAACATTTTCATAAAATTATAGTTTTACATATTAATGTCATGCTTTCTGTGGCATTTAAAACTACTGCTCATTATTCACTGTGAGAGGAAAAACTTTTGGACGTATGTTTGTAGAACTGAGAATTGGTTGAGGTTGAGTTCCTCTGACTTTAACCTGGTCTCTTACCTGGTTTCCCCCTTATCCTCTAATATCTATAACACGTGTGTTAGAGCATGTTTTGGACAGAGATTGGGTTATAATTATGGCACAGAGAAATCCATGGTGAAATAAATCTGACCTGTGGACAAATTGTGTAACATCTTTTACCTTAGTTTCATCATCTGAAAAATACATATAATATTAATACTTACTTGATAGGGTCGTTTTGGATATTAAATGATATAATTAATAATAATAAGTGAATCCATCAAACATCTTTAGGGCTCAACAGATGTTAACAGCTGTCAGTTCTGTGACCACCACCACATCCACCTCCACCACCATGTCAAAATGTTGCAAAATGATTAAAGCATTATTGGGTGTTCTGTCTTCTGAGGTATTTTAGATCTCCAAGGGTGAGCTGAGAACCTTCTTAATTTCAGCCCCCACCTTTGAGATCTTTTCAAAGGGCCTATTTCCACACTGCTCAGGTTACTATGGAAAGTGTGAGATCATCATTGATTGTTGAAGGATTAAGGCTCTTGCAGAACATTGTGAGGTCACTCATACCCTTTGTTACCAGTTCCAAAGATTCAGATGTAGAAGATGTAGGAAAGTGGGCTGAGTATAATTTGAATGTAGGAAAGCCCTCGACAATTTTCTTCATTTTAACTATGATAGCTTCTTTTTTCATTTTTTCCCACCAAGCAGAGTATATTAAACTTTCTTAGTTCTGTTGAGTCTTAACTAATCAGAATGGCAAGAATGATTTCCCTGCTTGAAAAAAACCCAGAGAGCCTGTAATATAGAGAGATTTGCCTAAGTGTCATGTATATGCAGGAAGTCAGGGAGAAGGGAATATGGCTAGCTTGACCAAATTCTTTTTCTTTTGAAAACTGACCAGTTATTTGGCTGCTCTGGAGACTAAATTAATCCAGGTAAGTTTTCTAAGTAGACATTGATAGCTCAGGTGGGAATAGTGAACCTGGATGTGTAGACTGGAAATTTTCAATAAGTCACAGACCAATGTCTGAGATGACTTTACTGGCAATGAAAATCAGAGTCAAAAAGCACCATGGAGACTTTTATCCAATGAGTTCTCAAAAATGGAATGATGAGTGGTTCAGATAATCTGTGTGAATGTGAAGGATTTGGCACTAGTGGTCTCTTATGCTTCCTTCTTCCTTTTTAGGACCTTAGGATTCTAGAATGTCTTACTTCAGCACTAATCCTCCTTTATATGGTTTTCTTAGAAACTTCCTTCCTGCCTTCCTTCCATTCCCATCTTTCCAAATATTTTCTTCCCCAAATATTTACTGAGTGTACACTAAATGCATAGGTACAATTCTAGCATAATCAAGACGCTATTCCTACATCATGAGGTTGGCAATTTGTAATGTTCTGGGATGTATCTGACCTAATTATAAGAAAAAGAGGGCTCCTTGGTCGCACTTGAGTTTGATTTAATTACATACACAATTCCTTATGAGTGAATTTTTCTCCTTTTTCTTCAACTGGAAGGATTTAAGATCTGAGACAAAAGGAACATTTTTAGATTCAAAAAGACTAGGTTGACATGGCAGAGAACTGGAACTGGGGTGCCTGTGACTGAGCCTCAAAGCCTCAAGGATTCTGTTGCTTGCTATGCTCACCCAGATTATAGAGAGGAGGCGAGGTGTGGATAATTAAAACAAACAAGCAAAACAAAGAAACAGAGCCACAAAAACAAAACAAAACAGCAAAGCAAACAAAAACCCCAAAAGCAAATAGACACACACATTCGTTTTTCTAGTTGGTCCCATAGAACATTTCTTTCTTTGACTTTGAATGGCTCTATCCATTTCTCTTTAGGTCACTTTATTTGAAATTAAAGCTGCAGCATTAATCCCTAGTAAGCAAATGAGTGGTCAGTCCACCAGCTTGCTGCCTAATCCTCACTAACCCCCTCCCTTCAGAAAAACAAAAGAAAGAAAGAAATGAAAGGAGAGAAAAAAAATTTTATTTTGGTGTCCATTACTGACACTGCCTCACAAACATTTATGAAACATGCTCCTGGAAGAATAGAGACAAAGCAAGATGTCTGTTGATGTCAGCTGGAATTGATGCTCTGGATCCTAGGACTCAACATGCTGGCACTATAAGGCAGGACAGGAGAACTCCAGGCCACTGTGCTTAGGCAAAGTAAAATCTATGACAGATTTCTATCTACTTATCCATGAGTACATCAAAAGGTATTAAGAGCTGACTAGAATTGGGAATAAAGGAGCAAACCAAAACATCTTTCACTTTTCCAGACTCAACAAGCATCATTTCCATGTGTTAACAACCTCTGAAGGGGACAGTAGCCATCAGTCAAGTAAACAATAATGTTGAGAACAGAAGTGTGAGTCCAGTGTTATTGTACTCTTCCTTTTCTCTAAGTGCTTCTCAACTGATTGGTTTTCTTTTAGCTCAGAGAAAAGAAAACCCAGGTGTTGGGGTGGAATAGGACCACAATATCTTTCTTCAGTGATCTAAGAGGCCATGTATAGAAAAAGAATTACATGTATATTGTCCAGAGTCAGTAAGAAGACCAGGGA
Organism: Callospermophilus lateralis; assembly: GCF_048772815.1. Lineage (NCBI taxonomy): Eukaryota > Metazoa > Chordata > Mammalia > Rodentia > Sciuridae > Callospermophilus > Callospermophilus lateralis. Next base: position 106,624,819 of record NC_135325.1, read on the forward strand.
TGAATAGGCAGAATTAAAGGAGATTCTGAATGTGGTTTATTTCTAATAACTAGAGCTGATCGAAATGTAGAATATGTGGTCTTGGGAGCTAATACTAAAAATAATAATTGTCATTATTCTGAATGTATTTTGTAAAGTATTTTAAAACACTGCCTCATTTGGTCCTCAGTGTTCATTTTGTATATGAGTTAAGGTAGATGGCATTGTCCCTATTTAGAGATCAAGAAATGGCATCTCAGAGAGGTTCTGAATGTTATACAAGGTCACACCGCTAATATGGGATAAACCAAAACTCGCAGTAGTACCTGTTGATTGGTCTTGAGGGAGTGCTCAAGGAAGGATTTTCATCCTTGGCTTGGTCCAAAGTGTAAAGAAACTGTCTTTCATCAGGGAAGAATTAAGTGGGGGTTCAGACTTGTAGCGAAGCAAGAAACATTTGCCAGGCCAGAGCCCAGTATAGAACTATGCCCTGCAAATGAATCTGGATGAAAGTGAGCCATTTTGTTTCTTGCCATTTCTATTTTAAGGTTGTGTTCTCTGATTTCAATGTGGAAATGTACGTCTGGGCTGGTGGATGGCGTCAAGCACACCCCCTTCTTCATTCCAGCTACAGTTCCTCGGTCTCCTGTGTGCGTGGCTGTTTGTGTGCTGTATTAAATTACTTTCCCGGGCCTTTGAACACACATAAATTTCACAATTTGCCTAAGACAATAAAGGTTGTCATCAGAAAAAGAAGCTGATTTTGCTGTTTCATGCATAAAAATAAACGATGTAACTAATTCACTTGATTGATTTATCCATTTCCCCAGTAGTTTTCTTGGCATGGGGAAGACACATTCTCCATGAGCACAAAATGTATGTGTGTGAGAGAGTCCATTCTATAGCACTGTTTTAAAACTTCTTTTCTTTTCATATGTTTTTCAAAGTTTTGCCTGATAATTATGGACTGTATCTGGAGGCCTACTCGCTAAAAGCAGGTTGAGTCATAAGCAGGTTGTAAGAGTCCAGGAGACCCGCAGCGATGACTAAGAGAGTCATTATTTGATAAAAAGAGAAAAAAAATAGGTATTGGTTTGAAAGGAAGGCTGGGGGAGCATGAAGAACTTCTTGAACAGGGGGAAAAAAAACCACTTGGAAGCTAGCTGGCAGGATGAGTGGGGACCGGAGAAAACCGGTCTTGTGCAGTAGGATTTGCTGCTGCATTTTAATCACATCTCTATGTGACTGGTTTTTTTTCCTCTTTCTGTTTTTTTCATCAAGCGAGAAAGGACACAGAAGGGATTCAGCAGTAACCTAGCTCTTGCAACTTTGTACTTTACACCGCCCCCTTGCACATTTTTAAATTGACATCTGGAAATTTTTGTCATAAGTGCAAATAGATGTAAACATGGTATACCTTCTGTAACCTTGTAAATATTGACAGTTTAAAATTAAACTCTTGCATCATTCTTTTAACATCTTCAATGGATTCTAACTAAGTACTATCGTATTTTAATCCCCATTGTCACCTATTAAAATACAATGGTCAAGATTTCAAATGGTCAGACATTTAACACAATTACCTTTTCCTCTTGAACTCGTATTCTCATTCACTTTTCTTATGGAATTTTATTCTAATGGCAAATATATGTTTATTCTTAAAAAACTTCTCTTGATCATGTTATTTTACATCTTAATAAAAATATATATGTAAAATGATGTTGAAACAAAAAAAAAAATGCTGTTACCAGAAGTCTCCAAAGTGTTCAAGTAAATAAGTGGATAAATAAATGTTATGCAGCTAGTAAATGACAGGATTGATAAAAACCTGGGACTGTGCTCCAACCTCCAGATTTCATCCACTCTTCTTTGCTGTTCTCTGGGGCATTAGAAAAGCAGGTGACAGCAGCCATGCTGAGATTAAGATGCCTGATAGATAGACCTATGTCTTAGAAATTGGGAGAAGGATAATCATGAAAAGAGATAAAGCAGAACTAGAATGGCTCTTCAACTTCAGGTGTGTACACAGCAGATCAGTTTTCCAGAGCAATTCACATGGGAATTAGAACAGAATTCCCTTAAAATGTTCCTTGTCTGCATACCTTCTTGGGCAGTCATCGTGAACCTATAGAACAACGTTCTCTCAAAGAAGCACTATTAATACTTTAGGCCAGATAATTCTTTGTTGTAAGAGTTTTCCTGTGTGTTGCAGAGGGTTTAACAGTATCTCTGACCTCTACTCACTAAATGCCAGAGATGTATAGTGGGGTAGGAGGGCAAGAAATCATCCCAACTTGAGAACCTCCAAGTTTGTGTTATGCCTAGCCTAGTTTGAAGACCAGTTGCTTGTACAACTTGTTAGGAATGTGGCGGGGGGAAGCCCTAATTACTCATGTTATTTTAATTTTATTTGAGAAAAAGAGAAAATGGGGTTATTTTCATTTAAATTCCCTTCTCACATGAGTAAAAAATTGTTGAGCTCATGGGGAAAAGTAGTTATTGAATCCATCTAAAGGTATTTGGGCCCAACTAAACATTGGGTGTTAAGATAACCAAAATCAGGTTAGGATAAACTACAAGCCATGTGTTACTTAATGACATACATGGCATACATTCTTTTTTTTTTTTTAAGAGAGAGAGGGGGAGAGAGAGAGAGAATTTTTAATATTTATTTATTTTTTTAGTATTTGGCGGACACAACATCTTTGTTTGTATGTGGTGCTGAGGATTGAACCTGGGCCGCACGCATGCCAGGCGAGCACGCTACCGCCTGAGCCACATCCCCAGCCCAATGGCATACATTCTGAGAAATGTGTTCTTAGGGGATTTCCTCATTATAAAAATATCACAGAGTGTGCTTCCACAAACAAAGATGGCTACAACATCAATAGATGCTATAATCTTATGAGGCCTTCATCATATAAATGATCTCTTGTTGACCAAAATATCATTATGCAGCACATGACTGTATTTAAAGATACCAGGGAAGAGGAAGAATGGGAGAAGAGGAATGAAGTCACTAACAACAGAAATCATAATGAAAGCTGCTACTTATTTTATGCCAGCTACTATATTAAGTGTTTCACATGGACTGTGTGTTGACTGATCATAGTAACCTAGGAGATAGTTATAATCACGTGTTAGTTAAGGTAAGGTTAGGTTGTTGTAACAAAAACAGTAAAAAAAATCAGTAACTTGTACAGAATGAAAATATGTTTATCCCAGGAGAAGTGTGGCTCAGCTGTTTCAGGTTATCCTGGCATACCAGGTTGAGCGCCCCTCCATCTTGTGGTCCCAGATGGCAGTTCACAATTCTGCTCTCAGGTCTGCATTCCAGAAAGGGGAGAGGATGAAAAGGGTAAAGTGATGATATCTACTTTTCATTTAAGAACACCTTCTCAAAGTTTCACACCTCATTCTGTTCTCACCCTATTGGCTCGATCCACATACAAAGGAAATGTGAACTCTAGGACAGGTGTATATCCAGCTATAGGAGCTGACAAGCTGTAGTCTGAGATCTAAAAACCTTATTTTGGTAAATAAAATTTTAATGTAACATAGGCACTCTCATTCATTTATATATTATCTATGCTGCTTTCTGAGTAAGATAACATTGTTGAATAGTTGTAATAAAGACAGGATGGACCACAAAACTTAAAATAGTACTCTCTAGCATTTAAGAAAAAGTTTGCCAATCCCTGATACAGGAAAAGGAGATAATGGATATTTGGGGACACCTAAGAGGCTCTGTTGAGATTCATAGTTAATTGATGACAAAATAGAGGCACACAGAGGGTGCCTAAATGGCCCAGGATCACATACTGGCAAGTAGCAGAGCTCAGGTCTGAACATGGTTCTGTCTGGTTTTAGAGGCAAAGCACCATTCATTCTATAATACTATTAAATCACTGAGCAAACATTTACTGTGTTTCCTCTGTCCCAGACAGTGTTCTAGGAGCTGAGTATTCAATAGTGAATAAAAGATAGGGCATCCCCCCTCTCGTGGAGCCTACATTAAAGGCAAGAGACTATTAAATAGAATTAAATATAGTGTATTATGTGTTATAGGTGTTATAAATAAAAAAAATAAATCAGAAAGAAGGGAAAGCAGTGACCAAGTGGAAGTAGATGTTCATTTTTAAAGGAAACAGTTAATCATGGCCTCAATATTGGGGGAAACCAAGGAGAATGGGTCTGAGCCAAAGCTCTTGAGAAGGAGGCAGGAGCCTGAACTGAGAACATCCAGTGAAAACCATGAGTTCCCCCTCAAAAAAGGAGGTTGAAGAAAGGGTAAGGAGCTGGACAGGAACAAGAGTCAAAAGAACAAAGAGAGCAGTGTGGGTGCCCCTGGCTCATGCATGGTGGGGAACTGGTACAAAGTGGATGCGTAAGAAGAAGCTGGTGAAAAGGTACAAGACCATGGTGGAGAATTTGCCTTTAACCCTTTGGATTTGAATTCTCAAATCCCCTTGCACATAAACTCAGAACACATGTGCATATACACACACATGGAAATAACAGCAGGTAGTGTGTCAGTTGGTTTAGTGGAAAGTTCATGACTTTTGGAGTCACACAGAGTTGTGAATCTCGATTCTGCCACATGCTCCTTTGAGGATTCTAGGCTAATTGTTGTTAGTACTGTTGTTAGTCATGATTTACAGATCATTTTCCATGTGGCAGGCACTTTATATACATGATCTCATCTAATCCTAACATAACTCCGTAGACAGATATTAAGGTTATTTTAAATGAAATTCAAGTTAAATTAAGTGTGAAAATCAAGTGATGAAAATGTATTATTAATTTTTTTTAAATTAAGTGGTGATAGGAAATGGTTAAGATGTAATGAGAAATGTATAATTTTCCTCCTGTGCATTTATAGTGTTTATCTTGTTTCAGTGCAGTGATTAGGAATGTTGGTTAATCCTTCTGTGGGGATGTTTTTAATAAATGATTTTATTTTGTAAACAAAAGTCTTTAATACTTATTTAGTGCTTCTATGTGCCAAGCACTATTCTGATTACTTTCCGTGTACTCAAAACAACACTGAGATAACTTTTATTGTCCTTGAGTGTTAGCTTTTTGTTGCTGTAAAATATTTCCTGAGAAAGTCAACTTAAAGGAGGAAAGATATATTTTGGTTTACTGTTTCAGTGGTTTTAGTGCATGGTCACTTGGCCCCATCACTGTGGGCCTGAAGTGAGGCAGAACATTATGGCAGAAGGGCATGGTGGGGGAAAGCTGCTTACTTCATAGCAGCTGGGAAGCAGAGAGTGTGGGCTAGGGAGGGGCCAGGAATAAGACAAAATCACAAGGCAATGTCCCAGTGACCTACTTCCCCTAACCATGCCCCACTGCTTGTTTCCATCACCTCCCAGTAGTTCATTCAGTTATCAACCCATTAATCCACTGATGAAATCTGAGCTCTTGTGATTCCATCACTTCCTCAAAGCTCCACCTCTGAACATGGCTATATTGGGAACTAAGCCTTCAACACATGAGTATTTATTTGGAGGACATTTCAAATCCATAACACCTTGTTTTTCAGATGAGAAAACTGAGAATCAGAAAGATGAAGTATCTGCCCAAGGTCACATAGTCAAACTAGGCAGTCTGGCTCTAAGGTTCCTTTGTTTAATCATTATACCACACTACCTTGAAAAATACACCAAAACAAAATTGAATAAGAAAACATGCCAATTTCTCTCCCAGGGCTGCTAATCCATATGGAAAGCCTACTTATTTGGACCCTGTGATCTAACCCATGGCCGCTTTCTAATGTCACTATATTTGAATTAAGGTAGAATTACCAAGGAGCAAATATTTTACTTCTGAAAGAATGACCTGGGAGACCCAAAATTTAAAAATGATGGCAAAGAAGGTAACATGTGCTTTTAATCTTTTTATGTGTGACTACCTATAAATGTGTGTGTGCCTAGATGTGTGCAACACAAATCCAACTAGTAGTTTCAAATGTCAGCTGCTAGGATTTTTTCCCCAGAGCCTAAATTATATCCTCTTAGGAGCAAGATTTAAAAATAAGAAATTCTTATTCTCTTTTAGGTTATACTCCTGGTTTTCCAGAATCTACTCTCTCTGGCAACTGCAGTCCTGCTCCCTCATGGATGTAGGCACCAAATAGGCATGGATGATCCAGTAACATCAAAGAAATGATCCTCTGCTTCAGTTCTGCCATTTCAGTCATTTCATGCTCTGATCAAAAAGGACATAAATATGATTTGTTATCTGGCCTGTCATTTCTTGGAATTGTCAATGTTTAATAATAATTTTCCTCTGTTCAAAATGGCATTAAGAATTCCAAACATGGTCTCTCCACATCTCCTTTTAATGTGAATGTGGGGCTCTCAACTTGCTACCAGTGTTTGTACTCTGGATTGTTCTCTTAGGGATGGAGATTGCTTCTCACTGAGCTGTTCCTTTTCCCAGTTAGTCTCCCTTACCCTATTTCACATCCTGACAAGATGACAAGTTCAGCTGATTTTTAGAAACAGTTTTTTGAAGGCAAATTTAACTGGCTGTGATGAGGACCAGTCCCCTAGAAATGCCCTCATCAATACAGAGCTCTACCCACTGACAGAACTGGACCATGTGGGAAATCTAAGTGGTGATATGATCTGACGTGTTGTTATGGAGAAGCAAGGACTTCCTCAGGCATTTTTGCCCTCTGTGAGGCCAGAAAACACCACTATGATGGTAACTGAGTTTATCATACTAGGGTTTGGAGACCTTAAGGAACTGAGTCCCTTACTCTTCCTAGTGTTTGGCATTGTCTACTTAGCCACCATTTCTGGGAATCTTCTCCTTGTGGTGCTGGTGAGCACTCAACAGGTTCTACAAACTCCAATGTACTTCTTCCTGGTGAATCTCTCATGCCTGGAGGTGTGCTATACATCCAATATTGTGCCCAGGATGCTGGTGGACTTGTTGAGAGAAAATAGAGCAATGTCTATGGTGTGTTGTATCATTCAACTCTATTTCTTTGGGGCCCTGGGAAGCACTGAATGTTGTCTACTGGCAGTGATGTCATATGACCGGTACCTGGCTGTCTGCTGGCCCTTGCACTATCCAACATTAATGCATAAAACTTTGTGTATGGGACTGGCAGTTGGCTCGTGGCTTAGTGGCTTCACTGTGGCAGCTGCATTCCAGGGTGCTATGGTATCCAGCTTGACCTTCTGTGGGGACAATGAGATTGACCACTTCTTCTGTGACTTGAAACCTCTACAGAAGCTCTCCTGCACAGATCCTCATCTGGTCAACCTGGTGTGCATGAGTCTAACAGCCCTGGTGACCCTTGCCCCCTTTGGACTAACCCTAGCCTCCTACTGGAGGATTCTTTCAGTGGTCTTGCATATGCCATCCACAACTGGTAGGCAAAAGGCATTCTCCACTTGCTCCTCTCATCTAGTAGTTGTGACCTTGTTTTATGGGACCTTAATCTTGGTCTATGCTGTGCCCTTGGCTGGTCAGGTGCCAACTCTACATAAAACCTTTTCCTTGCTGTATACGGTTGTCACTCCCCTGTGTAATCCTCTTATCTACAGTCTCAAAAACAAAGATGTCAAGGATGCCCTAAGGAAACTGAAAATTTGATCCTGCAATGACAGCACCACTCAACCAAAAAGCTGACAGCAGCCTGAAGTCAAAGCATTCTTCCCATGCTCAAAGAAGTCTCAATCAGATTAGGACAACACAGAATAGATGATAGTTTTTATAATGCCAAATATTGGCTCATCCCCAAATCTTATGATTTGGGGGATGAGTTGGTCCTGGTCTACCTGAGATGACCCAGTGTTCCTTGAACATATTTATACTGTGGAGAAGCACTTCCAAATTGATGGGAGGGAAAACCATTCTGGGATAAATAATACATAATTATTGCATTTATCTCTCCCAAAAGCTCCACTTGGAAGTAAGAAATGGTAGGTATATTTTACTTATGTTCAATTTCCAGATTGAAATATCACACTGAACCCCATTGATATGTACAGTTAATAAATGTTAATCAAAAATTCAGGCATGATGGTGCATGCCTGTAATCCAGTGGCTCAGAAGACTAAGGAGGTTTGAAGCCAGCCTAGCAACTTAGTGAGACCCTGTTTCACAATAAAAATAAAAGAGGCTGGGGATATGACTCAGTGGTAGAGCACCCCTGGGTTCAATCCCTGGCACCAAAAAAAAAAATCAAAAGAAGTCCTTGATTTTGTTTATTTGAGGAGACTCGATACTGATTTTAAAAAGAAAACACAAACAAAAGAAAAAGAAAACACAACACAAGACAACTATAATATGTAAAGAAGCAGTTGCTATTGAATAGGGTCACAAACATATACACCTAAAAGGGCAAGTCAAAAACTTCAATCATTGAAGCAAGTAGGAAAATATATTTTAAAAAATCAAAGTAGGAGATCCTGGGGCTGGAGGAGAAGTGGAATCCATGTTACCCCCATAAGAATGGGGGAGTTCCCTAAGTGAGGAGACCATGTTTGTTTCCTTCTGGCAGGGTGGCTGTGTTCAATGGATAATAATAATACTGCACCTCTACTTGGCCTGGAATTACCAAAATAAAGATGGAATCTAACAGAATATATGAAAACCCACTAGTAGACTAATTTTAGAGGAATGTGCATTAAGCACTTAAAGCAATCTATTGGATATGTGGCTTGCCTTCAGCAGTATATTCTAGATCGGGGTCTCTCCAACATTTACAGCTACCTACTGCATTTTCATTCCTTTTTTCTGTTCTACTCCCAGATCCTTTTCTTCTATATACATGAGTTTCTTGCTGGACTAACTTGTGCTTCTGTTTCTTACTTTTGTACCTGTTTCCAGCTATCTAATATTATGAATTGGCATATTAATTCTACACTCTAAGAGAAAGAGAAAAGCAAAAAGATTCTGCTCTGGAAAAGGATACAATACATGTATTCATTTGTTCAATCAAAAATATTTACTGAGAGCTTAATATTATCCACACACTATGCTGGATGCTGAGAATAGAAAAATGAACAATGTAGACAGTTTCAGTCTGAGATATTATAGTCTGGAGACCTTGGTGTTCAAATTGCTCAGAATTTATGTTCTTACATTGTTTATAGAATATGTAGATCTTGAAAAAAGTACCTGTAAAAAAATCTCAGCAGGAAAATTCTAATGTACTTATTTACCTTAACTTTAAAATTATCTAATTAATGTGCAAAACTTAATATAAAGGCCTAACAAAACTTTTAGTGGGATATATGAATAAAAGAAATGCTCATAACTGTGTTAGTGGATCTTCACCTAGTGTGAATATCATGGAATGTGCTTACCCAAACTAAGACGACTATGATGTCACCAGGTGATAGGATCTTATGGGACCACCTTTGTATATGTGGTGCTCCAGGGACCAAAAGATCTTCATGCAATACATTACTATGTATAGAACACTGGAATTAAATGATGTGAGCACTAAATACAAAATTATACAGCAAAAAAAGAGAAATGCTCATAATGTCTGTAGTTTGATCCTTTAAGATCCAACTCAAGCCATACCTTCTCCTGGAACTCTCCAGGAATGTCCTATTTGTATTTTTTCTCCCCTGAGGAGTACATTATATTTCTTCATTTGACATGTAGAAGGAATTGCTCTATACTTTTTTATGCCTAAGTCCTATCTTCCCATGAGTTTGTGAACCCTTCAGACAGAGGCAGAAAGTCAAGTGCCCAGCATAGCGCTGTGTGTATAGTGGACAGATGATACCCACCTGCATACACTAAAATCCAAGCTCTTCAGTGTGGGACTCAAGGCCTTCCATCACCCTGCTCCTGCTCCTGCTCCTCCAATCTCATCTCCCAATAATCTCCATCTCATAATTTACCATATTATGCTTATGCATCCTTACTTCTGCCCTATGCCAGGAAAACCTGCACACATTTATATGGCAACTAGCTAATGTTCCCCTTTTTAATATTATGCTCCATCATCATCCTCTCCAGAAAGTCTTGCCTGTTTTCTCCCATCTAATACTTTAAGCTAAATGATGCTCTCCTATTCTCTATGAGATTCACCATGGACCTAAGTTTGAGGAATTATCTCATTTTTTACCACTGTGTCTCCAGTGCCTAGAGAATACTTGGTATACAGGAGGCAATGAATCAATAGTTTTTGAGTGAATGGTCAAATGATTGTATGTTTTCTACCCTCACTTAACTATATTTCCTCAGGTTTGATTACCACCTGTATCCTGACAATCCCTCAATAAATTAATATTGTGATATGAAGAAAAGGTAAAGGATTCTAGGAAGACATACTTAACTTGGATTGTGTTGGGTATATCAGAGAAAGCTCTTCATATAGGACATTTGAACAGAGACTTGAAGAACAGATAGATAGGAGTAAGCCAGGCAAAGAGATTATAAGAAGGGTTGGGATAGGGGTTTTGACAGAGGGAACAAGGTCTGTAGTGTTAAGGATCTTAGAGTGTTTGGGGAATAGAGAAATAGCTAGCAGGGTTAGAATGTAGTAATGTAGTGATCAAGGGAGAGAATGTTACAGGCTGGGCTGGGAAAGTAGGCAAGTACCAAGTAATGCAGTGCTTTGCTGGCCTTCTTTGTTGAGTAAGATTGGGATTCTTGAATGATTTTTAGTAGAGTAACATGATCCATGTTATTTTTTTTTTTTTGAGAGAGAGAGAGAGAGAGAGAGAGAGAGAGAGAGAATATCTTTTTTGTAGATGGACACAACACAATGCCTTTATTTTTATGTGGTGCTGAGAATTGAACCCGGGTCGCGCCTGTGCTAGGCGAGTGCTCTACCACTGAGCCCCAATCCCAGCCCAGACCTATGTTATTTTTTAACATCTCTCTGGCTGCTACGTGGAGAATGATTTTTCATGGGAGTGGGGGGCTAATATATGTGGGAAGTCAGCTAGTACACTCTTGCAGTGCCACTGGTGAGAGATGGTGATAGTGTGGATTATATGTGTGGTGAGGGAGATGAAGAGAAATGAATTGAACTTGATATCTTCAGAAGCAGAATTGATAGGGCTTACTGATAGAGGGAAGCATCAATAATAAATTTCTGATTACTGGTTTGTGAATTGAATATATGCTTGTGCTATTCACTGACATGTGGGGTGGTACTCTGGAATAGAGCCAGGTTTCCAGGAGAGAAAAAATTATGATAACAATTTTGTATGAGAGTGCTCTGATATGATAGTGGATGCTAAGTAGGTGGTTAAATATACTGATCGGGAACTCCAAAGAGATATCTGGTCCAGAAATAAAAATTGAGAAGCCATCAACATGTAGGTGGCATTTAAAAGAATGAAGTGGATGGAATCATGAAGAGAAACAGTTTAAAGGGAGAAGAGATGACAGCCCAGTCTGGAGCCATGGGAACTTCATTTAGAGATTATTTAGATAAAGAATGGCCAGCAATCGAGGAGAGGATAGACAGGTAGGAGAAAAACCATGCAAGGAGAGAGAAAAGAATGTTTTAACAAGAAGAGCCTGGTAAATTGTGTTGGAGGCTGTTGAGGGGAAGAGTAAGCTGAAAACAGAGAAGAGTCCATTGTATCTCCTAACTTGGAAGACATTGATGACCTCACTAAAGGCACTTTTGGTAGAGTTGTGCATGCAGAAGCCATATTGGATTGAGACAAAGGAACAAATTAAAAGTATTGGGGACTGAATTAGAACAAATTACATTCCACACATTTATAATTATGTCAAAATTACTATTAATGCTATGTGTAACTGAAAACGACAAATAAATAAATAAGGGTAAAAAAGAAAAAAATCTACAGATAATCTTTGGATTATTTGCCTTCTCTGGAGGCATCTTTCTTCCAAAGGAAATATATTTTGTTAAAGCTAAAACAGAAAGCTTAGGAGAAGATTGTTTTACCATGTAAAATATTACAATACATTTTAAGGTAGGAGAGAGGGAGTAGTTGAAGATGCAGGAGACTGTAGAGATATGGTCCCTCCAGTGCCCAGAAGGTCCCGGGTCCAGAACACATGTGAAAAGATTGGTCTCTGCTCAAAGGAGTGACACTTACTCTATGACAAATATGTTCTGAATGCCTACTATGTTCTTGATTTTGTTTCAAATACTACAGATACAACATGGTATAAATCATAATCCTTGCTTTCTAGAGCTCATAGCCTGATGAAACAGATAGGCAATTAGGCAGACCATTATAATTAAGTTGATTAATACTATGAGAACTGTAAGGGCCCACAGGAGCACTGAGAAAGCACTGATATTTTTATAAATTGAACCATATTCCCCAGAGAAAGATATGTTGAAGTACTAATGCCCAGTACCTAAAACTATGACCTTATTTGGAGATAAGGTCTTTATAGAGGTAATCAAGTTAAAATGAGGTCATTAATGTGGGTCCTTATTCAATATGACCAGGGAAATTTAGACACATGCAGACAGGGAGAATACCATATGAACCTGAAGGCAGAAATTGGGGAGCTTCATCTAGAAGCCAAACAATGCCAAAGATTGCTAGGAAGCCATCAGAATCCGGGAATGAGTCATGGGACAGATTCTTCATTGATGGGACCAACTCTGTCTTGATGTCACACTTCCAGTCTTCAGAACTTGGAGAAAAGATAAATTTCTGTGGTTAAAGCCACTAGCTTTGTGGTGATTTGTTATGGTAGTCCTATCTAACTCATTTAGACACTCAAATCCATCTGTGAGATAGTCGTCAAGAGAAGAGAAGACTTCTCAGAGGAGATATTATCTCAGCTGAATTAAGATAAATAAGATTTCATGGGTGGAACTTGGTGGGGGGCATTCCATGCAAAGTAGTCATTCGCAATGGCTTCAAAGTCGAAAGGTGTACACATGTCCAAACTACTGCAAATAATCCAGTGTGGCTGGATGTACAGTGTGTGCACAATGGTGGTGACAACTGAGACCAATAAAGCTGCAGATAATTCAGGAAAGGCATTTTATTCTAAGCCAAGGGATTTGGACTTTATCTTGAAGGCAAATGGTTAGCCTTTAAATGTTCTTTCCCCTCCCCACTATTTACCTGCCTAATTCTATGTTTCTAGGAAGCCTTCTCTTTTGTCTATTGTGGCACTTCTTATACAGAACTGTGAACAAAATTGGCTTCTTGGTCTCTTTGAATATGCAGTGAGCTTCTTGAGGGCTGAGGTGATGTCTTGTTTGCTGAGATGTGCTCACTGCCCAGTAAATGCTGGTATGTTCTTAGGATAACATTAGGACTTCACTTTGGAGTGCTAGTCCTGAGAACTCTGCATTTTGTTCAGTTTTCCTTTCACTGGTGAACCAGTACTTTTCATACTTGGCTCTCACTTCAATTTTCCACTTGGCTTTTCCTTTGGACCAAGGACCCTGAGAGCTTCCCTTCTACCCCAAACTCACCATCCTCACTTCAGGCTGCCTTTCATGCATGCTGGTTTCTACTGCCCCCAAGGGAGCCTGGTTCACACCATGCAAATCCTGTGGTCCAACCTTATCATCTTGTTCCCACCCTTGGTCTGCCAGGATTAGTGCTTAACTTAGCCTAAGCAGGGTCATTAGGTCAGTTTCAAGGAAGCAGCTCTGGCCAGAATGGACCAAAGAACAGGTGGCAGTTCTGGCAAGAGGATGCAGTTGAAACTACATGATGGGGCAATGGGCTACTGGGCTGGATGGAAGGGCAAGGTCAGATAATGTGAGCAACTACAACTGAGCCAAATTGGACCCATGGGATTCCTGTTGAAGAAGGCAAAACAGGGCACTGGATCCAAAAACCAGGAAGAATGATGGTCAAGACAAGAAGCTGGCAAGAAATGGGCTTCAATTAGATTGGATTCATTTAAAAAAATGTATGCCCTTTCATGCTTGCCATACCTCTGTGATCTGAATGATCACACACACATACACACACACACACCAGAGACACAAGATGATGACACACAGACCCATATCCACACTGGCAGAACCTAGTGTGACATGCTTTGGTTGGCAGATACTGTAACATCTGATCTGTTTGCCATTGGCAGTGAAGGAGATGCACTATATAAAAGTTCATGTACCAAATAATAGAGGAATGCTTTCAAGTGGCCACGTTCTTTTCATTGCAATTGTTTCAAATAAATACCTTTCTGTCTTCTTTTTGTTTATTTATTTTTTAGTTGTTGATGGACTTTATTTATTTTCATGTGGTGCTGAGAATCAAAAGAGAGCCCACTCTGTCTTCTTATGTTAAGTGAATTTGATACCATTTAACATTTTCTGGATGATTTTAGGCCATTTTATAAACATTAGTTACTAGAGGCTAGGCTTAGATATGGGATGCCCTTAGGAGCTAGCTTAAAGTATATTGGACTCTCTATTAAATGGCCCAAATATAAATAACCCTTTCACACAGAGACACACATTACCCTAATATATGCAAATATCTATCTATCTATATAGATAGGTATATAGATATATAGATACAAATATGTGCGTGTGCGCGCGCGCGCACACACACACACACACACACACACACACACCATCTTTCACGTAAATATCTTCATACAAGGGGTAGAGCACTTGCCTAGCACATGTGAGGCACTAGGTTCATTCCTCAGCACTACATAAAAATAAATAAACAAAATAAAGGTATTGTGCCCAACTACAAACTTAAAAAAATTTTTTTAAAATGCACACACAAATACATACACAGTGCTGTTACTTAAAAGCTACCTCTGCACCTCTCAGCCAGGTTTGTAAGTAGCTCCTTTTCTTATAACCAATGGCCTGCTTCTTTCGTCATATTCCTTCCCATTTTTGAATACTAATTATTGGGATTAAAGAATTGGCCCCTCATTCACTAGAGAGTAGATGGTTTAATTGGTTATACCTGACATAGTTAAAGAAGGCATTTTAATTACAAAGAACTTCACTGGGAGATGGGCTCAGGGGGAGTTATTAAAAGTAAGTGCATAACAGCTCCTAGGGAGGTCATTATTTTGTACTTCTCCCCACCCCCAAGTTATGTTTATTATTGGTAGCCAGGTGAGAGGAAAATCCCTGACTTCGTTAGAAACCTGGAAAAATAACTTTTCCTTGCCAACACCTCCCTTTCTTGCTGGAACACATTTCTTCTGGAAGGAGCTATGGCAAAATGGTTTGGCCAGAGCATCTTTTATTTTGTCTAAAGAGAAGCCTCCATAAACTTCCCAGTCTCAGGGCTCATCCTTTGACAACAATCCCCTACACATACACACACACACACACAGTAGAACAGCCATCCCAGTAACTGTTGGAAATAACGCGGACACCACTGAGACTACCAATATCCATGTGTGTGCCATCACAAGGAGGGGAAAGAAAATGGTTCACAGACATTTTACTACCATCTGCTTTTTGTACATACAAACCATGTGCTCATCAAAAACCCTTATCTGTTCATTGATGCCAAGCTGGCAGAACCCAGTGTGACATTGCTTGGTTGGCAGATATCATAACACCTGATCTGTTTGGCATTGGCCAGGAAAGCAATGTTTTCAAGTACATGGACTAAACAGAAGAAACATCACCTGCAGTAGCCAATTGTTTCAAATGCATAGGTCTGTCTTTTTACGCCAAAGTGTAGCTGACGCAATTTGCCCTTTTCAGGCTGATTTTAGGCCATCTTTATAGACAGTAATCATGGGTTGGGATGGAATGTTAGGGGTGTCCTAAGGCGCTATCTTGTAATGTATCAGATTATTTAATTATCCACTAATAGCCCCCAGGCTGTCTATTATTAAAGAAGTCTCCTGTCTTTTTTCTTAAAGTCTTCACTTGCTGATAACATTGTTCATGACTCTTCCTTTGACATTTTCTGTTCTACCTTAGGCTCAGAAACCAAGCTGAGTTACAATTGTGTATAAAGCAGGATTGACAGCCTCAGGGGGTTTTCTATAAGTACTCTGCATGAGTTTTGGTACATAGTTTTTGTATCATCTATTTTGACTGCCCCAAGGTTTTTAAAGAGTAATTCTTAGTTTTTAGCTCTGTCAATAGTAGACAATTATGGCTTCCAGGAAGAGGACCATTAGATAAGTGACATATCATTGTAGTTAGGGTTAATATAGATAAAGTAAACCTCTTAATTTGAACTTTCTTGGTTCAGGATACAGGACTGCCTTATTTTTTATACCTTTATTTTATTTATTTTTATGTTGTGCTGAGGATCAAACCCAGTGCCTCACACATGTGAGAAGAACAATCTACCACTGAGCCACAACCCCAGCCCCAAGGGACTGCCTTATTTATACAGTAGGCTTTAGAGTTTACCATTTTGCCAGCTACAAAAAAAAAAAAGTGTGTTTGGTAAACTAATACTTTAAACAAGATTACAGGTTTTGAAATTCAGGTTTCATTTACATGTGAATGATACATAATCATTTAGTGATTATACTTACCTGTTTATTGATATGGATGGTGCTAAGCCATCTATTTGGAAGTAGAGTTCATTGTTTTTTATTTGGAAGTAACAATAGCAGACAATAATGCCTCAAGTAATCAACACTTTGAGAAGAAAATTAATTTGAATAAAATCAGCCTGGGTTCACAGAGATCTAGAGGATTAATGGAAACTTTCAGTCCTTGTCTAGCAATAGGGATGGCTGAAGAAAATTGAGAGCCAAGTCCTATTTACTGAGGAAGGTAAAAGTCCATAGTATCTTCAGCTCAGAAGTAATAGGTATAGGATCATGTCCCAAGGAAACAGAAACACATCCCACAAGCCTAAGAGACTCCAAGCCTGTCCTTAAAGTGTGGCCAGACTGGAATATCATTTCTGACATTACTCTCTGATGGAAGTTTTTGAATAAGAAGAGTTAATGTTCACAGAGGTTTTGTGTTATGTTTTGAATGACATCCTGACCTTTGACTAAGTCAGATTTGTCTTGCCATCAATTAATAGCTCAATATGTGCCAGATACCAAGCTATTTGTTTTGCATGTATTATATAAGTTAATTTTTGTGAACTTTGCAGGTGAATATTATTTCTGTTGAGTAGATAAGGAGACTGCAGCTCAGAGAAAGTAAGCTATTTAATGGGCCAGGTTAGTGAATGGTTTGATAATGTTCCAAATCTAACCTCAGAGCCTGCTATTTATTAATCACTACCAAATAATGTAATTACTCAAGAGATAAAAAAAATATTCTAAGGTGCTCTAATAGGTTCATGAAACAATCTGATGGACCCTCCCAATTCTTTTTATTTTCCCTTCAAGTCCATGTGGCACTGACCTTCAGCTAGCCCTGGTTGAGATGATGATTACAAAATATATGAAAGAGAAAGAACAAAATAAGTGGTCTAATTTCTAAAATAATCGTCCTTGTGGTTACATCTACATTGCCCAAGGGGAAGTTGTTACTCAACATTTGGAACCATGACCAAGGCCAAACTGGCAACAGGCTTTAATTTTCAGGAACAAAACTTTCAAAGTCAACTAATCATTCTGGAACTACCTAGCATTGGTGGTGAAATTCATATTATTTTTATGTTACTGCAAAAATGAGCAGTTATTGTTTAAGGGATCAAATATCAAATATTGTGTGAAATGAATTTTCAAGTGAGATATTTAGATGTTAACAGATGTTTATGAGGAGATGAATATATCAATATCAAGAGCAAGACTTGGGACTGCCACAAAAGATTTAGTGAAGGTGTCCATGATGATACATGAATTGATCACCTAGTCATCCATGGGACCTATGGAAATATTAAAAAGTTCAGAGATTTGCTTCTTTAATTGTTTTTATGTATTGCAAATGTAAGAATAATGGCTGAAGAACCCAATTTGGATGAAGAAGCTGATTTGTTCTGGAAAAAAAAAACACTAAACAGAAGCAAAGTTTCTGTAAAGATGTCAATACATTTTGAGTGACAAATGAAAACAGGGAAGGTTGACATTTATTTTGAACTTTCAAGAGAAGCTCAACAAAACATGGTGTTTTTGAAAAGAATAGTAACAAGAATGGAAAATGTTTTTTCTAGTATGCTCAAGAAACAAAAGTGCTAGAATGTTCGAGGCAAATTTTGGCATGCCAGAGACCTCAAAATGGGTGTAGAATCCAACTACAGATGAGATCATGGATTTGTGCCATTTTGTTAACGTGATACGGTTCATGTAGAATTCACCTCTCAAAGGCAATCAGTCCAGCTAGTAGAAAAGATATTATGAAACACTGAAGAAACTGTATGAGTGACTTCTTCACTAAGAAGTGAATTGACAAATCATTTTTGCAATTTTGGTCATGCGTGGCGCTACTCAACAATTCCTGTGGGTTCAGCTCTGTCTTAGGCTTTTGGAACAATACTAGTCTGACACAGGGACATATTTGAAATCCATGCCTATTCTGACTGTCATCCCATGACATTAATTGGGGTCCTATTTAGTTTCCTATAAGTTTCTTATAGAGTCTACTCTTTTATTTGGTTCCTCAATTGATATTCCATTCTCCACAAAGAATAGGATTCTGAGTTATCTCTCTATAGGCCTTTCTAATGTTTACATTAATTCTACGTTTCTATCTGTTCTTGGAACTCCCAGATTTTCTCTACCTAATTCTTGCCTTGACCACTACTATAGCCTTTGCCACGTGTGATGGTTAATCTGGGTTGTCAACTTGATTGGATTGAAAGATGCCTAGAAAATGCTAAAGATTAAGAGGCTTTTGGTGTCTAGGAGACTGTTTTCAGAGACTACTGGCATATAGGACAACAAAAAGAGAGATGAGACCCACCCTGAATGTGGGTGGCACTCTGTAATAGAATGGTGGCTTGGATGGAATAAAAAGTGGAAGAAAAAGAAAACCTAACAAGATGTAAGTCCCATTCTTCTTCAGTGAGTGGGTTTATAGCTACTGTCATCACCTGTAGACCCAAGGCTCCAGCTTCTTTAGTCTCCTAATGTGAACTCTCACCAGCAACTCTCCAGGGAGCTTCTAGGCCTCTAGTCTCAGATTGGGACTATGCCATTGGTCCCTCTTGTTCTGAGACTCCAGCTTCTTGAACTTGAGCAGTTACTGGTTTCTCCAGTTCTCCAGCCTGCAGATGGCCACTGGGGAACTATCCAGCCTCTGATCTTGTGAGCCAATCTAATAAATCCTCTTTTATAATCAGATGGAGATGGAAGATGGAAGGTGAACTTGAAAAACCTGTACAGCTTGAGAAGGAAGAAACATATTGGGTTAAAGTTTAGAAATCTTGGGGGACCCTACCAGGATACATTGCATGTATTTTACCTCCATTTCTGGTTTGTACTTCAATTAACCTCTGAAGCCCCCACAACTGCAATTCACTTGGCTGAGTTCCTGATACCTGCTTAACTCTTGGCAATCTCCTCTTCCTAAGGTTTCAGACTCTGTCTCTAGGTCCTCTCTCTGGAGTTCTATTTCCATGTACACTGCTCTGAAGCACAATTTTAGCCTTTCACCTGTATATGGTCAGTACCACTGCCCTGAGGACAACTCTGCCTTTCTCACTTCCCACCCTGGCTGCTCTGTAAAGAAATGTTAAGGCAGGTACTGCTGGCAACTTTCCTTTAGATCAGGCCTAAAGCCTATTTTGCCTCTTCTTCTCCCAGACTTGCCCATTTCAGTTTTCCTCTCCCTCTTTCCTGAGCATCTGCTGAAGTACCAGCAAGCCATCTGGACAAAACAGTGGGGGTTAAGGTACAAATTGAAGCTGCAGCTCTTCTAATCTAGTATGACAGTTTGTACTGATCAGGTTAATGGGGATAATTTCTCTTTGGCTTGTACAGAGACATGAAAATTTAATCTGGTTTGCTATTAATTACTCTGTCCAATCATTAACATAATGTTTTGCTAAATAGAGGAAATCTATTCACATTGCAGAGGCAAGTGTACCAACCGAAGCACAATAATAGAAAAGTGTTGCCTTTTGGGTTTAGCAGGGAAGCTGTACTACCATGGTGAGCAGGACATTAACTTTGGCATGCTTCTTACTATTAGGGATGGACTGCACTGAGCCATACACTTTCTACTGTCTCCCCTGAGGAATTATGTACATTTGTGAGATGATTGGCAGGAGATACTGATATACACTGTGGTTTAGGGAACAGAGTGAAATTAATTGGCCCACAAGATTAAATAACCACACCTCAAGTGAGACCAACATGATGCTTTAGCAAGTAAATGAAATGGCTTTAGATGGCTTTTTTTTCATTCCTTTATTAACAAGTATTTATTGAACAATTACTCAGTGTTAAGTGCTTTTCTGGGTGCTTGGAATATAGTAGTCAAACAAAACTGACACAGATCCTGCCTTCTTGAAAAAAAAAAAAAAATATATATATATATATATATATATATATATATATATATATATATCTCACCTCTATAAAGATGAATACATAAAAATATATTCAGATAATTATATAATTGAAATTGTGAAAAACTTAAAATGAGACAAGTCATGGTGGTATGCACCTGTAATCCCAGCACCTCAGGAGGCTGAGGCAGGAAGATTACAAGTTCAAAGCCAGCCTCAGCAACTTAGCAGTGCTCTAAGCAACTTAGTGAGACCCTGTCTCAAAATTTTAAAAAAGTGGGGGGGTGGTGACTGGGGATGTGGCTCAGAGGTTAAGTACCCCTGGGTTAAACCCTCCTAACAACAAGAAAGAAGGAAAGAAAGAAAGAAAGAAAGAAACTTAAAAATGAAAAAGGGTGTTCTATGGGCATATCTTGAAATGATGGGATGGTACCCAAAGGATTTACCAGGTGCAAAGTGGGATGAGGAAGGAGAAAAGAATAGCATGTGTGAAAGTTCTGAGGTGACAAGTGATATTCAGGAACTAGGAAATTAGAAAGGAATTCATAGAACAAGAGAGAGAAAAAATGATATATAGGCAAGATTTATGTCTTCGTAGGCCATGAATGGGCTCTAGATTAGGGTGACATGTCCTCAGATGTTTTGACAGGTAATGTTCATGCCCATGGCACATTTGGACTTTTTCCTAATGGCGACAGGAAGTTGTTGAAGGTTTCTAGGTTTAGCTGATATCGGCTAGTAGGTATTTTAAAAATTTCCCAATGGCTGACACAGAAGACAAATTAGTCAACCTATTTGAGAAAACTGCACTCAAAACAAAAACAAAAACAAGACATGTATGGATGGAGCAGATGAGGCATTTCCACCGTGCATCTGCACAGAAGGCTAGGCAGAACCCCTGAGAGGCTAAAAAGTAATTACACTTCTACTCTAGATCCATGTCTTAACCACAAGGAGTGTGTTCTGCAGGCTCTATTTCATAATTGAGGGTAATTACAAGAAGTTAAAACTAGATTAGAGACAATTAGACCCTATACAACAGGGAGCTCTGTAGGTGGTCGGGAAGGGAGTAGGAAGAGCCAGCTGGGAAAGTGTTTCCCAAACTGCTTGGCATTCTTTGACTCATTTTGTAAGTGGAGGTTTTGGGAATGTCTATCTGTGCTTCTGGTATCTCTTTCTAGCTGGAGAGGACGGGCAGGTGAAATGAGGAAAAACCACACACACACACACACACACACACACACACACATTACTGACAGTCAATCAAGATTACCTTTTTTTCTCAAGCCAAAGGGATTCATAAGCCAGAAGCCAAGAGATGGAAACAAAGAGGAAATGTAGGTGATGATTGCCTTGCAATTCAATTCAAGATATCTTATTTGAGCAACTACTTTTTTGTACCATTCTTGATCTAGATACTGTAGGGGAGATATGGCCTTTAAAGGGCTTCTAAGTCTATTGGGGAATTTTTGTATAGCTGGAGCACAAAACAGGAGAAGACGAATGTTGAGGGTGAGCTGAAGAGATGGCCAGAGGCGAAGCTGAGAAGCTTTAATTCTATCCTTGGGGCACTGGGGAATAATGAAAGGTTAGGTTTGGATTCTAGAAAGATCCATCTGTCTACTGTGGGAAGGGTGGATGGGGGCACAGCAAGGAGGAAGTTTGGCTTGGTTCAGTTGGAGCTGGCTTTGGTGAGAAGTGTTGCTGTCTATGACCAAGAGGTGGGGGCTAGGGAGGAGAGACCAGTGTAGGCAGAGAAAGTGACTTATTTCATTTTGTTTATTCACCATGCATCCATTGCTTTGATTAGTCATTGATTCATTTAATCAACAAGTAATTGTTTTGCATCTACACTAAAGGCAGCTCCATGCTGGGGGAATTAAGAGGACTAGGGACAATGTTACTCCAGTTTTCAAGGGACTTGAGTAACTATTCAAGTGAGTGGAATAGTCAATAGCTCTCTAGGATTTTAGAGATGGTTTTGATCAGTGGAGAGGCCAATGATCTAAGGAACAACAGGAGGTGAGGTGCAGCCACTAGAATTTGCATGAATCCTGGGGACAGGCCCAGTGAAGGACAATTCTAGGTAGAAGCTAAAAAGGCACAATAGAAAGTAATGAAAGATAAGGTAGGACAGATAGGGTATTGCAACTAAGTGCATACATAGAGGGGTGTGTGTGGGGGTGTGTGTGTGTGTGGAATATGCATATGGACACAAGTATATAATGCAATCCAAAAACCTCAGCACCAACAGATACTTCTATTATGTATACACATATGCACACAACACACACACACACACACACACACACACATACACAAAGAGGTAGGAGGAGGCTTTATGGCATGAGGCTGTTCTGTTTAATTTCCCCCTAAAAGGTATTTCTGTAGAGTGTTTTAGACTGATGGAGTCACGTGCATCTTGGTAAACTTAATCTTACTGTTCAGGTATTAACCAGGAAATCCTAAGAGTATTAGAGTATTAAGAGGTTCCTGCTTGCAGGCCATTTCCCTCAAAGAAGGGAACAGCAATGGTTGGAACCACCTAGTCCTCAGCCTTGTGTCTGGCATCCTTTAGAGAAACCCAGATTGCTGAGAAAATGGACTCCCTAGGAATGATGAGAGCCATTAGGTCTCCTTGGAGTATGCCCACCGACTCAGGAGTGTCCTTATTGCCTTTTTAACATCCTTGTTTCTCAGGCTATACACAATGGGATTGATCATGGGGGTGACCACTGTATAAAGTAGAGAGAAGATCTTGTTTAAGGCAGTGGCCTGGGTTGCTGTGGGAATGGCATATACTGTTCCCAGTGTTCCATAGTACAGAGTGACCACAATGAGGTGGGAGGAACAGGTGGAGAAGGCCCGTTGCTTTCCTGCAGCTGATGGGATCCTGAGGACAGCAGCCACAATGCGGATATAGGAGGCTACAGTGAGCAAGAAGGGTACCATGGTGACAAAGGAGGCCATGAGGAAAGTGGTTTTTTCCACTGTCTCAGGATCAGAACAAGCCAGCTTCAGCACAGGAGCCAGGTCACAGAAGAAATGGTCGATCTCATAGGCTGCACAGAATGGCAGCTGGAAAGTCATGGTGACAGTGACCACAGGAGTTAGGAACCCTCCAAGCCAAGACCCACCTGCAAGGAGGACACATGTGTGGAGGTTCATAAGGGAGGGGTATCGGAGAGGGCTGCAGATAGCGAGGTAGCGGTCATAAGACATAGCTGCCAGCAGAAAACACTCAACTACTGCCATGGAACCAAAGAAGTAAAACTGGGCCACACAGCCTGCAAAAGAAATCACCTCAGGGCCTGAAAGAAGGGTCTGCAGCATCTTAGGGACAATGGAGGTAGTATACCAGATCTCAAGGAAGGAGAAATTAAACAGAAAGAAGTACATGGGGGTTTGGAGGCTGCAGTCACTGGAAATGACTGTAAGGATGAGAATGTTCCCTAGCAAGGTCACAACATAGATTCCCAGAAATATTGCAAAAAGGAAAAATTGTAGCCCATGGAGACTCCCAAATCCCAGAAGAAGAAATTCTTTGATCATGGTCAGATTACCCATATCTGTGAGATTCAGGTGCCAGATCTGAGAAAAAGAAAGAAATGTTAGCCAATTGAAAAAAAGAGCAGTGCTTCTGGAGGGGAACAAATACCTTCTAATACTGAACTCAAAGGCCCTGTCTTTTCCCTCCTGGAATGCATTTTCTATTTTGTTCTACTAGGTGTATTTACCTAATAGTTGTAAAAGAATCAGAAACCATGCCCTGGAGAATGAACAGAGAGTGCATCTCCTATGTTCTTTTCCACTCTTTCCTTGACATAACCAATGATGAATCTACCTTTGGGAGTCTCACAGTGGGAGGCAAACACTTCCTAACGGGGACATGGTGCAGAAGCGTCTCTGAACTTAATATTGTCTGATCTTCTGAAACTCAGCTTTTAAGACTCAATAGAAATCTGAGTCCAAAATGCTAAAATAACATTGGAATTCAGACAACTCTCTCTCTCCGACATCCCCCAAATCAAGGTGGGTGTCATCAGGGTTGTAATTGGAAGGAGGAGGGGAATTCAGAATTATTGATCTTAAAGTACCTGTAAGAAAAATAAGAGTTTCTTCCTGCCAGACTCTGGGGACATGTAGCACATTGCTTCCATGACATCAAATTCCTATGGAAATTGGGGGAAATGTATGTAAAGTTATTCACTTGAAATGTTAGAGAAAAATAATGTTCCATCCTTCATAAATGAAAATGACATTCCTGACTCACAAGCAGTAGGATGTGCATTTAGAGTTTTTTTTTTCCAGCAGCAGGGATGGGTTAGCAGTGAGTCATGGATGCAGCTTCCCCTTCCCCACATGCCCCCTACAGTGCTCAAAGACGAGTATTTGTAAAATGCCTTGTCTTAAACTGGGCTGTAGCAGGATTAGAAATCAGTCTGTGTTGTGGCCTAAATTAGGGGTAAGTGTGAGGTCAGAAGTAGGGGCTTGATTCAGTCAGTGTTTAAGGCTGAAGGTTCAGTCTGTGGCCAGGGAATAAAGCAAACCATTTTTGCTGCTTAGGTTTGGGTAATGACAATGTGTCCCTAAAAAGTTACAGTTCAGCCATATTTTTTTTAAAGAGAGAGTTAGAGAGAGAGAGAGAGAGAGAGAGAGAGAAAGAGAGAGAGAGAGAGAGAGAGAGAGAATTTTTTAATATTTATTTCCTAGTTTTCGGTGGGACACAACATCTTTGTTTGTATGTGGTGCTGAGGATCGAACCGGGGCTGCACGCATGCCAGGCGAGCGCGCTACCACTTGAGCCGCATCCCCAGCCCTCAGCCATATTTTTGTCAGTGAAATCCTGGTTTAAATGCATTCAGGGAACTGGCTATTCAAAGGAATCTTATTAAGAACGCTTTTGTAATATGAAGGAATTTCCCTGTAATTTGCCCTTTGCACCAATCTGGATTGTTACTACCCTTGTGTAAAGGAAGATTCACCTCTAGTGGAGGGTTCCAGGACATTTAGGCTGCCAGAGATAGTACTGATTATGATTACAGTGTATAAAGAAAATCAATCAGCAGCTAACGTTGTTCCTCGGGGTGACAGCTACTTCCTAATTGGGGGATTAAACTGCAGTGTCCTCTTACCATTTTACCTTGTCTTCCGAGACTGCCAGCCAGCATTCAAAATCAACATTAACATCATTAGATTTTTATCATTCAATCCCAAGTCTCATTAATTAGTATGGAATAAACATAATTTTCCCCTTTGGCTTTCAGGCATGCTCCTTGGTGCTCCCAAATTCAAAAGCACATACTTTCTCCAAATATTCTCCCATCCTCTCTTTTATTACAGTGAGAAGAGAGTAATGTAAATGCAAAAGAGACACTTCAGCTCAGGACTCTTTGCTTCATTCATTCATTCATTCACTCATTCATCCTATTTTTGGGACACATACTACATATTATATTATTGGACTAGGTAGGGACTGAGGATAAAACCATAGACAAGGAATCAATGTTCCAGAGCTTACATTCTAGTGGTATAATTAAATATTAAACAGATGATTTTACAAATAACTGTAATGATATTATGGAAAATGCTATGAGGGTGAAATATAGGGTCTTAATACAAATAATAATGTAAATTGTGAGGTAATCTGGTTTTTGTGAAATGGTCATGAAGGATCTCTCTGAAGAGGAAGTCATATTTATGCAGAGATGTGACAGATACAGAGAAGTCAGCCTTGAGAAGAATCTCTATTACAGGTAGATAGGCAGCATGTGCAAAGGCCCTGAGTAGAACAATATCCAGAAAAAAATTAAACAAACAAACAAATAACAACAACAACAACAAAACAGCCACTGTGGCTGGAGGACAACAATATATGAGGGAAAAAGTGTTAGGAGGCATGATCTCATTTAGGTTTTGAAATGATCCTCCAGAATTATTTGTGGAGAATGGACTGTAAAGACTTAAAACAAAGTAGAAAAACTTGTGAGGAAAGTAATGCAGTCGTCCAAGCAAGAGTTGGTGGCTAAGCTCAAGCTGGGATGCAGTTAGATGGGTAAATTTTAGAACTTTGTACATAGTAGTGCCAAAATATCCTTGTGCATTGTTTTTATGTATAACTTAATAAAGCATTTACTCTAACAAAATGACATGGATTACAAATGAATTGTGGTAGGGAAAGGCATCAAGCAAGAGAAGAAATAAAGGTTGAATCTCAGGTTTGTGACTCAAATAATTACATGGATTCTGCTAGGTGTGGTGGCTCATGCCTGTAATTCCAGAGGCTCAGTAGGCTGAGGCAGGAGGATCAAGAGTTCAAAGCCAGCTTCAGCAACTGACGAGGCACTAAGCAACTCAGTAAGATCCTGTCTATATTATAGTAAAAAAAAAAACAGGGCTGGCAATGTGGCCCAGTGGTTGAATGCCCAAGTTCAATCCCCGGTACCAAAATACTACTTTTTCTACTACTACTTCTTCTACTACTACTACTAATAATAATAATTATTATTATTATTATTATTATTATTGCATGGATGCTGTCTTGAAATGGGAAGATCAAATGGATAATTTTATTTGGAGGATTTTTCTTTCTTTCTTCCTTCCATTTTGTTGGATTTAGTGGATTCTGAGCCATTTCTGGGATGACAGTTTCAATTCTCATATGGGTCAGTAACCTGGTGACAGAGTTCTGACCCTGAGAGACACAGCTTTCACTATGGCCACAAAACAAGCAAAAAGTCTCTCAAATACTTGCCCTTGGTCTCAAAAAAGACCAGGAAAGAGAGTGAATAGGTCAATGTGACCTTTATTCACCCTGTAGAAATTGCTCAAGTCCAGGGTTTGCAACTGCATATCAGAAACATCCTCTTTGCACGTAGCACAGGAGAGCACAATTTGATGAGGACTGTCAGGCTCCCTTCAGTGTGTGTCCCCACCAAACCATCATTAATGACAATCCAGTTACCAAAAATGTCCAATTATCTTGAGGGTTTTTTTTTTTTCAAAAAATTCTGTTTTGTCTCATTTTGCTTTTGAATGAAAAAGATGACAATAAAATGAATTCAGTCAAGAAAACAATTTTCAGGGAATATCTTGGGGTCGGAATGCTTTCAGTCCTACCCTTTTTCTCTTTTCTATCTTCATTTATAGTTCTGGCCAATCAGGATTACTACTCCAAATGATGGCCGGAGGCTCTGAAAGATCTTCAATCAGTAAAGAGTGATTCAAGTGCATTATTGTACTTGATTTATTAAGTAGGGACAGTGGACACAGATATCTTAATGGAATTTTTTAAGCAAACACAACGGAAAACAGCTTTGTTCTTAACCTCTGGTTACCCAGAAAATCTAATTAACCATATCTCCTATACCTCTTTCCCTTGATATTTCCTTAATCAGAATTTGTCTCAGTATTAATATTATTATAATCACCAAAAGTCATTCATTAACATGAAAAGCAGTGTGGTGGACAATATAAAATAAAATCCTCCAAGTTCATGTCCCCTCACAACCTAAGATGTTAATAGTTACAAAAGTAAAACTGAGAGTGTCTCAGCATAAGTGAGGAATGAGAAACTAGCTACAGAGACCCAGAGACATTAGCTCTTCTAAGGTCAATCCAGGAAACCCTCATAGAAAAGGGAGAGGTAAGGAGGAATCTGAAGAAGAGGTGAAGGTTGGATGCTGGAAGAGAGTATACAGTTTGATAAGGACAGTAATGATCTGGGTGTAACCATTAGAAACTCAGTGCTGTCCATCCCTCCCAACCCCACCTCTATCCAGGAAGACACAATTTACGCAAGAAACATAATAAACCTGCTCTGAGATCTTTAATATCCCTGAAGTTTGAATGGCTGGTATCAGGAGCACCTGTTTAATGACCGAGATCAGGGCAACTTTGGCAGGCAAAGAAGATCATCCTGGTAGCTCAAGCTTTACTAAGTAGGTCAACCCTTGTTCTGAATACATATTTACCTGTTCCTGAAAGTGATATCAGAGAGAGATGAGGCTGATGAGTAGGAAAACTATCCAGAGAGAGAGTCTTTGAAAGGGCAGTGAAGAAATCCTTGACTGGTACTCAGTAGTTTCTCTATCAAAAAGGAGAAGATGATTATTTTGTTCAACTCTCTCTAAAAGTGGTGCTTTTCTTGAATAATTGAAGTTTGTGCCATGCAGCAGAAAATTTTGGAGAAAAGTTTCTTTTTTCTTTGAAAACAACTTGTAGAACATTAGAGACAGCTCACTATTTAAAGGAATTGAACATTAAAGTGAGAAGCCCTCCTTCCCTAGTATCCAGGGCAATGATTCTGTTATTTGTCTTTTTGTACCTTGAAACCTAGAGACAGGAATTGCTGAGATGCCTCAGACAAACATTATTGAGACCCAGAAACAGACTGGGAGATAGGCATTATCCAGACTTGGTGACAGATATTTCTAATTCGACTATATTCTTTGGTGCCAAATACCTTTTTTTCCCTGTTCTGTTCTATTTGTCAACACGACAGACAATGAAACAGGCCAGGAAATATCTTGGACCAAATTATATGTCATGTATCATTTTGTGACATACCTAGCCTAAATGTGAAGAATGACAACAATTATCCAGGTAAGTTGTGCAAAGAATAACGAACTCATATGTTTGGTCCCAACTGTCAAGATATTGCATATAAAAATTTTGTAGCCAAAATAATTTGAATAAATATACAACTTTATCATTTACCCTAAAATATATAGACTCTAAATTTGGCTATTATGTTGTGCCAAAAAGAAATTTGAAATTGATGGAATTCAGGAAACAGTTAATAGAAATTCTAGAAAAAAAAATTGGCTTCCATAGTGCCAAAACCCAGCTTGAATGAGTTGACTTTTTAACCAGTTATATTTTTCTAATTGATTTCTCCTGTTTATCTTGTCCTCTGAGGCAAGAAATTACATTTATTAGACTGTATGATTCCTCCATTCCCTTATATCTAGTGGAACTGAAGTATCCCTATCTATCATTCTAATCCTCATCTACTCATGTCTTCATGGTGCTAGGCATCTGAATGGTGGGGACATTTCTTTTCTTACATCTTTCATTCCTTGTCCTGGTGTTTGACTTGGATGATGGGGAAACCTTAGTGCCCTTCCTATTTGCTCTTCTCTAATCTCTACCCTGTAGCATTTAAGGGCCTCTATTTGTCACTGCTCATATTTTCTTTTTGAAGTTTTCTCTTCACAGATCCCTATTCTTCCCTGATAATGATAAATTTATAGTTGTTAGGAAGTTACAATAGTTGCTGTAACATGGACTCTTTGGTCTGCACTGGAGGATTCATCAATTCTCAGGAAAGTAGTATATTGTTGTACTTAAGTGCACAAATGTTCATGTTAGACATACCTAAGTTTGAGTTCTGGCTCCATCACATATTATTTTCGTGATGCAAGACAAGTAACTTAAGTTCTAGATATTTTAATTTTCTCCGCTATGAACTAAAGAATACTCATAATAATTAAAACTATGTTAGTCTGGGGATATAGTTGGTAGAGTGCTTCCCTTGCATACACAAGGCCCTGGGTTCAAACCCCAGAACAACAACAATTTTTAAAAAACCTACCTTAATTACTTTATAGTATTTGCTGATAAATGGATGGATCTGGAGACTACTCATGCTAAGTGAAGTAACCCAATGCCCCCCCCCCTCAAAAAAAACCCAAAGTGTGAATGTTTTCTCTGGTTTGTGGAAATTAACCTAAAATAAAGAGGGAGAAAATAAAAAGTTCAGTGGAGCAGACAAAGGGGAATCAAGGGGAGGGAGGGGAGACAGGAAAAAGAAAGACAGTGGAATGAATCTGACCTAACTTTCATATGTGCATATATGAATATACCACAGTGAATCTCACCATTATGTACATACACAAGACATTAACTAATTTAAAACACTCTAAGTAACTAGCAGAAAGATCAGTAAAGTAGAAAGAAGGAAACAGGGGGAGGGACAGGGGAAAGGGAAGTACTGTGGATCAAATTAGAGCAAATTATATTCCATACTTTAATAATTATGTCAAAATGGATTATACTATCATGTATAACTAGAAAGAACCAATAGCAACTACCTTACTTGTATAGTGTTTTCTTTAGGACTAAATGAGGTAATCCATGGCTGGGAAAGATACCCAGACAATCTCTTTCTCCTTTGGAAAGTGTGTGTGTTTTTATTCCTAAGTTGTTTTATGTGTGTCTGCCTCACAGACTTGTGTTTCAAAGGTAGGTGCACTCTCATGTTTTTTTTTTAATTGTTCTCCCCTGATTTCCTTCACACACCTAGCACAAGGAGTGAATATTCAGTAGGATCTAATGTTTTCTGGTATAACTTTTTCCCATTCCTGCTCAAACCTGCAACCTCTATTTTAGTCACCACTAGCAGAAATCCAGAGAGATTTTTCTTACCTTTCACTGTCCTTTTCCTCTTCAGAAGGGCTGGCCACCATGACCTCATGGTCTGGATGCTTTGTTCATCCTGTTGGGGAATCAGGATCCACCTTCAAAAGCATTCCCAGTCTAGCTACTGCTCTAATTGCTCAACTTAATATCCTGCTGAAACTTTCTACCATTAGGGATTCAGGTTCTGCCTGTTTTGTTAATATATTGTACTCATGAAAATCAATTTCCCTTAAGCCTGTTCCCCAAGGGTAATATTCTCCCCCTACCACTGGGAAAGTGAAATAAAATGGTAGT
This sequence comes from Callospermophilus lateralis, assembly GCF_048772815.1. Lineage (NCBI taxonomy): Eukaryota > Metazoa > Chordata > Mammalia > Rodentia > Sciuridae > Callospermophilus > Callospermophilus lateralis. The sequence goes on from NC_135325.1 coordinate 106,655,826, forward strand.
GTACCCAAAGAGCATCCAGACTGTCTTGCATGGAGAAATTTATCATCAAATCCTGAGTTCTGAAGTTTGTGGGTTCAGAGAAGCTAATTACTCCTCTGCAAGCCAAACTTTTCTGTTGTGATAGAGAGCCAACTATCAGCAACACTGGAGTTCCTGGAAACATTTGTTTTTTTGATGCTTTTCCTCTTTCTCTAGCACATTCTTCCTCTGCTAATCACACTTTAATGTTATCTCTGAAGCCTTTCCACTCCCTCTACCACTAATTCAGTACTCTTAGGAGCTCTTGTCAAAATATGATTTGTCTTTAATTTGTACTCATATACACATCAATTTTAAGGTGCTCACTTAATAGAAAACTGAATGTAGACCTGTGGTGGATATCTTTGCTTATAATAGGCACTCAAGAGTTGCTTGCTGAGTAAACAAAATAAACATCTAGAAATATAATTTTTTCCTTTTGAGCATATTCAGAAATAAAACAATATCTAACAAAAAGTGTTTCCAAACTTCTACTTACTCACCCTCAGTTCACTACTCCTAGGAAGCCCCTTCAAATACCAATCCTTTTTTTCAGGCTTTGATTTGTGGTTAAATTTCTTACACGAATTTTGGAACCTTTGAATGAAGAGCTACAGAGCCTCACTACTGTACTAGCTATCAAGGAAGAGTTTTCTGAGCAAATTAATATTGTAAACAAGGTTGCATGGGTCTTGCTCAACCTCCTCAAGAGAATTGCAAACACCTAGTGTAAATTAATTTTGCTGATTACAAATGACTTGTGTCTATTCATTAAAACAGATACCTCAGTTATTTGACAACCTTTTAAAACCGTTAATTCAAGTTATTGAATATACTTAAAAGGAAAATCACTGCATATTAGATTCCCATACTATTATTCAGTCAGAAACTATTTGCTGAAAATCTGCCACATGTATAATATCTCACTAAGGGTATATCTTGAATCATATAATGACTGTCTTCCTTAAAAAAGTGTGTATTTTTAAACTTTTGTAAAACTATCCCAATTTCAAATGCATTATGGAAGCTTTCTAATAAATTAAGGTCTGTAGGAAATTTTGGAAGAGTGAGGACTATTTTGTAATATTACTACTTGTCTGGTTCCTATGTGTCTATTTTATAAGTTTCAGTTTTTAAGTAGTGTATTTTCTTAAAGTGAACCATCCCTGTCATTTAAATTGACCTTTAATTCCCAATTGCTATAAATCTGGTAATGTGAGACCATAGATTTCTCTGAGTTTTAGATAGCATCAGGGAAACAAGTATACTCCTAAAATCTCTTTGATAAGACATATTTGAAGGATATGGTTATTTTTTCCCTTAGCACAATGTGACCTCTTTCTCTAAGGAAGGCATCAAGAGCCAAAGCTAGCTTCATTCTTCCTAGGAAACACTGTTGGAGAGCAGCTAGATATATTTTTAGGTCCTTTTTTATATCTTTGTTTCTTAGGGGAAGAATAAGAGGGTTCAGTATGGGGGGTGATCACATAGTAGAGAAGACAGTTTCCCAGAATTGTTCCTACTCAACTCAGGAGACTGAGCCATTGGAGAAAGCATTCTGACTTCTTTTGGTGATAGAAAATTGTAGAATGGGGATGGCAGTGTGGGCATTGAATACTCAAGTCCAATGCATAGACCCCACATCCACTTGTACAAATACCAATAAAAAACAAATAAAAGGATTTCTCTGGAGTACACAAGGGTGAGAGAGCACATGCTTTGAAGTCAGGAAAAACACCCATCAAATCCCAACTAGTCTCTTATTAGTTGGATGGCTTAAGGCAAATTGCTTAAGTTCAGTGGTCTGCATTTATAACATTGGGACAATACCTCCTTCATCTGGTTGTTATGGTTTAAGTGCAAGTGCCTTGTATGAAAAGTGCCTACTAAAATGATGCTCAATAAAAATTTGTTGTTTCTCCCCTGTCTTCGTTTGTATCTTTGGTGAAAAATGGAAAAGCAAAAGATGATTGGCTTCATTCATTACATAGGAAGGCAGGTGAAATACCAGAGTGATGCTGTGATTAAGAATTAGTTTCTGAGAAAATCAAGATTTGGGAAGAAGTGGCATGTAAAATTCAAAGTTCTTAGAAGTCTCATTCACCTGACTATACATTTCTTGGGGGCAAAGGGTCAACCATAACTCACATAATTTGCTAGATAGTTGAAAAATTCAGAGGACACAATTCAAGCTTATAGATGATCCCACAAGGGCACAGATTTGCATTTAGCCAATACCAGGAAAAGAAAGTTTAAGAATTGGATGACTAGTTTTCAAAGTTTACTTGTAGACTAAAAGCAAAGTCTGGGCTAGGCAATCTTCAAGAGCTGAAGAATGTTATTGATATAGAGTGGTGATTGGTATCTGGACAGGCTACTAAGTGCCGTTACATAAAGGAGTCTAATTTCCTGCTCTGTATTTTTATCACAGGTTCCAGATGGAGAATTGGATCATAAGTTTAATGAAACCCTCTTGTAAGAATTTGTAGTAGATAGGAGGGTAGTTTTCATCAAAGCTTAAGTGGTAAGGACAAAGGGACAAGATCTGAGGTTGTCATAGGAACCTCTTTCCCCTCAAGGGCTATCAGCAGGATTAAATAATGACCTTAGTGCACACTGGTAAGACTAAGGATCATATAGTAGTGTGAAGAACAAGATGGAAAAGAAAATATGTGGGAGTAGGAGACAAGAAAGGGAAAAAAGAAGGGGGTGCTAGTGCCACCATGAGCAACTTTAATCACATCATAGTCATGGTTGACTGATTGCAGAACCCTCTATATTTTCTTCTTATGATTGATCATGTGTTCTCCAGCCACAGTAAATGATTTTTACTAAGTGCCTGTTCTGTACCACATACTGTGCTAGGTGCTATGGGCGATACAGATGTGATTAGGGCATGGTTATAGTGCAGAGGAGCATGGAGCCTGGCACAGAAGGGGATGATTTTATGTCAAGGTAGGATGAACATTGCCAAGAGTAAGATTCAAGAAAAGTGCTATAATTAGAAGAAGCAGAGAAGGCTTCCTCCTGAGGGTAGCATTTCAGTTTCTTGAAGGGTGCGAAGATCTTCGGTAGGTGTGACTGGGAGGACATTCAAGGCAGGAGGAGTGGACTGACCAAAGAGACAGAAGAGTTGGGTAAATATGGATAAAATTATAGCAAGCTCCTTTTTTTCTATTTTCTATGTACCAGGCACCATGATAAGCATTCTGGAAAGCATTTACTTATTAAATTCTTAGAATAACTCTATGAGGCAGGATCCCATTTTATCTCCATTTTGTAGATGAGGAAACTGAGGCCAGAAAGTCTATATAAGTTGTCCAATGTTGCATAACTATGAAGTGGCACAGCCAGGTTTCAACTTTGAGCCTATGTGAGTCCAGAACCCATGTGTGCAATTAATCAACATAGTATTTGAAAAGCAGGTCATGGAATGGATGAAAACATCATGTGCTGGAGCACAGGTTATGGGGAATGGAGGCATGAGAGAGGGGATTGGAAAAGCAGATGCAGCCAAACTGTGGAGAATCTTTCCTGGAAGCTCAAGGAGTAGAGGCTACATTTTAACAAAAGGAAACCACAGGAAGTGATAAAGCAGTGGACTGACAGTCAAAGTGGTTCTTTATGAAGATAAATCTGTCAGCAGTAGGGAGGATGGAGAGGATATGGGAGCAAAAGGAGGCCATTGTAATAAAATAGTCTGGCTATAGGGTAGTGTATTAAGCACATGAACTAAAAGCCAAAGTGGGGAATGAATGGACAGCGAAGATAGCTTGTGAAAGGGAAAGAAAAAGAAGTCCATGGCTAACTGAATATAAGGGTAGTGAGGATGAGAGATCAGGAGAGGTAGGAATTCAACAAGGGACACTGAGATATGAGCCTTTGTGGCTAGAAGACTGGCAATGCCAGTCACAGCACTGGGGATGGAATTTGGACTCAAGATTGAAACTTAGGGGCTGGGGATATAGCTCAGTTGGTAGAGTGCTTGCCTGGCATGCACAAGACCCTGGGTTCAATCCCCAGCAACACACACACACACACACACACACACACGATTGAAACTTAGAGAAAAATCTAAAAAGTGATCCTTACAGCTGGGCATGGTTTCAGCAGATTAGGGGGCTGAGGCAGGAGGATCGTGAGTTCAAAGCCAGCCTCAGTGAGGCCCTAAGCAACTCAGCAATAAATAAAATACAAAAAAAGGCTGGGGATGTGGCTCAGTGGTAGAGTGCCCCTGAATTAAATCTCTAATGCCAAAAAAAAAAAAAAATCCTTGCAACTATGGAAATGAAAGAGATCAACCTGGAGAGAAAGAACAATCCAGAGCAAAAGCTTAAGATGTCTTCATTGAGTGGGTATAGTGGAGGGACACAGCTAGTAATGGGGTAGGCAAGAGGGATTGTTAAGGGAGAGGAAGTAATATAAAATTATGCAAAAGGAATTTGTACAAAGTAGAGTGATCAGCACTGTGAATACAGTAGAGGGGTCAGAGGGAATGAAGAAATAATATTGATTTTGGTGATTAGGAGATCTTTGGTGATCTATAGGGAGCAGCTCCAAGATAGGGCCAGATTAAAGGGGATAAGGAAGGTGGGAGAGCAAGGATGACAAATTGGAGATAGAGAGCATAGAAAATGCTCAGGGTTTTTTTTTTTTTTTTTTTTTTTTTTGTGTGTGTGTGTGATAAAATTAAAGGAGAAAAATGGGTACTTAAAGCATTCTAGGACTATCACAAAGTCTTGGGATAAGGATGAACTCAGTACATTTGTTAGCAGAAGGAAATGTTTGTGAACAACATTTCTTAGTGCAGATGTAGGGATTAAAGACATGGGGTGAGGTCAGGGGTGATAGTGACTAGAACAAGATCGTGATGAGGGTGAGAAGGGGTAGGATCAAGAGCTAGGTGGAATGTTTTCTTTGGCAAATGTGGGGGGAGGGTGATTTCTTCCTTGGAAAATGAAAAGAGAGAAAAAAGATACAGAAATTATATAGAGATGGGTGGAGGGTATAAAACTAGAAACATTCTGAATTTTCTTTTTTCCCCATTTTTATTGGTGAATTTTGGTTATACATAATGATGGGATTCATTGTTATATATTTGACATGTACAGAATATAATAATATAATCTGGCCAATATTCCTCCTCTGCACTTCCCATATCGCTCCTCATCTCCCATCCCCTAATCCCCTTCCTCTATTCAACTGATTTCCCTTTGATTTTCACACATTACCCCTACTTTGCTTTTCCTTTTTCCTCTCTAACTTTCACATATGAGAGAAAACATGCAACCCTTGACCTTCTGGTTTGTCTTATTTCGCTGAACATAATGGTCTCTAGTTCCATGCATTTTCCTGCAAATGACATAATTTCATTTTTCCTTATGGCTGAATAAAACTCCATTATGCATATACACCACATTTAACATTCTGAATGCTCTAAGAAGTCTGTGCACCATGCAGCATCTGGCCTTGGTGTTAGCAGTCGATTATCTGTAGAAAGGAGAGCTAGTGGACAAAGGGCTAAGAAATTCCAGAGTATGAGTCCCCAGCAAGTGGCACAGTATCTGGCATACAGAAATTGCCTAATACATATTCTTTGGGATAAATAAGTAAACACGTGGATAAGATTTACAATAGCCAGTGAGAAATGAATATGTCATAGAAAGTGAATAAAAGGATTACAGAACAATAGCTATCAGAATTGATAAGATTACAAAGAAATGATACCAGTGTTGGTGAGGACATGGAACAACTGGATTGTTCATACCGTGGCTGGAGGGAGAGTAAATGAGTACAACTTGGAAAAACTTTGGCAAGCTATGTCTACTTCACTAAACATGCATGTCCCATGGTCCAGCAATTCCACTTGTAGGTATATGCTCAAGGTAATTGAGAGTATTAACTCACCAAAAGAATGAGAAAAAAATGTCAATAGCAGAAATATAGAAGCAATGAACTTGTAAATATTCAATGGCTTCCTGAGGTAGCCCAGTTGGTAAATGGAGGGGCTGGGGTTTGAACTCAGGGCTTTTCTCCCTCACCACATTTGCTTATAAAGCACATTGCTTCCAAAGGTTACTGGATACTATTTATGTATCCAGCATAATTGTTAATTCTCATAGTCTTGCAATATGTGTCTTATCACTTCCATTTTACAGATGAACAAACTGAGAACCTGAAATGGCTTGTCCAAAATCACTTGCCTGGAATGGCAGCTATATTTTTCCTGAGAGCTGAGATGTAAGCTTAATTTTACCTTGCTCTAAAATCCATGCTTTTTTACTTCCATTAAGAAGTGGAGGTTTCTGTCAAGTTTTAATAAGTTTTCAGAAAAAGGTGTGGCTGGGCATGGTGATGCACATCTGTAATCCCAGCACCTTGGGAGGCAGAGGCCAGAGGATCACAAGTTCAAAGCCAGCTTCAGCAACTTAGTGAGGTCATGTCTCCAAAAAAGAGGCTGGTGGTGTTGCTCAGTGGTTATGTGTCCCTGGGTCAATCCCTGGTACAAAAAAAAAAAAAAAAAAAAAAGGTGGCATTGTGGGATGGTGTGGTTGGAAACATAGGAGGGGTTCTATTAAGAGTCCTTACTTGCCTGGTCTTCATTGCTCAAAAGGCAAAGACCAAAGTCACAGCCACAGGAAAGTAATGTCCTCCCTAGTTTCCATCTGCAACCCACTCAGTTTATTATAAGGACCTGGGAACTGAGTATGGCTCTAGGCATACTGGTGAAGTAGCAACTACTAACCTCCTTTTTCAACCTATTGTGGGCACATAGATTTAAATATGCATACATACATGTGTAGACACACACACACAAACACACACAGAGCCCCCCCCCCAAAGTTACTTCTTTAACAATCTAACTTTTATTGCTGAGGTATTGTCAAAGAAGTGTTCCTGTTGAAGGTAATTTACTGGTTTCACCCTCCAGTTCAGAGCTATGGATCAAGAACTATCCCCATTCATTTGGATTCCTTTTCTAATTCCCTTCTCGTAGGAGGTGTTCAGAGGCTGGTGGCAAGTATCTCAGACTATAGTTCCTCCTCATGCCAAGAGGATCAGAACACCCCTAATTCACCCTAATATTTTCTCCCCAAAGGGCCCCCTCCCTGACCTTGAATCGTTAGTCTTTAATAAAAACAATTCTGGGAGAAGAAATTCTAACCAAAGTGGACCAAGCCCTAGCAGCAAGACAAATTTGGAGAACACCAAGTTGGGCATAGAGGCTCTGACTTTTGGCTTTCCTTGACTCCCAAACCAGAACCTTGAAGCACAAGTCTTATTGCTCTCTCTCTGTCTCTTTCTCTCCTGCCCTCCCCCAAGTCAGGTGTCTTAGGCTAGAAGATGAGAATTAGTTGTCATGGCAACCTGTAGCAGTGCCTGATAGCCTCTTCTCTCAGCCAGTTCTAGGCCCTGGACATCTGTTTTCAGTTTACCTCTTCTAATGTGCCCAAATCTAAGCCCGGAACCACAGGCAAAATTGTGTGGTATCTGTGTACAGGTGATGAAGTGGCCCTTACCTGCATCTAAGACAAGAGAAACAAGAAAGGACCACCAGACTAAGAGAAAACAGTACTTAATAGGAGCTCTCTGGGAACAAGGAGGCCAGGACTACTGAGTAAAGTTAATTAAAGGGCTTACCTACCTGCCAGCCACAGTAACATCTTGTCCCCTATTTTATTTAGTTCTTTCAAACAACCTTATGAAATAAGTGTCATTACCCCCACTGTACCCACGGGAAAAAAGGAAACTTGGAGAGGCAAAGTGAAGTGCTGAATATTGCACAGCTGTGATTTTAACTTAGTGGTTTTTTTTTTTCTCTTTCCACACTTTCATTGGTGCGTTATAGTTGTATATAATGCTGGGTTTTGTTGTCACATATCCACACATGCATATAATATAGCAATATAATTTGGCCAATATCAATCCCCAGAACTTTACCTTCCTTCCCCTCCTGATCCCTTTTCTCTACTGATTGACCTTTGATTTTTATGAGATCCCCGCCCACACCTTTCATTTTCTTTTTCCTCTCTAGCTTTCATATATGAGAGAAAACATACAATCCTTGACCTTTTGAGTTTGGCTTCTTTCATTAATTTAGTCTTCATCTGAGTTTCCAAAACCAAATCTGTTTGGATCACACTAGTTTATGGTTCTTCGTTTTTTGAAAGGTAAGTAAGAGCTGCACAGAAGCCTCTCCTCTGTTCATGTGCGGAATCCTTCACAGCCTTTCCTCAGGAATAGGCCACTTCCCTCAAATGTGGCCTTTCCTCAAACACCTTCTCCCCTGTAAACTCCTTTCTTTCCTCTTCAATAACATCTTTCTGTCCTCCTAAGGCATTCTAAAATTTCCCTTTGGCCAAATCCTTGCTTTCCCCAGTTTCTCAGCTCAATCCCTAACCTTTCCTTTCCCAGGAGACATCTTTGAGGCATGAGATCGAGAGTAGAACAGGCCAACTTCCTGACATATAGAACAAATTGCCATGAACAGTGTGGTTGAAAACAGCACAAACTTGTTCTCTTACAGTTCTGGATGCTAGAAGTCTAAAAAGCAGCTTTTCTGGGCTACTCTCCAGATATCTTCCCTCCAGGGCTCTCAAGCTGCCTTTTCCAGCTTCTGGAACTATACTCCTTATTTCTTGGCTCAAGGCCCTTTCCTGCACCTTCAAAGACATCATCACAGCAACTTCAAATATCCCCTTGCTTGTGTCATGCTATCTTCTCCTCTGTTGTCAAATATCCTTCCACTTCTCTCTTCAAACACTCTTTGATTACATTTATGGCCCATCCAAATTACCCAGGGGAATTTCCCAATCTCAATATCATTAATGAAATCACATCTGCAAAGTCTAAGGTAACATCCAGAGGTTCCAAGGATTAGGGCCTGGAAATTCTGGGGGGCATTATTCAGTCTAACACAGCATCCAAGCTTTGCAATTATTCCCTTATAATGGGAACTAGTTGTCCTTTATTTCTGGAGTGGATGAATCAGGACCTCAGGAGTTAGAAAGAGTAGAAGGAATAAGCATGACCGAAGTTAGGAGAGTCCTATAAAGTTGAAATTGGCTGAAGTGAAGCCAAGCATGGAGCAGATGGTTCCTGGAAGAGGTCTCCTTATTTGCATAGTGCCCCTGTAAAGAGATAGAAATGAAGGTAGGGCTTAAAGGTGTAAGTTTCTTCTCTTTCATTCGCTATATTTTTCTCCTTTGCCTGGATGGTTTCTCTGGCAGGGGACATTGAGGCAGGGGCAAGACTGGCTCCAAAGACAAAGGGAGGAGGCTAGAACGCCTCTCTACCCCAACTCTACTCTCCCTCTCCTCCTCCATATGCAATCACCTCTTCCCTGCCTCCATTGTCAGTCAGGCACCCCCTGCATGTTGCAAAGGGTGATTACAATGAAATGAAGCCTAGGATAATAAGTGGAAATGGAGAAAAGAAGAAGTTTCTTTAGGAGAAGCCTTCCTGTCAGCCCAATCCAGTCTGGAGAGAAACCTTCCCATTAGGCAATCTTAGGGAGGTGTGGAATTTGGGATAGCTGCCAAACAGAGTGACTGTGAGTTACAGAGTTGTTCCTTGATAACCATTCCCTTGCCTTCATTGGCACTGAATACTGCTATCTAGTACATGGAAATCCCTCAAAAGCCCTTTTCCACCAAGTTATCTGCCTGATGCTTACCTTGAGGAACAGCTTTAATTGCACTTTGCAGACCGAGTCAAAGAGAAGCGAGAATGGGAATTTGGGGAGCTCAGATTCTAAAAATTGTGAAAGGACTGGTTAGGATGGGAGTGTGGGGTGTGCCTGGCCCAAGACTGAATTTTCATGGTCTTGGAGTGTCAGCAGCAGCAGCATCGCAACCTCAGTGTGGTTTTGATTTATGAGCACCAGATGCAGAGTTGTGAACTGACTTTTTTTTTTGTAGAGTTAGCAGCTGGCTCCCCATATTTTGTTCCTGTTCCAGGATATCATCTATTCTATTGCTCAATGCTCCTCCTTATATAAAAACTCATGACAAATTCCTCCCCAAGATCAGGGCCAGGAAAAAGTTTGTTTCTCTTTGTAAATGTGTTTGCTTTCTTCTGCCAGACAATGAGAGCAATGAAAAGGCACCCCTTAACCACACCCCAGCCAGAGGTTGACATTAACTCTCCAGCTGTAAATTTTGAGTCTGCTAGAGAAGTGTCAGAGGTGATGGGTATGGCAAGGAGAGTGTTCACAGTTGACTCAAAATTAGAGAAGCAAGATAAGCCACAGCTTCTGAAGTGGGTGGCTGATCATCCTCATACCAAGACCAAATGGGATATCTGAAGAATTCCAAGCAGTAGAAAGATCTAGGAACATATAGGAGACAAATCTCTGAGAGTTTTTTTTTTCTCTAGAGTACTCCGGATTTGAGGACCAAGAAGCTTTGGGAACTGGTGGCATTTAGGTAGGAAAAAAAAAAAGCCTAGATATCTATGGGCTGTCCAGAAAGATCTGCTGATCTTGTAGCTCTACAGAAGTATATTGAGCCTTCTGCTATAGGATCTAGGAAATATTTGACTTTCTATATTCTGGTAACTCCCTAGATCAGTTTGATTATACTTTCCTGTAACCTTTTTCAATCAACTGTGAAGCAAATGGGTCACATCTTTCAGAAATCCATATGAAAACCATCACGGATGGCATTATCGCAAGATAAGTGAAAACATCATATTTTGATTTTCTCCTTGGTTGCTAGGAAACTCAGCTCTAAATTGTAGGCTCAATTATTGTAGCATTGTGGAAGTTTGGTGGGGTAAGGGAAAGTGCAGTTTATTTTATTTTCTCCTTCCTTTTCCTCTGCATTTCTTCTTTTTTTTCAAAATAATTTTTAGTTGTCAATGGACCTTTATTTTTAAATTTTATTTATTGATATGTGGTACTGAGAATCAAACCCAGTGCCTCACATGTGCTAGGCAAGCACTCTGCCACTGAGCTACAACCCCAGCCCTGCATTTATTCTTTGTGATGAGATTTTACTGTAATTGTACCCAGAGTTAACTCATTGGAAGTCACCTAAATTCTGTTTAAATGTAGGCAGGGAATAATTAAATAAACATATAATACATGATATTTTCCTTGTAGGGTCGTCAAATTCCTTGTATACCCTTCCTTGGGTTTAATGTGCTCAGACTATTGACCTTGACTTCAGCTATGCTCACCTTTGTTCTTCAGATTTGTTTCTATTGGCCATGAGGGGGTCTGGGCCAGTATATGTCCTGCTGGCAGCCAAAGGAGTCATTGCTGCAAAGGAAAGGAAGTACCTCATTTTGTTAGATGCTTTTATTACCCATGGCATTGCAATAACACTTTCCTTAGGTTTCTTGCCTTGGGAACACCTAATGGCAAGATGCTTTTGATACTTCAGTAACTAAAGATCCTTTAATGGGGTCCATGATGGACCTGCCTTGTTTTGTTCTATAGTGAAAAATGTTATAAGGAAGTTGCAGCATATATTTTGTTGGTAACGATGCCTTAAGCTATTAAGGCCATTTGTTATTTTCTGAAAGCAAGAGAGATAATGTTCACTAATAAAATTCACTGCACTGCGGGTAGCTCTAAGTTTCTTTTCTACAAAGTGTTCCATAGCTCTTGGGGTCTGCCTCCCTCCTCCATCTTTCTTTCGTCCTTATAAGTTGGGGAGGGAGCCCTGCTCTTTTAGTGCTGAGGAATTGTATTCTGAATCACAAATATGTCATAAACAAAAGCCAGGTAAATGCAAACTGCACCCTCTCCTCTCAGCTTCCCTGTTTGTGTCTCTCTGTCTCCAGGGTCCAGCCTCTTTGGGCCACTAATTTTGGCATGGATATCCCTGAAGATCCATGCCCTTGACTCTATTCCTATTCCTTGTCCACGATTCAGGCATTCAAGTTCTCTTAACCCAATTTCTTCCCGAATTGAAAATGCAAATGTGCCTGCTTTATTGTCTGTATGTATTAAGCTTCTACAAGAGGTTTTGTGTTAGGCACAAGGCTTTGTGTGGGGAAGCACAGAAAGGTGGGGGTGGGGAGCAGAATGGCCTCGGAACTACCATGGGTTTGCAGCTGGAGTGCTTTGCATTTTGCAGTCCTGTGATTGGGGGAGGAAAGAAGAAGGGGTGGGTGGGCACAGACGCAGGAAGAAGTACAGTGGGCATTCCATCATGGAGCCAAGGTGAATTGGACTAGAGAGTTGAGAGCCATCCCAGGGAGAGGAAGCTGTGATTTACAGCTCAGCCCAAATCTCTAGTCACAACTCTATCTTCACAGTTCTAGTTGTAAGAACTTCAGCTCCTAGTAGTGAGAAAAGTGCAGAAAGGCAGCAAGAAAGAAAGGCTGTGGGTTTCCCATTTCCCTTTCAGACGAAGGGAAGACATGGGAAAAATGTACTTTTCCTTGCATAAAATTCTGTGTGATGTGACACACAGGGACCAGAGCCCACTTTTACATGGGTAGGACTTTGACAACTTTGTGTGCTAATAATTCACCTGTAATACAAATTGGAGATGTTTGTTTTTCAAGCTTCTATTTTTAAAAGCCACTGGAGCTTTGACAATTTAGAAGTTTCAACTTTGACATCTGATGGATTAAGCCCACTTTAGAGGGCTGGAATTTTATAATCATCATCTGGCTGGACTAGAGTGTATTAAAAACAGGTTTTTACAGGGGCAGGCAGGAATGGTGGTGGTATGCAGTTCATGGATCAACAACTGACTTCTTTTAACAAAACACAAAATCTATTTCCAGCCAAAATTCTCAGAAACACTATAGGAAATTAGTATAACTGATTGATGTGATCTCATCTAATAGAAATGGGAGTTGAAGCTTTATCCCTCTAGAACAGGTGATTAGAGGCAAATGAGGGGCAGGTTCCCATGGCAACCATTTGGCTATCTCAGACCCAAAGGCGGCCTCTGAAGGGGAAGCTTTGAGGAAGAATATGAGATTCTAAGGGGAAGATATATTAGACCTTTGTCTTTTAGGGATATGATACTGTGCTTAGGGGGTTAGGTTATATAGGCATACATTTAGAGTTGTTCTGTGAGATATTCTTCTAGCCATTTAGAGTCAGAGAATCACTCCTTCATTCAGTTACTTCTCTCTCTCCAACCTTCTGTGAAGGGAGATGGTATTGGAAGGAAGCAGGTTATCTCTAGACATTCCAGCGAGTCTGCTTAGGGCCATGGTGGGTGTGGATATCAAATGAATCTAGTAAGTCCAGACCTTTCCTTTCTCCTCACAAATATACCATCTCCTCTTGGAACTTATATTTGTTTGCTTATCTATCTATTGGTCTATTTATCTACCTATCTATTAGTACTAGAGATTGAACACAGCTTTACCACTGAGCCACATTTCTTAATTTTTAATTTTGAGACAGATTTTCACTAAGTTGCTAAGGACCTCACTAAGTTGCTGAGGCTAGCCTCAAACTTGTGATCCTCTGCCTCAGCCTCCTGAGTTGCTGTGATTATGGATGTGCACTAGCATGCCCAAAACTCCTTGAACTTCTATAACCAACCATTCTTATCCAGATAGGATTGAGGGAACCAGTTCTTGTGCTGAGGGGGGTTGGCAGAATGTAAACCTCCTTGTGTATAGTGAGCAATGGTGAAAACTTTCTGCTCACTCCCATTCAGGAGATTTAAAGTCTTACTTCATGGCAGCCACTAGCGGTTCAGGGTATAAGTCAAAACCAAGGGATATTCTTCTTATTCTAGACTTTTCCAGCTGCATTTGATCACTCATATACCACAACCTCTGTTTTGCCAAGCTCTCTCTCTCCCCTCTTCTCCTTCCCCACATAAGTATTACGAGGTCTACTGTTGTTTTCTTTCCATAGCTATTTTCACTTTTCTGTGGTTCCACTGCCTGCCCCCATCTGCCCCTCTTTTCTTCCCACACATGCTCTCAAGACCTTTGCTGACCTCTGAGATGTCAGATTTGATGAAATGTCTGTTTGTCTGCCCCTGGAATCTCTGAGGCCCTAGGGATTCATAATGTAGGTCAACAGTATCAATGAAGAACAAGAATAGGGGACAGGGTGTAATATTTTCTAAATTCCTACTGTTTGCTTTCACTTAGGCTGATCCACTGAATCTGCAAAACAGTCCAGCAGAGTCAACTTTTGAATCCTTCCCATTCTGTAGATGATGAAACTCACAGGACAAAAGTGACTTACCCAAGAGATTGCAGTTCATAAGTGGCAGAATCAGAATTTGAATACTAATCTTCTGGCTTCAAATCTGCTTTTTCCTTCACTCTACTAGAAGAACAGGAGAGTTTGAGGACCACATATTCCCAGGAGCAGATGTTACACTTGGCTCCTGAAGGCTAATACAGAGTGGGATCTTTGAAAACTCATTCTATCTCATCATTACAACCCAAGGGGCCTTTGCAGCAGAGTTTGCTGTACCACTTTACCCTGGGGCCTCCAATCTCTTGTTACTTAAGGCAATGGCAAGTAATTCATGCTCCGTCTTGTACTGGAGAATATCCCATTCCCATATAGGCTTTGAATGACCTGAACTGGAGGTCTTTCCGGTCTTGTTCCTAGATTTTCATTCATTCCTTCATTTACCCACTCATTCATTTATTCATTTTTTCAACCTCATTGATAATCTCCTAAGTGCTAGGCACTATGCAAAGAGTTGAGGATCCATTGATGAGGAGGGCATAGTTCCTACTTGGCTGCAGTTTTCAGTCTCCTGAAGGATTCAGAGACTTCAGTAAATATTGACAATGTCATGTAGTAAGAACAATGACAGGGCTATGGACTGATTTGCAGTATGGAAAATTTAAGCAGAGTGGGGAATGAGACCAGATGTGAAGGTTTATCTTTGTAGGAATCAACATTTCCTGGCTTCCAATTATCCCTACTACCACCCACTCCCATGGCTGCTTCCTTCTCCCGGTTTCTCTGAATAGCAAGTACTCAAAGTCAGTATTTTATTTTTAAAAAGGGGTTGTTGTGTTTGGTGGGAGGCAGGAAGGTATGTTTGTCATATGAATCATCAATTGGAACCTTTCAAGAAAAATATAATGCTCAAATGCTCTGTCCTATTGAATTTCTGGGAAATATTCTAGAAAATTAGCCTACAACCAACTAATGTGATCCCCTCTAACAGAAATAGCCTCATACAAATGTATCCAATGAGTCTAGAGGGCTTAGATTGCCTTGGTACATAAAGAAGTAAGTGAGATGCTTTTTTAAAATTAACCTGCTTTCTAAATAAATGTCCCTGCATCGGAACATGATCTGTAAGTGCTATCCTCTATACAACTCTCTTCCTGTGTCCTTCTCCCTAGGGGTGGGGCACTCATGTGCATTGCAGTGACCTTTTCTTTTCTCTAATCTTCTTTGAAAGCTTGTTTTCTCTGGTTGTTTTTCTTAGAATCAGCCCGATATAGAAATTCACAATGCGGTGTGAATGGATAAAAACAACTTTGTAAGTTATTTGCAGTTTAATGAAGACCAGCCACTCAATATGGAGACATAAGCCTCTCTTTTAAATGTCCATGCCCAGAAACTTCAGAAACTCATGCACAAGACCCTGAATTCTAGGCCTTGTAGACTTAAAATTGTAACGGGAACATTTCTGGCAAGTCAATTTGATCCTGGGGAAATATTTGCAAGTAGAGTGTACTCCTTCTCTTCCCTAATGAGATCCAACTCTGGCACAGCTACTTGATGTGGCGTTCATGACACCCCCCACACACTTCCAGAAGCCCTTTGCAGTTACCAGGGAACACATCTAGTCCATTTGAATGGGATTGAGAACTGAATGTGGGATATAAAGATAGGGAAGATAGTATGATGGCACTTTGGGTGACAGTTGACTCGATTCTCTGGTTGGTTGTTAAGACAAAAATTCACTTGGCCTCTCCCCACCTATGATCCTCTGTGGGCAGGCAAGCTTATATGTCAGCTCACATGTGTAGGTGAATACAGTATTCTTGCATATGTTAGAGGAGAAAGGGATAGTAGGGTGATTGTTGGAAGAGGGGCACTGGTAATAATGATTTGTCACGGTTCAGACACTGGGTGAGGGAGTTATTTACCCTCAAAACTCTGTATGACATAGCTATAATTATTACCATTTGAAAGATGAAGGAACTGAAACTCTTCAAATAAATTGCTTAAGATTACACAGAAAATATAAGAGGAATTTGAATGTCAGTCTTGATCCAGAACCTGTTCTTTTTTTTTTTTTTTTATCCAGCACATTAGCTGTCCTTTAGTAGAAATGGATGGATGGTTGAGGTATACCACTACAAGATAGAGAGAAACTCAAGCTTGAATAATGTTCTAGGGGTAAGAATGGGCAGAATGTGTCCCAGAGACACCAATTATCCCAGTCTAGTGTAACCAGAAGCAAGAAATATTGTGGAGCCATAAAGAATTCCTGTAATAGTTGTCTGAGGTCATATTGTAGAGTCCAAATGTTGATTTAAAGAATGGATCCTTTATCCTTTATCTAGTATTTCAATTATTAAAGACCAAGTTTCAGGAGCTAAAGAAGTTTTCAGAAAGTATAAACAAAAATATTTTCAGAAGTGTACAGAGGACTTTGGGGATAAATAAAACACTAAAGTCCTAACAGAAACATATTTAATAAAAGTACCATGAGGTATTATATGAGGTCTACTGTGAATTGTTTTCCCCATGCACGTCACAGAGAAAATATCCAGTATTGTGATTACGAAGGTAATTTGTCTTAAGGTTAATAGGTGGATGGAGAAAATGATGTTTTGTTGTGTTCCATTCTACAGGGGCCAAAAGGTTCTGTTTGGCTTATATAGCATTTACAAAGAAGGTACTCGTCTAATAATCCCCAAATGGCAATGCTGGTAACATCACAAAATGACTTCTATTGTTGAATGGAACAAGCAGAATTCTAGGTAATAATGGGGATGACTACCTATGTAGCGTTCCCTGGCCTGGGAGACCAGGGTCTGGACTCTAATTCCAGTTCTGTTACTAATTAACTGTGTGATTTTGAGATAGTCACTCAGTTTCTCTTTAGCTCAGTTTTCTCACTTATGAAATGTGAAAGTTACAGTAGAATACCTGCCTGTCCTTCTTGTCATATTTTATTGTTTTTATTTTTTTAAAAATTTATTTCTGTAAATTGCACAAATAATGTGTGGATCATTCTTCATTATAAAAATGTTAAGAAATACTCAAATCCTCCTTCAATCCCTATTTCATATTTTTTTCACAGTAGAAATTATGTTTGCAGTGTAATTTTCCAGATGATTGTTTCATGTCTACAGACATAAAGGTATTTGTAGTTTTGTGGGAATTGTTTTTTAAATAAATGATACCAAACTATGTTTTTCTGCAAGTTGATTTTTCTCCACTCAACAACATGTCTTGGGGATATTTTCACGTCAGTACATATAAATCTATCTTATTCTTTTTAACTGCTGTCTAGTATGTGAAAACCATAATTTGTTTAGCTACTTTTCCACTGATAAATATTTAAGTTGTTTACAAATAATCATAGTTATAATTCTGCAAGGATAACCTTGGAATCTCCTTGTATGCATGTGGAACTGTTTCTGAAGGATATATTCTTTCATTTAGAACTTGTAGGTTTGAATATTTCAGTTTTATTAAATACTGTAAAATTGCTCTTTAAACTGCTTATGCCAATTTACACACCCGTTGGCAGTTTTATTACAACTTTATCAACACCTGATGTGGTCAGACATTGTCATTTGTCAGTCTTGCTGATGAAAAAGTTATCTTTGAGAATTGGGGGTGGGGAAGAAGGGATGCAATAAGGGGAAAATAGTGGAATGAACCTAAATTAACTTTTCAGTGTACGTATATGAATATACCACAATGAAACTCACCATTATATATATCCACAATATACTAATTTTAAAAAAAGTAAATAGATAGATCAGTAGAATAGAGGAAAGGAAACAGGAAGAGGAAGGAGGAGAAGGGCAAGGGTAACTACTGGGGACTGAATTGGAGCAAATTTTATTCCATGCATTCATAATTATGTCAAAATGGATCCTAATGTTATATATAGTTATTATGAACCAATAAAAATAGAAAGCAAAATTACAATACTTAATAAAAAAGAAAAAAGATATCTTTGGTCACTTGTGAGTCTAAACATTTTCTCCCATGTTTATTGTCCATGTACTTTTCCTTTTTGTTGGTAAGTTTCTCATTCATATCCTTTGCCCATTGGTTCCAAATTATAGTTTGCATTTTGGATATTTATATAAAAGTATCCTTTTATGTTCATATAAATGCATATATTGATAGCTGTAAATCACATTCAGATTGTAATTATGTTATTGAAGAATACAATCTCATTTCTTATCTTTCCTTGTGGTAATGTTGTACAAAAATTACTGATCCTGTCAAATTGATTTAAGCTTCTCTTTATGATTTCTGAGTTTTTTTTTTATATATATATTTTTTTATTGTTGGTTGTTCAAAACATTACATAGTTCTTGATATATCATATTTCACACTTTGATTCAAGTGGGTTATGAACATGATTTCTGAGTTTTGAGTCTTACTTAAAAAGTCTTTCTCTTCAAAAATGAAGTTATTTGCAAACAAATGGATGGAACTAGAGACCATTATGTTAATTGAAATAAGCCAAACACAGAAGGTAAAGTTCCTATGTTTTCTCTAATATGCAGAAGCTAGAGAGAAAAAGGAAAAGAAAGTTGGTGGTGGGGCAGGGATCTCATAAAAATCAAAGGGATAGCAGTAGGGGAAAGGATTGGGGATAGGTGGGGAGGAATGGGGGAAGTGCTGTGGAGTGATATTGCCAAACTATATTGTTATATGGTGTGCATATATGACTATGTAATAACAAATCTCATAAGTATATGCAAATATACTGTACCAATAAAAAATGTGGAAAAATGTGTTTCTCTTCACTTAAATTATTTCTGCTATATTCTCTTCTAATAAATTAATGGTTTTGTT
Source organism: Callospermophilus lateralis (assembly GCF_048772815.1). NCBI lineage: Eukaryota > Metazoa > Chordata > Mammalia > Rodentia > Sciuridae > Callospermophilus > Callospermophilus lateralis. The sequence goes on from NC_135325.1 coordinate 106,674,808, forward strand.
TTAGTATAGAGCTCTTTAATCCTATGGAATGTGTTTTTGTTTATACTTTGAGGTATTATCTGTGTCTGACTATTCTTTATGTCTCTTTAAATACATGAATATATGTAAACATGTAATGCATATGCATCATATGCACACAGTTTTTCTAATAACCAAGTGTCCTAACATTTATTGAAGAGTTTACACCCTCCCCACTGATTTGACATGTTTATTAATCATATACTAAATTTCCATTTGTTTACATGTATCTGGTTTAGAGCCCTATGTTGTGTTTCATTGATCTCTTTGATTATTCTTATATCAATAATACAGTGTCTGAATAATTGTAGATTTCTAACATATTTTGATATGTGATAAATTAAATCCTCCTTTTTTGCTTTCATTTCCAAAACTGTCTTTCTATAACAGAGATTCATCCCATTTGGGAATATTACAAATCCCTTGATTTATTTATTCTTGTTTTAGGACCTTCAGTAGAATTTGGAATTTTCTTTAAAACATGTCTTAGCAGGCTTATTGGGGTTTTAATGTTTTATATATTTCCTTCTATGTGTTTCATTATTTTTTTCCTGTTGTCAATGAGATCTTTTTCCTGTTACATTTTCTAATCACTTGCTTTATTTATTTTAGTCATGAAACTAATTTTATTTGAGTTCCCACAATGTGCCAGACACTATGTTTGGCACCAGGGATTAAAAAGAAACCAAGGTTGGGCTGGGGATGTGGCTCAAGCGGTAGCACCCTCGCCTGGCATGCGTGCGGCCCGGGTTTGATCCTCAGCACCACATACAAACAAAGATGTTGTGTCTGCCGAGAATTAAAAAATAAATATTAAAAAAAACCTCTCTCTTTCTCTCTCTCTCTAAAAAAAAAAAAAAAAAACAATCAAGGCTTTTTCTCACTGAGCTCTAGTAACGTTTCACTTACTTGGTCTTTTCAAAGTAAACAGCAACATTTCTGCCCCTTCCTTTCTAATTCTTGTGTTTCTTATTTTTTTTTTGTATCATTGAATTGGCTTTGATTTCTAGTACGATGTTGAATAAAATAATAAAAAGAAAATAGGCATCCATTTTTTGTTTGTAACTTTCATGGGAATTCTTCTGAATCATCATTAAATGTGATGTTTGCTTGATGTTAATGATAGATACCTTTCATAAAGTAAGGATTTTTCATTCTTTTCTGAGTTTACCTAAAATTTTCATTATTAATATGGGTGTTAATTAGGTCAATATAAATGCTTAGATATATTCCAGAAGATTTAGCTGAACCTAAAATGTCATGGGATCACTCTAGCTAATGAATTTCTATTTATTCAGAGATTATGATTATACTGACACTGACACAGACTGTTTTTAAGAACTGACTTTTTTTTAGCATGACTATGCATTCATTACTACCTGCACTTAGGTGTTAAATTAATAAAAAGTTTTACAGTCTTGTGGATGTAAACATGCTTGAATTATATGTAAGTTTTCAGAGGAACCACAGAAGAAACGCTAATAAAACTTTAGTGGAGACATCAAATTAACCATAAGATAGAAACCAGGCACCAAAACAATAAAAACAAACAGAATATTACAGAAATGACAAGAGTGAAAATCCTTAAGATTAAATCATCAGAAGTAGCAGACTCAAATAGTGAGGTGCAATCAACAAAGAAGAAGAGAACATGAGAAATAAGTGTTTCAATTGTAAACTCAATTTGCTGAATGAGAACAGTAATATTTTATTAATACTAAGATAAGATCTGCTAGAATGGTGTTTGTCATGTGGAGAATATTGAGTTTCGTGACATAATTTGGGCATATATTGAGGTGATTATATAATTTTTTATCCTTCAATCTGTTAATGAAGTAAATTGCATTAATAAGTGGACTAATATTAAGCCATATATTTATTTCATGAGAAAAGCAATGTTGATCATGATTTATGGTGTATTTTTCTTTTAATATACCACTGGATTTGAATTGCTAATATTCTATTTAGTATTCTGCATATATCTTCATAAGCAAGATTGGTTGGCCCCATAGTTTTTTTCCTGCTATGTTCGAAAACTTTTTTGGCCTAAAAATTATGCTAGACTTGCAAAATAAGTGGAGAATATTGTCTTCGTTCTAGGTGCTCCCAAATATTTCATAGAGGATGAGAGTGATTTGTTGTTTGAGGATGTGATAGAACTTGTCTATCTAAATTTTTAGCCCTTATGTATCTTTCTAGATCAATGACTACTTTCCTGATTATTGATCAGTTCAGATTTTTTCCTCTTCTTGAGTCAATTTCAGAAATTAATGTTTTCCTAGAAAATATAATTATTGATTTTCAAAATGTTAATGTCATAAAATTCTATGTAACTGAATTTAATTCACCATTAAATATCTTCCCTATGCATAGTTATTTAAACTGTTGTTCCAAAAAATTGCTTATTTATACCTTCTACCTGGTTTTCTTGCCCAGACTTCCAAAAAGTTTTATCTATTTTAGTAATATTTCCAAATAAATTGTTCTAGGTTTTACAGATCAGTATTACCTCCTTGTTATTTATTTTGTTTTATACTTATCAAAATTCTTTAATTTATGCTTTTATATTTATATTCACTTTTACTTTCTCTGAGTTAACCTTGTTCTTTCCTTAACATTTTGAGGTTTCTAATAAATTTATTTAGGTTGCTTTTTTTTTTTGAGTGATATTTTGGCCACACTTCATAGTTTTGTTATACAGTGTTTTCACTCTTGTTCATTTCTAAAGCGTTTTCAATTTTAGTTTTAGTGGGTTTATTTTTATCCAGTTTGGTAGGTTTATTTTTATCCAGTTCAAAGAACTTTAAATTTTCCCCTTGATGGTATAGATTGCCAATTTCACCTTTGTTTCTCTATCCATATTTATTTCAAAGTAGTATTTTTATGAATAATCTAATGATTGATACATTCTCTAAATGTGAATATGAAATACCCCTGTTGTCCCTTTTAATTTTTGTCATTGTTTTATTTTTTTTCTGATATTAGTATTGCTCACCAACTTTATTTTTCTTGTTATTTCTTCATGGATGTTTCTCAAATCATTTCTATACAAGTTCTTATTTAAAGTGTGTCCCTTTTAAACAGGATGTGGTCAGATCTTGTTTATTTGTCCAGTCTGAGATTATCTGTCATTTACTTAGGGAATTTAATTCATTCTGATTTAATATGATTATTGATATTTGTGATTATCTTGCCATTTTGCTTTACCTTTTGTATACCATGATGCTTGTTGCCTTTTTTCCTTCTTAGATATTTATGAGATTGGTAGTGTTTCTGTATTTCATTTTTTGTTCTCTAGTAGATTTTTATAACTCATATTCTAGTAGATACACTTGATTTCTTAAAACTTACTCTAACATTCTCTATACATTTCTACAATTTATGATTATCTATATTCTCATTCTGAAAAAGACAACAACCTCAGCAGTATTTTGTTATCTTTTCTTTTTTCTTCTTAACTCCATGATTTTCTATATTGGGATTATGTGGGATTTAGTTCCGTGTTGTTATTTATTTACAATAATACTAATTTAGATTTGTTTAGGTAACTTTGACCTGTTTGTTTGCTCAACATTGTTTATTTTATTCTAAATCAGACCCTTGGATTCATTTTTCATTTTGCTAGTATATACTTCTCCAGTAGTTCATTCAAAGATAAACTGCCGAATGTTCTCTCAGATAAGTGGAGGCTGATCCTTAATGGGGGAGGGCATGGGAAAAATGGAGAAACTTTGATTGGTCAAAGGGCAGTGGGGGCAGGAAAGATGGTGGAATGAGATGAACATCTTTACCCTAGGTACATGTACATATGGTGTGACGCTATATCATGTACAGTCAGAGAAATGAAAGTTGTGCTGCAATTGTGTACAATGAAACAAAATGCAACTGCTGTCATATTTACCTAATTTAAAAAATAAATTTTAAAAATATAAGTTGCACTTGTTAATATTACTATCTTTGCATATTTTTTAAAAATCTTGATTTTTACATTAGCCCTCACCCCTTCAACTTTAACTTTAGCTTTTCTCAGTATAATATTCTTGCTTCCAAATGATTTTTTTCTCATAGATTTGAAGCTAATCCATTTCTATTTCATAACATTGAATATTACTGATAGGCAGTCTAATACTATTTTGGTTTTTATTCCTATGTAGGTAGCCTTCTTGTTGCTTTGGAAATTTTCAGATGTGGTTTTATGAAATTTCACCATGAGATGCCTGAGGTCTCCATATCATTTTAAGTATCCTTTTATTTTTAACTGACACATAGTAATTGCACATATTTATGAGTATAGTTTAGCATTTCATGACATAAATACAATGAGCAATGATCAATCAGGGTAATTGGCACAGTTATCACCTCAGACGTTTGTCATTTCTTTATGTTAGGAACATTGGCTATCTTTTTATTAAGTTATCTTTCCCAGTGATTGGTGTGTGGTTTTTAGCTGAAGATTTTTATCTTTACTTAACTTTGAGAAAAAAAAATTTATACTATTATTCATTATTTGATCAATTTCCCCTTCAGCTTTCTTTCTTCTTCTTTACCTCTTGTCTACTGAGTTTCTTTGGTCATTAGTCTTGAATCATGAGTTTGGAACTCCATTTTGTGGTGCTGTTTTTTTCTTAGTGTTGCTAGACTTTTGGTTTGTGCTCACCTTGAGTTTGGAGATCCTTTTTTTCCTGTAGATGGCATTACTCTTTTTCATAGCCTGCACATTCATAAAGAGTTTGAGAAAATACAAGGCAGTTACTGAATGAAGGGTCTTAGTACTTCATTCTCTGGACATTGAGGCTTCCTGTTTTTCCTGGGTGTCTCCAAAACTGGGGTCCCTGCCTAGGTTTTCCAGCCCAGGCATTTTTAATAATTGTTGTAGCACAGGGAAGGGAACATGTTTATGCTACCTACTCCCTGACACAATTAGGGAGATGGGGAATTAAGGTTTAAAACCACTCAACTGCTCAAAATGGCATGCCATAACAAAAGATAATTCTTCCCATGGCTTCCATATACTACCTGCATCTCCTATCTCTGCACTTGGAGATCATGTGAAGTCATACTTCCCTTATTCAATCATCCTTTACTGCATATATTTTAGGTTGTCCAATTTCTCCATTGATCTTATTCTCAACACTATGTTACACAAAAGGATTTCTCAAAATTTATGATACACAAATATGCATCTTACTTTCAATTTCTGCTATGGATTTATTAATTGCAAATATACATCTTTTAACAAAACATCTCCAATATAGGCTGGGTTGTGACTCAGGGCTGGGGTTGTGACTCAGCAGTAGAGTGCCCACCTAGCACGTGCAAGGTCCTCAACACCACATGAAAATAAAATAAAGATATTGTGTTCATCTACAACTAAAAACTAAAAATATTAAAAAAAAAAGAAGTGCGTCATGCCAACTATGAATTGACACCAAAAGTTAAGAACCCAAGAGACAATTTTGAGGAATGCCCTGTGCTCAAAAGTAATGATTCTAATAGACTACAAAAATGACCTGCAGTTTTTATTAAAAGTTTGTCTATCAGCTGGGTACAGTGGTGCATGCCTTTAATCCCAGTGGCTCAGGAGGCAGAGGCAGGAGTATTGTGAGTTGAAAGCCAGCCTCAGCAACTCAGCTAGGCCCTGTCTCTAAATAAAATACAAAATAGGGCTGGGGATGTGGCTCAGTGGTTGAGTGCCCCTGAGTTCAATCCCCGGTACTGAAAAAAAAAAAAAAAAGTTTGTCTATGTTAAACACTTAAATAGATACAGTGAAGAATATACCAAATTCTTGGACAACTCTGTAGGCTGATTATATTCACAGAACACTGACATAACTAGCTTATGTTTGTAGTTTCTATTTACAAGAAATAAAAGAGATATTTTTAAAATTAAAACTTGTAAATATACAGGTCTTAAAAATCCAATTCTTTCTTCACATTTGAAAATAAACAGTCAAAATCAGATAGGACCTCACTATATGAAGACAAAGAAATTTTAAAATTTTTTTTATTTAGTTGTCAATGGACCTTTATTTTATTTATTTATATGCAGTGCTGAGAATAGAACCCAGTGTCTCACACATGCTAGGTAAGCACTCTACCACTGAGCCCCAGCCCCAGCCCAAGACAAACAATATTTTAATGAGGTCAGGTCATATTGGAAGTGGGACTTCTCAGGCAGTTTGGTGGAAATGGAAAGAGAATGTTTTGCAGCGTCAGAGTTGCTTCATTACAGACAAAGGGAGAGGTGATTTGCAGCTGAAAATTTCAGATTCGGTATAAAATTAACATACGCACCTGATGGGTTTTCATCTAATAAAACTGAGAGTGGATGCTTAGTATCCTAAAGGCAAAACAACTTAATAAAATTAATCTACAGTGCTCTGAGTGCTTCGGTACTGCAGGGCTTCAATGATGCATTTTTCATTAAGTGACTGGATAAATATAATTTTCTATGTTAGAAAGTCTGAGTCCTCATTTTAATTTATTGAAATTAGAAATAAAGAACCTAATGACTCATCAATGTTAGGTAGACAAAAGAGAGGGCATTTTATGGTAGCTATCGTGACTGGATAAAGGGGGGTGCTATGAGTCCCTAGTGGCCTTGAACCAATAGGACATTTCCAGAACTCATTAGTTCTTTCCAAACATTTTTGCCTAAATTTGAGAGTGTGGACAAACTCCACACTACTTATTTCACTTTATAATATGTGTCAAACTCTCTGCCTTTATCAAAAGGTAGACCAAGCCAGAAAAAAAAAGGGAGCCAAGCTAGAGCCTGACCTTTGTATTTCTGTCATGTTTTTTTCAGAGTAATCCCAGTGAGGGAAAGAAAAGGCCTAGGACAAGGGCTAGCCTTGTTATCTTTGTGCATGTTGTGAGGAGAGGATGAGGAAGAGAGTGTTAATGAACCAACATCTGCTTGGGTCAAGGTGAGGCCTCTTAAAGCATGTGCTTCACCTTCTTATCCCTTTTACCAGAGTTTTCCAACATTAGTCAATCATATTAAGTCCTTTGGAAAAATGGAAGTTCCTCTTACTATGCAAATATTCCAGAAAGTATAAATTATTTGTCTCATAAGTCCTCTCAAACTCTGGAGTCAGGCAGACCCATGTCCAAGTTGTCACTTGTCTTAGGTTTATTTTAACTTGTTTCAGTCACAGTTTGCCAATCTGTCAGATGGGGCTGATAATCTTTCCCTCAAAGGTCCATATGTTAAATGAGAAGTAAAAATGTGAAGGTACCTAGGAAAGTGCTTGACATGTAAGAGCCATGTTCTTACCTTCTCTTGCTTGATATGCATTAGTTAACTGAGAAGGGAAGTGGCAAGGTAGGGCACAGAAGTGGCCCCTAAAGGATCTCAAGGACCCAGGCAGGGACATCAAGATACAGAAAACTGAATTCTGACTTAGAATTATGCTCAAGTTTGGGATTTCTGTGGACCAACAGCTTGGAGATAACATTCAGCAGCAGTTCAAAACCTGTTATTAAATAGCATGATGGTTCAGAAGAGGTCTTCATGGGCCAGCCTTGACTTGCTACTTAACAAAGGGGGACTTCACTTAGTAGTTATGTAATATTGCATAGGTTACTAATTTGCTGAGTCTCAATTTCCTCTTCTGTAAATTAAGAGTATAGTCATGCCTTCCTTAGAGTTATTGTTAGGCTTAAATGAGTTACTCTGCATCTAGCGGTGGGCACAAAGAAAATGCTCAGTAAATATAACTTATTAATAGCATTAGCATCTCCAACATTATCATCATCACCATCATCATCATCTCCTAGGGTCAATCAATTATTTGGAAGTCCTACATCAATCAGTCTGGGTTCAGATTTTAGAAGAATTTAAGGGAAATTGAAGATTTTTCCTGGTGTCACCCTAGTTCTTCTTTCTGGATCTTTTTACCCACCAGACCCAAGGGTTCAGTGCCCTATCTCCATTTCTATTCCTTTTTGCTCTTCTTTGCTCTTTCATAAACTCTGAGGTTTTGTATGGAAGACTACAATACCAATTCTGCTAAGATATGAATGGGTATTAATTCAAATATGGCACCTTCTATTGAATTTACACTTTTAATAAGGGTAGTCCCTTAATTTCAGAGCCCATTAGTTATTTCATTCCCTTCAACTCCAGGGATAGATTAGCAATAAACAAGTGGCTCATGTACAGACTTTTATGGTCAATTTTTCATACAAACTAGGAAATGAAAAACAGCTTGTGATGGAAGAAGCTCAGACCAAAGTGACCAGGGCATGTGAAGTATGACCTGGGCCCAAAGAGAGAGATTCTAATAAACCAGGAAAATGACTTTCTTAACCCCCATTGCTTATTGACGTCAAACCCAAAAGCACTCAAGCCCAGGCACTGAGCAGGCTTGCAAGTTTACCTGTCACACCAATTTACGATCCTTAAACTTTAGGTTTCTTTTTAGCCAGGCAAAATGTGGAAGTGAGAGTTTGACAATATACATTTCAGAACCTCAAATCAGAAACATGCCATGGTTCTTCTTGGCTTTTTATTTTACCCTTTCTTTCCCCAAAGTACTTTTAATCGGGTGGATATTAAGTTTGGGGTCAACAGAGACTGTGAAACAACTATTAGTTTCTTGAAAGGAAAATGATAATATCCAAATGCTCTTTTAAGCTGAAGTTCTCAGAAACACTTCAAAGAAATTAGCCCTTAACTGACTCATGTGATCTTCTCTAATCTAAAGAGTCTCATACAAATATGTCCAATGAGCCTAGAGGGTTTAGATTGCTGAGGTTCAGGGAGAGGTGAGTGGGATGATGAATTTTGTGATTAAGCAGCTTGGTACATTTAAGTGCCATTGTTAATACACGAATTGTAAATGACCTTTTCCATGCTCCCTTGTTCCCCAGTGATCCTTCTCGTGCCCTCTCACGACCTTTACTTCTTTCTGGCCTTGCTCTCACATCTCTGTTTCGTTAGACTTGCATTTGTATGTTGTTGTTATTGTCGTGTGCATATTTTGCATCGAGTCAGACAACAAAAATTCACACTGTGATATGAACAAATAAAGAAACCCAGCTCGACAAGATATTTGCATTTTAATAAAGGACATAAAGTCCTAAAGATAGATTTTCAGGCAGTAGTAATTATGGAGTAGGGGGCTTCTTGGCTAGATGGAGATTTATTATATTTCTTTATACCACGTGCCTGCAATATTTAATTAGGCTCTCTTCATGTCTACCCAGTCTTTTTAATCATCTAGCTTGGATAAGAGGTTATAGGTATTAGGCAGCAGCTGATGAGAACAGGCTCCCACTGGGTTAGCAGTAGACTTAACAAAATGTGGCACATATATGCTATTAATTGCCTTTAAGCAGCCTTTGTTCACCAAACAGGGGAAGTTGAAACAGTATCTGGCATTCATTCTGTCTTTGGCAAGTGCTATTATGTGTCAGACACAGTGTTAGATGTTGGGTTATGATAATTAATAAGGTATGTTTCTTTTCTTGGAGGAATTAAAAGTCCACTGGGAGAGACAAGTAAACATTAAAAAGGATGAAGTTAGCCATCTATTTGAAGAAAATACCTGAATTTCTACCTAACCCTCAACACCAAATTAATTGACTTACAATTTAAATATTAAATATCAATATTAAATATATTTAAGTATTTAAAAAGGAAAAACCACAAGGAATTAGATGAAAAGGGTGATTTTTTTGGTACAATTTTACAATGAAGGCAAACTCTCTTAGAGTGTGTTACAAAAATAAAATAAAATCAAGGAGAAGATTGACATATTTGACTACATAATATTTTCATTTCTGTATGGCACTACACCAACATTTTCATTTCTGTATGGCAATAATAAATAAATAAGTCAAGCTGGGTACAGTAGCACCTGCCTATAATCATAGTATTTCAGGAGGCTGAGGCAGGAGGATTCTAAGTTCTAAGACAGCCGCTACAACTTAGTGAAGCCGTAGATAATTTAGCAAAATCCTATCCCATAATGAAATATAAAAAGGGCTGGGAATATTGCTCACTGGTAAAGCATCCCTGGGTTCAATCCCTAGTACATAAGTAAATAAATAAATAAATAAGCAAGACAAATGACAAACTAAAAAAGAAATGTATTACATATATAATGATGGGCTACTTTTAAAAATACACCCAAAGCATTTAAAAATCACGAAGAGAAAAGACTCAATTGAAAATTGGATAAGGAATTTTAACAGAAAAAGAAATATAAGGCTCAATTAATGTAAAAAGAAATTCTCCTTAAACTTGCATATAATTATTTAAAGACAAATCAAAACAATGAGTTATAATTTTTCCCTGCCAGATCTACAATATGAGAAAGTTTTGTAAAACATAATGTTCTTGAGAATGTAGTGATACAGGAACTATCATGCACAATCAATTGGAGTAAAACCTGGAGCTATATTTTTGGAGGGCAATTTCACATATTTATCAAAACTGTAAAAGGCCTTACCCTTTAATCCTGCAATTCCAAATCCAAGAATTCATCCTAAGGGCATATTCATATAAACAACCAAATATACAAAAGTTAGGGGATATTCGTCACAACATTTTCTCTAAAAGCAAATAAAAGCAAAGCAAGGAAGGCAAGAATAAAACAAACAACAGAAAGTTAAAAAAGGACAGAATTTTGAAAGGCAAGTAAATTTTGATAAACACACCTTTTGTATATTACGTAACAGATTAGAAAAAAAATTGTATATGTATACTGATGTAGGAAGAGCTTCAAGAAATATGAAATGAGAAAAGCTAAGTGCAGAACAGTATGATCCTAACTGTGAAAACAAAGCATATGCAGATATTCTTGTATATGCATTAAACAATTCTGAAAAAACACAATAGACTGTTAACATAGTTACATCTCAGGATTAAAACTATGACAGAGGGATATGGAAGCATTCTATTTTTACTTCACAATCTTGTGTACTCTGAATATTTTAACCACATGCATTTATTATCATTACTATTATTAAGTATTATTTTATAAGTGAAATATAATACGTGCCAACTATAACGATAGCATATATAAAGTGTATAATATATGACTAGTTATGCAAATAGAAAGCTAGACAACAGTCTAACAGCACAAAGGATGGTCACCTAAGCCCAGCATGTATAGCTGTCCTGTTTGGGGTGGGTTAGGTTTGCTGGAAGGAGGAGGCATCTGTACTGAATTTTGATTGATGACTAAGAATTAAGTGAAAAAGAGAAGTGCAGGGTTTATTCCTGGTAGAGAACACTACATATAGAACTTATTGGTTTAAAATGGAATGTGGCAAAGGATGTTGAAATGGAGAGTGGGAGCAATTGAAGATGGAAACAGAGACTGGAGATTATGAAGTGCTTTGCCTGCAATGCTAACTACATTAGACTAGAGTCTCAGAGACTTAGTTTTCTTGAAAATGATGAACTAAAAGATTCACACTGTGGTGTAAATGAATCAAAACAGGTATTTGCATTTTAATAAAGGACAGAATGTTCCAAAGGTCCAATTTCAAGCATTAGTAATTAGGGAGGAGGAATTTCCCTCATGTCTCTCAATTCACACATTTATGAGAAGATGACACACCTGGTTGTCTGGGTACCAGACTGTTCTACTCAGTGGGGAATCTGCCACCCTAGTGGAGGTGAGGGAGGATTCTATTTTCCAGAAACCCCTGGTCCAGGACTGGTAATAAGAGGCTACGGAGAGCAGGTGGCTCCCATGGTAACCAGTCTGTTGTGCCCAGAACCCTGCAGGCATTTGTTGCTGAGGGACTGGGAGGCAAACAAGTATCCTAACCAGCTAGGTCTTCTGCCCCCCGCCCATTGCCACTACACCATATAGGGGAAACTGCATAGGTTTGGGACCTGGTTTTCCTACTGGCCCTATCACTTGCTAGGTCTATGACTGTGGGTGAATTACTTAGTCTTTCTGAGCTGCAAGTTGTGTGAAATGATACATACTAAGCACTTAGCATAGTGTGTGCCATGTAAGGAGCAACTGATCACTATTAGCTTTTATAATCATAATTATTCCCTCTTCCAATGAGCCCACTAAGGATTTCTATAGCCTTGGGTGTATTAATTAAATTATCATTATCCATTCTTACCCACAAGTCCTCCCAGAACTTTTTGTCCTTTTCTAGAAGACCGTCAAATATTACTATTATTAATACTATTACCTCTTCCCTATGAGACCATTGCAGATGATTGTTCCTGTTGTCATTATTATTATTGTAGTCACCCACATTATATTTGTCTTTTCAAGTGAGCCCTCCTAGAATTAGACTCCATAGCCTCTCTCCACTTCCTGACTTCCCCAGGCCCCGCCACTGGAGGGAGCAGCAGAGCTGACACACCTGACCTTTCAGGGCTTCCCTGCTGACTTTTAGCCTGTGGAGAAGGCACCAGTGAACGGCTTGCCAATCTCTGCTTCCCCTCCTCCCTCTCCTACTTGCCAAGGCCCAAGGCCTGCTACTCTTTGGGGGTCTGTTTCCTCTGCTCCTTTCTTCCTTGCTAGAGTGATGGAAGTAAGTTAAGTTCAACTGGTAGGTAGAAATGTATCAGCTCAAGTTTTCCCAGAAAGCATAGGAGGCCCTGGGCATAGGAGAAGGTAAAAATATTCCTTAGATGTAGATGGTATCTATGAACCTTTTCTAGAAGACCATCAGAAATGCAGAAATTTTGAGATGCTATAAACGTGACATAATGAGACTTTTTAGTTTACACTGTACTAAGTACATTGCATCTTTACTATGAATTGGGTACTCCTATTATTCTCATCCTGCAGATGAGGATACTGAGGCTACAAGAAATTCAGAGACTTGTGCAAGGTCACAAGCTTGTCTGACTCCTAGGCCAGGGACTTTAATCTGTACTTCAGGCTTCAGTTTAAAGATAAAGAAGAAAAAATCCTTGAAGTTGAGCAAGCCTAGGGCAGAGACAACTCAAGGTTATTTCTATTCATACTTTGGTGATTATCTCAGGTTGTGATTTTTATAATTTTTCTCTTACATTTTCCTTTTACATTTGTTGTGACATTGTAGCCTTCAACTTTTGTTTGCAATTAGCATTTTAAAACCTCTTTGCTTGTTTTCCATGTGGTTTTTAAATGTCTGTAGAAAAAAAATTAAAGCTATCATTTATTGATTTCCTATGGCACACTAGGCATTTCACATACATGAGAAGTAACCCTTGTAACAGCCCTTAAGATTGCATAGTATTATTATTTGCTTTAATCTGATATAAGGGAAGACTGAGTTTTGGTGCATTTTAATGGTTTGTCTAAAAGCATGCAGCTGATAAGTGGCAAAATGAAGGATTCAGACCCAGGGCTCTGGACTCCAAAGTATGCTCTTTGCCCTACCATAAAACTGACTCTTGAGGTACCAGGTTGCCTAAGGGCAGATGCTTTTGGTCAGACAAGGACAAAGAAAAGTCTTAACGTGCATTAGCCTTTGGGAAGGAGATGAGTGGGCGCAGTTTACAGGAGAGCTCTGAACAATGCCTAGGGCCATGGCAGAAAGAGGGGAATGGTGAGCAGCTGGCATACTAAGAAATATCTCTGGGAGTTTGTATCAACTTCCCCTGGAATATAGTCCTTTAGTAGGGTGACCCTTGAACCACTAAGTGGCATCTGGAACAAGGATGTGAAAGGGATGTTTTGGGGGTCTTTTTTTCCAAAATTAATTTTTATTTTATTTTTAATTTTAACTAATACATAAAACATGAAAATTTTAATATATATATATATATATATATATATATATATATGCTGTATAATATTTAAATGAGGTTAAACTTATCTATCTCCTTAAACATTTATTATTCCTTTTTTAATATTTATTTATTAGCTATAGATGGACACAATACCTTTATTTTATTTATTTTTATGTGGTGCTGAGGATCAAACCCAGGACCTCACATGTGCTAGGTGAGCGCTCTACTGCTGAGCCACAGCCCCAGCCCTAAACATTTATTATTTCTTCATGAAAAAAACATTCCAAGAGGTTAGCCTAGCATGTGTGAATCATTGGGTTCGATCCTTAGTACCACATAAAAATTAACAAATCTAAAAAGGCATTCTGTCCATCTATAATTATAAATTAAAAAAAAAAAAAACATTCGAAGTCCTTTCTCCTAGCCTTTTTTTTGGGGGGGGGCACTTAACCATTGAGCTACATCCCTACCCTTTTTTTATACTTTATTTAGAGACAGGGTCTCCTGAGTTGCTTAGGGCCTCACCAAGTTGCTGAGGCTGGCTTTGAACTCATGGTCCTCCTGCCTCAGCCTCTCAAGCCACTGGGCTTACAGGCATGTTCTACCGTGACTAGCTCTCCTAGCTTTCTGAAATATGTAATATATAATTTTCATTTATGATGATGCTACTGTACAATATTCTCTCTCTCTCTCTCTCTCTCTCTCTCTCTCTCTCTCTCTCTCTCTCTCTCTCTCTGTCTCTGCCTGCCAGGCTGATGGAATGAAGTGTTGTTAGGAGAATTTCGTGAGGATTGAAGAGGGCAAAGAGTACAGGCAAGCTGGGTTTTGAAGGAGGGGAAGGTAAATGAAGTCTCATCTCTCCTTTGTCTTCCTGAGGTTCTCCAGAAGGGGATGAGTCACTGGAAAATCTTCTGTCAAGGCACTTACTGAAAAGCACTCAAGAATCACGAATTCTTCCTACCAGTTCATCTCTTTTTAAGTCTTCTTATGTGTGACCAGTGTGTAAAGAGCAGAGATTTAATGAAAGTTGACTCTCTAATGTTGTACACTGGTCAGTAGTGTAATAATGGTGACCCTATTAGCAGGCCTCAAAGTGGCCCTTTTCCATGCTGTCCCAAAGGATTTTCAGGTCTGGCGCCAGCAAGAATTGCTGCTGAGGGAGGAATCTTGCCTAGAACTTTTTTGAGACCTGCCACCATCCAGTCTGCTCTTTGTTCCTCTTTGAGCCTGGCCTCACTTGGCTGTTCTCCCTCTGGTATGCCTCTAGCTGGGGTGCCAGCCAAGATGCTGCCCTTCACACACTCCACCCGCACACTGATATGCTTCCTCCCTTTGCTTGACTGCCAGGGAGAGCATTTCTATCAGGATTGTTCTCCTAAGAAATGACGAGTTCTGTACAATTCCAACGTTTGCTCTCTGTTGTATTTTCATTCTTTCCTGGTATGGATCTTTAACCTTTGTGTCAGGGAATCTTCATGGAAGAGCCTATTTTTGAATGATTTGTCTTTGAGTCTTAAATTTAATATTCTGTGTCTCAAATTCTTTTAGTTGCCTGGGCTAGCCCGCCTCCGCTTTCATTGACCCAGCAGTATCAATAAACACAGAGTTTGCTTGACAATAAAGCATATTCCATTTTATGTGTATTCACACTGATCAAAAGAAAGATGTTTACTCTAAGTGGAGTTCTCTATGGAGGTCCCACACAAACTACAACCTGACGGTTTCTATAGCACTTTCTAAATTGTTATACAAGTGATTGTGTCATAGAAAATAACCCACTGGGAAAAAAAGTGAGTTTTTATTGCTCCAAAACTATTTCTAACCAACCTTCCTCCTACACATGCCACCTTTCTGGCCTCTCAATTATTGTAGTAGGCAGTAGTCGGAAAGCAAAAGTAACCCTAAAAATCACCAACATTGAAATACAGTCTCTTAAAACTTAATACTTCCAATACTCTTGGTTAACAACATTTTCCTGAAAAAAAAGGCCTCGTTATGCATAAGCCTATAGTAGGAAGGTGGGAACTTACATTGCTGCAGTTGCAAGAGCCAAGGGATAGTTTTTCAGTCCTCCTGAAGAGAAGCTAATAGTCAAAGAGGAAAACTAACTAGCTTTAGACAACTGTTTTCAACCTTGGCTGTGCATGCAAGTAACACAAGGCCTTTAAGAATACTGAATCTCTGCTGGGCACGATTGTGCATGACTATATTCCCAGTGACTCAGAAGGCGGAGACAAGAGGATTGCAAGTTCAAAGCCAACCTCAGCAACATAGAGAGAAACTGAGCAACTTAGCTAGACCCTGTCTCAAAATAAAAAATAAAGAGTTACGGATGTGGATCAGTGGTTAAGTATGCCTGGGTTCAATCCCCAGTACCAAATAAATAAATAAATAAATAAATAAAATACTAAGTCTCTGGCTGTGGTGGCACATGCCTGTAATCCCAGCTGTTGGGGAGGTTGAGACAGGAGGATCATGAGATCAAAGCCAGCTTCAGCAAAAATGAGGTGCTAAGCAACTCAAGGAGTTTGTGTCTCTAAATAAAATACAAAATCGGGCTGGGGATATGGCTCAGTGGTTCAGTGCCCCTAAGTTTAATCCTCAGTATTCCCCCCTGCAAAAAAAAAAAAATACTGAGTCTCTGAATCCAAACCCCTGAGAATTGATTTATTGACTCTCTTGAGGAAGCCAGTAGTCATGGGAATTTTGAAAAGGTCTTCAGGGGATTCTTGTGTGTAGCTAGTGTTCTATATTCATTGATTTAGAACTTTGTTCCACAAAGTATACTCTGTGTACCAACAACAGCATAAACATCACTTGGAGCCTTATTTTAAAATACAAAAGCTAAGGCCCTGCCCAAGACCTACTGAATCAGATTCTGCCTTCTAATGGGCTTCTGTCGTGATTCTCATGCACAGTTAAAGATCAAATGGAACTGTTCTAGAAGAAGCATGAGCTCCATGGCATGTACCTTGGAAAGATTACTTTTGCACAGTCAACTATTCTGCCCAATTGGCATTCTGGGTTTTCTCAAAATGGCATAAAAACCCTATGGAACCAATTGCAGGGTAGATAATCTATATAAGTCTGAGATAAATTCTACCATTTAAGAAAATTGAAAAAGAGGATAGACAGCTTATCATCTAACACTGTTTCCTTCTGGTCTGTCTTGTAAGTTTGAATATCTCTGTTGGGAGTCTTCAAGGACTTGCACATAAGGAGAGAGGTGCTAAAAGACTAAATAAAGCAATGATTTTTTTTTTTCTCATAAAGCAAGGAGAATCTACTAATGCTCGCCTGGTGAGTTTGACGTCGATCTTCAGCAAACTTCTAGAATAGATTATTAGGAAGATGATTTCTGAGCCCTTAGAAAGAGATTTACTAATCACTAGAACCAGCATGGGTTCATTAAGAACAAGTCATGCCAGACTAAGCTCATTTCCTTTTGAATGGGCTTACAAGACAAAGCTGCAAAAATCATTTACCTGGGCTTCAAAGATCAGGACAAACACTTTTGTGATGTCCTGGAGAACACAGAGAAATGGGGGATGGCTGATAATATGGAGAGTTGAATATTTCACTTGTTAAATGGGCATACACAAAATATATGGATTCAATGAATTATTGTAAACCCAGGAAGACACTTGGATAAGGATGAGATATTGACCAAGTGGGACTAAGACCAAGCTTGAAGGGATATTTGTGTACATCTACAACAGAGAATAACAATTCTTATTGTTGTCATCATTTGGCCTTCTATTTAATACTGTTGTAGTTATGTAACACATTTACCTATTATGTTTTATTTGATCCTTACAACTTGCAAAATGAAAATAGTAATTATATCCATTTTACAGAAATGAAAATTAAAATTAAGGTTGTACTATGCAGTAATTTACCAAAGGGATGAAGAGTTATGAAACTTAACATAAAAAAAAACAATAAGAACAACCCACAATTCTTACTCTGATGCAGTTCAGGCAAATACCAAATTGTATATTTCAGGTTCAAAATTAACTGCATTAACTCAGAGTGAAGGCAAGAATTATCAAGCAGTATTTCTAATAAAAGACATGGGGTTGACGCCAGTTATCTTCAAATCTAGAATAGGCCCACTTAGTATGAGTGTAGTGGGGTTACTAAATATGCTATTGAGAGCACAGGGATATATTCATGAAAACATAATGCCCATCACATTGCAGGTGATAGTTTCTTTGTATCCAAAATACATCAGAGCATCTCTAAGATATCATTTTACACTGGATGCTCCATTTGAAGAAAATTGAGATGTTTTACTTGGAAAAGCAAAGAATTCAAGGAAAATTTTTGCGTTACACATTTTCTATCGGCCAATGGGCATAAAAACTGATAGGAGGTGGCTCTCAAAACTTTAAAAATATTTCCCCATCATTCACAGGTACCTGATAATTGAAGGGGCAGGTATGCAGCAAGACCTCCTGACTCTAGAAGTTTTCAAAAAGCAGAGGTTGATCAGACACTTTTTTTGGCTTATTGTAGAAAGTTTATGCATTGTATCATCTCTGACAGCCCATTAACTTCCAGGTCTATGTTCCTTAACTGTGTCTGCATGAAGATGGTCAAATACATCTTTAGGATATCAGTCAATGAATTACTCAGGACTCACGGCTAGGCCCAAAATGCAATGAAGGCTTGAATAATGATCCTACAAATTAAGGGAACTTTGGCTACTTTTGGCAAGTTTCCTTCCACAGGCCATCCTTACAGGATTTGTCTCAAGTTCAAAATTAATTCTGGTCCCCACTGTACATTCTGCTAGCTTATGAATCCATGTAGATTGTTCATGGATCTTTTGCATGTGGTGCCAAAGATGGCCTTCTGAAATAAGAAGGGATTTTTACCACAGTCATCCTTGGTAGGTCAGTAAATCATGTGAATGGCTTGAATTACTCCATAATTCTTACCACAACCAATTGAAAACATGAGTCCAGGCCAGGATTCTGTAGAGTTAATTTACCACATGGTATGATAACTCTGGCTAAAAGTGCATTGTTGGGGGCAGGAAGTGGTTTCCAGAACATCTTTCTTCTCCAGGCCTGCTGCCACCAGTAATGGGGTTTCCTTTTCAGGGATTGCCCCAGAATGGAGACCATTTCATCATATTGGTTCCCTCCTCAGCTGCTAGAATCAATTTCTGTCTCTTACAGAGGGAAGTTGAAAGAATTTGATGTACAGCAGAGCATGGAATCCTGTGAGGGAAGGGGAAAGATAAGAGAAACATTGGAGACATGTACAAGTATTTCTTCTTAGTTAGCTTAGTGGTCAGCTTTCATAGTCAAGGAAGGAAAAAAGAAGGGGGACTGGAATGGATTTCCACAGGAGGTCCACTGGTTCAGTATTAGCAGTGGACAGTGAATTAGGCCAAGGCACCTCCTTCCCTTGAGAGTGCAAGGTCAGAATCTCACAGAAACCTGACACGGCATAGCTTAGTGGTTATAAACACAAACTCTGGAGCCAGACAGCCTGGGCCCAAATTCTGTCCCTAATACTTGCTAGCTGTGTGACCCAGGCAGTTTGCTCAACTTCTATGTGCCTCCTTTTTCTCTTTTGTAAGAAGTGTGAATAATGTTAGTACCTATCTCATAGATTGGTTGTTAGGATTAATAAATTGAAAGCTCTTGAACAAAGCCTAACAAATATTAACTGAATATGTGTGTTGCTTAATAAAATAAATAAAAGAACCTGGTAGGAAGGTGGTCAATTTAGTAAATACGTACTATATATCTACTATGTTGCAGATACTGTTCATCTCAGAGTTCCAGCTTGGAAGCAGGCAAAGTTGAATTTTACTTTTGGCTGTGCCTTTATCTGGGAGCTGGTTGGCCTTAGAATTTAACCTCTTGGAGCCTCTGTTTCCTCACGTGTAAAACATGGAAAATAATAAGGAGCCTCACGCAGGGTTGTTGTTAGGAGTAAATGAGATATTATCTATAGGTGTGACATATAAAAATGGGCTCAGTAAGTGGTAATATATGACTTTTGTAAGCTGGGACCTAGAAGACAAATCTTAACAGGAAAACATGCCAAATCTTACATTTTCGTTAAAAAACACAATTGAAAAATAACACATCACTTGCAGTAGTAAAAGACAAGGAAGAATTGAATTGGCAAGAGCTTGTGTGAAAAAGAGCTGTGGGTTTTAGTTGACCACAAGTTTCCTATGAGCCAACAGTGTGATTTGGCTGCCCGAGGACTAATGTAATTCTAGATGGCATTAGTAAAAATGGTTAGTTGAGATGCCACAAAGTAATGATTTCACTGTTCTCTATACTGTGCTGGTCATATTGCTAAAGCTATATGGGACTATATTCTGCTTACAATGTTTCTGGATGGACAATGACAAACTCATTGACAAACAATTCAGGAGTGGTGACCTGGGGTGGGAGGGATTGGAAATCTCTTTTATGAGAATGAGATGAAAATAATCCAGGGAGGGAAACACTAAAGAAATATTTGAAGCAATTATTTTTTTTTCTACTGGACATGATACAGAACATATCCTATACCCAATCTGTCAGTGAATGCTGTTGTTTCTTTCCTCAAATTATAGCAATAATCCTGCCATTTCTCATTGTTTCTTCGGCTACCGTCCTGGCGTCACACAGCCTTTCTTGCCAGGATTGTTGTAATCACCTCCTAGCACATCTCTGTTTCCACCCTTAACGCCTCAGTCTGTTCTTTCTCCACAGAGAAATCTGCATGGCCCGATTTAAATATAACTCCAGTGGCTTCCTATTTCAATCAGCATGTAAGTCAAAGTCCTTACAAAGACCTCCAAGGGCTTTCTTGGCTCAGCTCCCATTGCCTCTCAGACTTCATCTCCTTCTAACTCTCCTCCTTGCTTACTCTGCTCCGGGCCATGCCAGCCCACTTGCAGCTCCACAGAGCAGCCAGGCGTTGTCCTGTCTCAAGGCTTTTGCACCTGCTGTGACTTCTGGCCAGAACCCACTTTGCCTAGATATCTGCACAACTTGTTCCTTCACATTCCTTAAACCATAACTCAAATGTCACCTTCTCAGTGAGGTCTTCTCAACCACTCTTTGAAAATTGTGACAATTTGCTTACAAAATGTCTGTATCTCTCTTTCCTGCTCAGTTTTTCCAAATAGCATTTGTTACCATATATATTCCATATTTTTTAACAATTATATTAATTATCTGTTTCCCACACTATAAGGGCAGGAGTTGTCATTTCTTTCACTCACTATTTTATACAGTGTTCACAAAAGCGTCTGCCATATAGAAGGCAACCAAAAAATATTTGTAGAATAAACATATATAAAATGGACAAAAGTACTGCTCTGGTTGAATCTAGCAGGAGTGGGGTAGGCATGAATTTTGCCATCTCTGGAGCTTGGATTATTGATAGTTGACAACATAAATGCATTTGCAAATGAATGTTCACCAAACTCTGATAGCACCAGTGTGTGTCATCAAATGGAAGGGAAATCTCCACTTTCCAAACTTGATTTGGAAGCAGATTTGCTCTGGGTTGCAACCTCTGGCAAAACTGGAGCCAGTAAGTAAGGAGGGAACACACACAGGCAGATTAAGGATCAATAGAACAATTTGAGATTTGCAAGGATCATAATGTGGTGAGCTCCCTGTCCCTGGAGGTGTACAAGAAGAAGCTACCTATCAGCTTTGCTATAAAGAAGATCCTGTACTGGATGGGGAATTGATCCACACTGCTTTGACAATCTTCATAGCTCTGAGATGTTGAAGCCAAAGGCGTGGAAATTTATATTTGTGTTCTAAAATTTAGGAGAAGTCTCCCTTTGATGTTTCTTTTTGGAGTTCCGGAAACAAATTCTCCTGTCATAGGTTCATTCCACCCTAATTGAGATTCCATTTCCCAGAAATTACCTGATGCTGGGCTGATGATTAGAGGCCAGCCAGGGGTAAAGGGACTGATTCCCATGGCAACCGGGTTGAAAAAACATACCATGTGGAGAATTGTCAGCAACAAGCTACGTTTGCATTATAAATAGATATTTAATTCATTGAGATGGTTTGTGACGACAACTGCATTATAAATAGATACTTAATTCATTGAGATGGCTCTGACAGCAAGTAGGAAGTTAAATCCCAAAGCCATTCTTGAAGTATTTCACGGTTAATTGACAACTGTTTGTTTCCTTCTAATACATATAGAACTTGGTTCTGTAAGTGAAAGAACGATACACATGAGTGGCTTTTTCAGAAAGCCAGCTAACATTTCAGTGTTACAATATTTCTATTTGTTTTTCTCTGAAAGGTTTATCAAACTTTTTCTCTGATTGCCCGAGTATCTCTGTTTGACCCTCTTTGACACAAAAGACCCCAGGTTCAATGTCTGGATTTCACAAGTGTCTTTTTCTGTCATGTTTGTCTTTCCTTTATCCTGCTTTTCTGACTAGGGGATTTCTCTAAACTTTACTCCTTGGCTCTCCCATGGTTTCTTCCCATTTCTTTTTCCCTTGGTGAACAGCTAAAACAACTGAGAGATCACTTCCTAACTTGCACGGCCCTACCACTAGCCTTGACAATATACACTTTGAAACACCCGAAGATCAGAAAACAGAATCCGACCTGATCAAAGGACTTTTATCCTAAAACCAAGGACCAAGGACAGGCCTCCTTCCAGTGTTCAAAATGTACGGCTTGATTGAGAGTTAGGGATGCAGAGTTTGAGGGCAGAGAGTGCTGTTCAGCACAAAGCAACAATTAGGCTTGGCTAAATTCAAATGTAAAAGCACTTTGAAATGCAATTTTTAGAACTGCTATAAGAAATTAGTATAAGCGACTAATAGAATCTCATCAAATGGAAATCAGAGTGGGACTTTGTACTTCTACATTCCAAAAAGCTTAATACAAATTAGTCTATAATACTCAGAGTGTTTCATTCTGTAAGGATTAAGGGAAATGGGATGCAATTTTTTCATTAACTTGCTGGGTAAATAAGCTTCCTAATGCAAGAATATAGGAGCTACTTTTTAAACTTTATTGTAACCAAGGATAAATAACGCACTGTGTGCAGAACCCTTGCACATTGTTCTAGTGAACAGTGTTTGCTTAGAATTAAACAGTGTTGAGAGGCAAGGAACTTTAGGGTCATGTTTGAAGGGGTCATGACCTCCTCTAGGTCCCATAGATCAATTCTTCTGAGGTCTTGAACAAGGTTCAAGGAACTAGGTAAGCCTCCTACCCCAGTTCAACCCACCTAATGTGTACTGAATTTCCACTCATGGGGTAAAGAACATGCTGATCCAGAGAGAGAGGTTAGTGTCTAAGAATGACAGCCAGCTCCCATTTGGGGTCCTGGAAGGAACATTAGGTGTTCTCCCACTCCAAACTACACGTCAGGCAGACATGGTGGCACACACCTGTAATTCCAGCAGCTCGGGATGCTGAGGCAGTTCAAGGGGAGCCTCAGTAACTTAGCGAGGCCCTAAGCAACTCAGTGAGACCCTGTCTTTAAATTTAAAAATATTTTTAAAAGGGCCATGTATGTTTCTCAGTGGTTAAGCCCATCTGGGTTCAATCTCCCATACAAAACCACAAAAAACTAAAACAAAAAAATACTCCCAAGCCGAGCATATTGGTGCATGGCTATAATCCCTGCAGCTCTGGAGGCAGAGGTGGGAGTTCAAAGCCAGCTTCAGCAATTTGGTGAGGCACTAAGCAATTGAGTGAGACCCTGTTTCTAATAAAATGCAAAACAGGGCTAAATCTAGGGCTCAGTGGTTGAGTGCCCCTGAGTTCAATCCCTGGTACCCCACCAAAAAAAAAAAAAAAAAAAAAACCCAAACAACAAACTACCCATGTCACCTGCTTCCTTACTCCCTGAGTTCCCACCACTAGAAGTGCACACCTTTAGGGAACTGGGGCTGTCTTTAGAGTATTGGCTTTTATCAATTGTTCATACTTTATTAAAAGGGAATTAATATATACCCTTTAATTGTTACTAAGTATCACAAAGCACAGTTTCAAAATTCTACAGAGAGCCAACCCTGCTGTGTGAAAGCAGATGTTCTAACATGGTGAATACAATGTAACATTAGAGTTTGTCTTCAGGCTCAACTTGGACAGAACATTGCCATTCATTCATTCATTCATTCATTCATTCATTCATTCAATAACTGGATGGAAGGACAGAAGAATACTCCTTTTGGTGACCACATCTCAAACCAAACTGAGTTGTGAAGCTGCCCCCCTGTTCCCCACCCATCCTTGTACTCCTTTTTCTGTACTTGTAGCCCTGTGTCTTCTTTTTCTGCCATGGAGATCAGTTCCAATTCACCATTTCTGCTAAGTTAGAAGTGGGCAACATACCAATAGAAGACGATTGCCATAGTTTTTGCAGTTATATAGTGAATACTCTCTTTATTCAGAAGAATACATTTTAATAGAATTCCATGCACCAGTGAATCAGTACAGTGAGGAGTTATAGGGGTAAGGAACCTCTCTTTGGGAAACATCTCATCCTGGTAGAGCTTGCAACTCCCAGAATCCCCTTCACCCAGCTCAGGTGATTAGAGGTCAAGGAGCAGTAGATAGGGTTGACACTCAGGGTAATCAGCTGGATTTCCAGGTCTCTGAGGGTAAAGGAAAGAAGAGGAAAGCTCTTGTAAAGGGGATTATTATATTGGGACTGGCAGTTCCACTGAGATTCCCTGAGAGGTTGAGGAGGGAGAGTTAGTAGTGGTGTCTGCTTCTCCTTCTTGGTTACACTCTTCAAGGACTATAGTCTGATCTCTTCCATCTGTCTCCGAGCCCCTGTGTAAAGAAAACAACATGAGCAAGGAAAGATTCAGAACAATGAGCCTGAAACCAAGTCACATAGTACAGCTCAGATCCTGGAGGAGTATTTGGATCATTGTCGAGCAGCTCTCAGCATCCAGAAGGAGCCTGAGATGAGCACTTACCTGGTTCGGAGTCGAGGCCACTTTTTCCACTCTATGGCTAGCACCACCCCCAAGGCTACCACAACCACCACAATCAGGCTACTTCGGACAATGTTACCCACGGTGCATTCTTGAGCAGCAGGCCCTGGTGTATATAAAAGAGCAGAATCAAAGGCCATGGAGGTTAGCAAGTGTAGTTCCCCCTGGATCTCCTGCTACCCCCTCACTCTAGCCTCCTCCAGAGCCACGTGGGAAGGGTGGGCAGAAGGGGTGATCAGTGGTGGCACATATGCCACTAAGGAAGATACCTCTCCTTTCCTGGTGGGTAAGAGGCCTTGAAGGAGTCCTGAACTGATATCTCACCTCATCACCATCCTTAGGAGAAAGATGACATTTGAGGTTTCCAAATCTCAAGTCCCTCCTCTCTCCTGATTTGGATTGTCTTTAGAGGGGCTGTCCCTGAGATCTCAGTGTGTCAGGCCAGGACCCTTAGAGAGGGATTATGCACTCACCTGCTGCTCCCACCAGCTCCAGGGAATCACTAGGCTCAGACCAGATATCAGGGAAGGCCTGGAGGCGGTAGCTGCAGCTATAGTTCCCAATGCCTTTTCCTTCCATGTTGTTGATGATAAAGTCACCATCCTCTGAGAATTGCTGAGGTGCTTCCTCTCCCTCTTGTTCTAGGACAAATTCGACACCTGGCAGGGGGCCTCGGCACTGAAGGGTGATGTCCTTCCCTAGCTGGAACACAGTGCTGGGCCAGGCTGCCAGAGAGGGTTTAGGAGGTTTATCTGCGACCAAAAAGAACACAGAATTCAGAGAATTGATCCCGAACTCAGCTCGACCCTCTGTGAACTGCTAAAGCTACACAATCTAACAGCTTGCTTAAGTATCCAGGACCTTACCGGTCACCCAGATCTCCAGGGAGTCACTGTGATTTGAAGCAGCGAGGGGAGCAGAGTCCAAATAATAAACACAGCTATAGATCCCAGAATCTTCACCTCTCACCACGGGCATCCAGAAATCAGCCCTGTACCCATTTAGCCTCTGTTGCTCTAAGGGTTCTTGAGACCCTTCCTTCAGTAGGACAAATGTTGAGTCTGGCAGTTCCCCTTGACATTGAAGAGTGATATTTTCTCCGGGGGCCACCATGGGACCAGGCTGGACTAAGAGGCTGGGTTTGGGGAGCAAGCCTGGAAAAGATTAATGCTTGGTCAGAGACAAGAGGACACTATCCAGTGCATCACCCCTGGATTCTCTGATAAAAAGGAAAGATTATTGCTTGCCTTTCCTCCAGCTCTTTGAAAACCATCTCCCATGAACCAGTATATTCCTTCCTGTTTACACTCCCCTGCATGTTTCAGAGCACCATCCCATACCTGTGACTATGAGTTCCAGGGTGTTGCTAGGCTGTATCTTGATAGAGCTAGTCCAGTCAGGGTGGTAGTAGCAGCTGTAACGCCCTAGGCTAGCACCAGATATATTGGTGATGGGAAATGCCCCATCGTTACTGGTGGATCCCCAGAGCTGCATTGAAGTGGGTCCAACTTCTTTGTGCAGAATGTACCCTACTCCATGGACAGGACCTTGGCACCAGAGAGTAACATTCTGCCCAATGGCGACCACAGAACTGGGCACAGCAAACAGCCATGGTTTGGGGAATGTGTCTAGAAAGAGAATAAAGGTGGATTGAGTGAGTATGGCAACTTGTCCCTCCCTGAATTAACCCTTTATCTTTTTCCTGGATATAGTTGTTCCCCTTAAGGCTTAGTCTAACCTTTCAGGAAGGAGTACCCTCTTTAACTTGTGCTCTAATTATCTATATCCCAGTCCCATATCTTGTTTGTCCTTACCAGTCACCCAGATCATAAGAGGCATACTGAGATATGAGCCCCTGTTGGACATGGTTGTCTCATAGTAAATACAGCTGTAGTTTCCAGAGTCCTCTGTGCTGACAGTGTGGAGGAGGAAATCAGCTGAGTTCCCAGAGGCACTCTGGAACTGTATGGGAGCCTGGGTTCCCTCCTGCAAAAGGGCAAACCTCATGCCCTGGAAAATCCCTTGGCAGCGCAAGGTCACATTCTTCCCGGGAAGCACCACAGGTCCTGGCTGTGCCAGGAGAGTGGGTTTGGGGTAGAATTCTGAAATTAAAGAGATCACAACGTGAGAGAAGCCCACCCACTGTGTTGTGAAAATATCCTTTATAGTGTTATCATAAGAAACAATGTTACCTAATGAAGAAAACACAATTCTACCAACTCAAAGATAATTATTTATATATTTTCCATTTATTTTTTCTAGATATGCCAATGTCCATGTAGCTATAAGTATTTACATAAATGGGATTCCACTGTCTTCACAGTTGGTTATTCTGATATTTTTCATTTAATTTTATATTGTAAACATTTTCCTATGACGTTAAACAGCCTTTGAAAACTATCATTTGCAATGGCTGCCTAACATGCAGCTGACGTTTCAAGGTCTTCTGTTCTCTTAAGGCCATCCAGCCCACCAATCTCTGACAAGCCCAGCTAAAGAAAAAGTGGACATTGAACCTAATGCTCAAGGCCAAGCCACAAAAAGATTTTAGAAATAGGACAACTTGAGCTTGGCTCTAGGATTGAACATCCCCATCTGCCTCACTTCTTTCCTCAGAAGTGAATTATTTGCCTCTCCCCTCTCCTTTGTCTCTCCTTCCTGTAATAACATGAGCAGCTGTCCCACATGGACTGTTCACCATGTGCCAGGCGCTGTCCTAAGCACTTAGTGTCTTTTAGAAGGAACATTTCTTCCTCTCCCACTGACAGGCCTTCCACTTCACTGTCCTAGGATGAGCACCACATCCACCAGGATTTCCCCCTTCCTAACCTGTCACCACCAGCTCCACAGGGTCACTAGGCTCAGACCAAATAGCAAAGTCATAATAGCGGCAACTGTAGTTCCCTCCATCACCAATGCCCACTGAATTGATCACAAAGTTAGCTGTATTGGCCCCTGGATTTGCCCAAGACCGGTCACTGGCTGCTATTTCATTGCCATCTTTGTAAAGAATAAAGGTCATGTGCTGGTGAGGGGTGGAGCAGTTGAAAGTCACTCGGGCACCAGGGGTGACCACAGGGCTGGTCAATGTCTTGAAGAAGGGCTTGGAGTACATTTCTAGAAAACACACACACACACACACAAATAACACAAAACTGAATTAAGAAAAAAAGCAAATATTGGTTCTAGGAAGCTGCTCTGTTTTCAATTATGTGTTAATTCAGAAATAGGTGCATTTAAAAATCTTACATAGGCGAGTGCAGTGGTAAACACCTGTTATCTCAGGAGGTTAAGGCAGGAGGATGGAAAGTTTGAGGCCAACCCCAGCAACTTAGCAAGGCCTTGATCAACTTAGCAAGACTCTGTCTCAAATTTTTTAAATTATATGTATATGAAGGGCTGGGAGTGTGTGGCTTAGTGGGAAAGTGCCCTTGGGTTCAGTCCCTAGTATCCCTAATACCCGCCCCCCCCCAAATATTACTCAGGGATCCATCACCCCTGTGTCTCATTGCCTCCATATGAGTCCTCACTGTCAATGGGACAGGCAATGGACACTAGTGAAAAGTGCGAATTTTCACTGGGGCTTTGCTGGTTCTCTGAGCCTCAGTTTGCCTATTTGGACCAGAGGGGGAAATAGTAGCTGCTCCACCTCCCTTGAAGATTTGTTCTACAGTTAAATGAGATAATTGATGGGAAAATAATTAGAAAAATTAAATCACCCTCCACAAACCCAAGCTATTAATAACGATTATGGCTATTAATATCATGCAGCCAGAGGCCCTGGCACTCCCAGCGCCACGCCTGCCTAGCTCTAAGATTGGACACAGGCTCCTGGGACCAGCAGGAAAGTTTGCCCTGGGGAGAGGCTTTGCCTCCCCCTCCTCCCTCACACACCCTTTTCAGCTCTACCTTTTATGACAAGCTCCAGGGGCTCACTGGGCTCAGACCACTTAAAGGGGCGCTTTTCAGTGTGCATTCGGCAGCTATAATTGCCTTCGTCTTTATCCTCCATTCTTTGGATTGTAAAGAAGGCTTCTCTCCCAACGGCACCAAGTTGCTGGACAGGTTCCTGTTCTCCCTCCTTATACAGAGCAAAACTCATGCCTTCCAGCCATCCTTTGCATCGGATTTGCAGTTCCCGGCCCCGAACTGGGGGAGCAGCAGAAATGACAGGTTTGGGGAGGATGTCTGGAAAACAAAATAGAGTGGGAAAGGAGTCAGAAGTTTGGAAGTGCTCAGATGGGACACTCAGAGTCACTTTGTCAGCAAAAAAGAAATCCATCCTGGGCTGGCCCTAGGCTCTTCCTGTCAGGCTCCTCTCACTCTCTTCCCCGCCCCTCCCCCATCCCAGGGCCCCTCCTCTCCTCCCTGCAGCACAAGAGTCCCAGGGTCACTGGGGATCACTCCAGGGGGATCCTTTGCCTTTTCTTACCTGTTCCCACCAGTTCAAGCGCCTCACTAGGCTCCGACACAGCCATTTCCTCCCATGAATGGCAGTGGTAACTCCCGGTGTGGCTCTGGGTCAGGGCGCCAAGGGGGAAAGCAGCCCGGACCTGCTCTGAGGCCGGGCGAGTTGCAATCCACCCAGTCCCGTCCTTCAGTAACACAAACTCCTTAGTTGAGCCAGAAGGGCTTCTGCACCAGAGGGTTAAGTTCTTCCACGGGGCCAGAGGGAAGTTTGTCTCTGCCCACAGCTCAGGCTTAGGGGTTGGCATGATTATTTCTAGAAACAGCAGAGTTAATGAAGCCATCCTCCCTCCTTCCTTTCCTTGCCCTTGAACCCCCTGCCCAGATCACACTGCCCACCTCCCCTTTCAACCCCAAACAGAATCCTTTCCTTCCTTCCTTCCTTCCTTCCTTTCTTCCTCAGGTGCTGGGGAAGGGGGAATCTGATGTGTCAGCGGAGCCTCAGAAAAGTGCAGAAGCTTGGGGGAAATTTTGCAGGCAGAAAGGCAGAATTGGAGGCTGAATTTTGCCAGCAGCTTTTAGCAAGTGCCCCTTCCTGGCTGTCCTTCCCTCCCAACCAGTCACTCCCTGGCCACTGACACTGACACTCTGTAGTTATTTCGGATCTCCAGAGAGGAATGTCCCAGTCTGGAGCAGGAAAAACTCACCAGTCTCTTCTGTCAATACCCCATTGCACAGTCCTGCAAAAGAAACTGCTGCCAGGGCTCTGCCCCCTCCTCCACAGGACTTCACCCCGGCCTTCTGCCCAGGCCCCTTCCCCACCCCCTTGTACTCACCACAGCAGAGAAGGGCCGTGATTATGAAGAGCATGGTGACCCCTTGAGCTGTTCCCAGCAACCAGGCTTCTCTAGCGAGACCAGAAAAGAGATGAGAGGAGTTGCTGGGATTAGGGGGAGGGCGGAGAGAAGGGGGCGGCAATTTATGTCATTGGCTTGCTCACTACCCAATGGGGATTGGGTAAGGTCAGGATAATGGGATATAATCTTTTCTGACATCGATGACTTTTCTTTTGGAGGGCCTAACTACCTACAAACCCCTTGCTCTTTCATGACCCAGATGCCCCCCTGCCCCTTTCCCTCACCCCAGCCTATATCATATGTCAGCTCCCCATGGCCTCTGATCAGACTGTTGCTGGAATTGAGATATCAAATGGGAAAATGCTTTTGTACCTGTAGTTCTCAGAACTCCTGCAGCTCAGTGTGATCGGCAGCTCTGGGTGGTGGGTGTGGGGTGGAGGGAGAGACCTTGAGTATTTCTGTGTCATCAAGTTTAAGTTTGGCAGCAGTTGTTATTATGGCAGTATTGGTCCTCAGACCGACCTGCCTCACCTGCCTTTGTTATGGAAGGGTTGCCTAGGCAGCCGCGATGAATTACCAGAAGACTGTCAGTGCTGAGCTAAGCTCGTCAGAGAGTGGGATTCCCCTCCCCCTCCCATATTATGACAGTGCAGCAGTGTTGGAGTATGGGTCCTGTAGAATTACATGATATTAACCCAAAATCCATTTGACACTTTCTATTTAGAAAACACTGATGCCCCCAGCTCCTTCCTGGTGAGGAAAACATGCTTTTGTAGGTGTTTTCTCTGAAATAAGATTTCTGATCTTATTCTTTGATTCAATGCTCCTGGACTGGGGTCAGGGCACATGAAGGTACATTTTTTTCTAACTCCTGGCTTGGGGGTTATCTTTATGTGCATGAGACTCAGGACAGAATCTGAGACAAAGGAGAGTTGAACCTCACTGAAACTTTTGGAAAACTCAAAGAGTGGTGGTTTTTGCAGAAGCCTTTGGTGTCGCCCCCTCTTGGTACCCAAACATTCTACCCCGCAGATCCCAGCGGAAAACACAGACACACATAATCATAGTCATCATCCATTGTGTATTGAATACTCCCAGACACACAAAGGTCTATGATCACAGTGGCAGAGGGGTACAGCCAGAAGCAGAGGGAAGAGGAAGAGAGCAAAGCATTCAGGAGGTGACGCCCCCACTGGTCTGGAGCTGTCATTTCTCTTCTCGTTCTCAAGCGGAGTAGCCAGAGACAAGCCACAGGGATCAAGGAGAGAGGTGAATAGCCCAGAGGACACCGAAGGATCAAAGGAAGTAGCAGGAGAATCTTTTGGCTTGTCATTTTGAGGGTCAGATGAGACAGTCTGACTCCCTGGCTCCATCCATTGCCTCATCAGATGCCTATTCAGGTTAAGACTGTATTCCCAGGATGCTCTGCACAGGTGTTTGGAGGCCAGAGTGGCAGAGAGACAGGTTTCTAAGGCAACTAGGATGGGCCGCAAGGCTCTTTAGCCCTTGAGAGTTAGGGGTAAGGGTGCAGAGTTGAGGTGGGAGTGGATAAGAACTTGGGAGACAGGCAGCATGGCTTGTTATTAAGAGAAAAAGTTCAGATCAAGTTAAAGAGAGAAACATTAATCATGCAGAGGGACAGAGTGGTTTGGGGGTTTGGTCACTCTCAGAAGGGGTAGGGTTAGTGAATGTGGTTCTGATAGCTTCTCCAGCCTCTGAGAATTATGCATTTCTCCACCCTCTGGCTTGGGCGATGACCCCTCTGTGAGGTGAAAGAGAAACAGCTGGAGTGAGAAGGTCTTGTTTCCTAAACCCAGAAGATGGCGGGGGATACATAAGGTGTGCTACTGTGCCTTGTTTCAAATAGGGTGTAACCAGTTTCTGATACTTGGGGAGCTTGGACTGAACTTGGGCAGGAAACAGGGTCTGGGGCCAGACAGTTACCTGATTCTGAGTCTCCGACACTTCCACCTTATCCACAGTACTACCACCAGCAAGGCGACAAGCTGCACAATTAGGGACAACCTGATAGCTTCATTCAGAACGTAATTCCAGGTGAGAAAGCCTGTGACCAGAGAAAGCCAGAAGCAGGGGCCTTGATGGAGACAGGGACAGGTACATGAATATATTCACGGGGGGAATGGGGAGCCGATTACTGAGAGTGCTTTTGTGGGGGAAGGTCAGGAAAAAGTGAACTTCTTTTTCATGGGAACTTTGGAAGTTCGTGCTCTCTGCCTTTGAATGATTGTTAGACCACCCCCAGGGGAAGGGTGCCCAAATCCATGGGCCCTGACTTCAAAGTTCCCGAGTCCCCTTTCCATATCTTTCTGGGCACTGCTCTGAGATCCCAGAAGTATGAAGGGGCGTTCCTGTGAATAGTTATCCTCTCACCTGCTGGCCCCATCAGCTTCAGAGGCTCACTACGATGAGACCAGATGTTAGGGTGTGCCTCTACACGATAGCTGCAACTGTAGGTGCCTATGCCTTTCCCTTCAACATTAGTAATGATGAAGTCACCATCCGCTGAGAATTTTTGGAATTTTTCTTTTTCTTCCCATTCCAGAGAAAA
Source organism: Callospermophilus lateralis (assembly GCF_048772815.1). Lineage (NCBI taxonomy): Eukaryota > Metazoa > Chordata > Mammalia > Rodentia > Sciuridae > Callospermophilus > Callospermophilus lateralis. The sequence continues at coordinate 106,707,330 of NC_135325.1, forward strand.
TTCAAGTACCGGATGAGATACTCGGCACTGAAGGGTGATGGCCTTGCCTAGCTTGAACACAGTGCTGGGCCAAGCTGATAAGGTAGGTTTAGGGGGCTTATCTGAAACCAATCCAGAGATGAGAGTTAGAAGTAACCTTGCACTCAACACCCTCTTCCCCACCAGAAGTTTATAAGCTCCCCATTTGATTATCTCTTCCTTTTCATTTCCACTTGATCAGTGGCTTCAAAATTTGACCATGTACTAGAATTCTTATGCTATCACCTGGGTGCTCTAAAACTCATGGTTTCTATCTTCAATGAGGAAGAAGTCATATCTGTAAGCTTCTTCTGGACTAAAGGACAATACTTTTTTCCTGGGGTTGCAGTGGGGTTGGGCCATGTTGAGAGGTTAGGGCTTAAGGAACAAACCTGGGAGAGAAGGCCCCTAAAGGATTTGGAGAAAGTTCTACACCACCCTCATAATGTGTTTATCCTTGGCTCATAGCTCCAGGAGAGTGCAAAGGGCCACTAGCTCCTTCTTAGAACACTGTAATGGTGATAGAAACAAATAGGTTGGTGATAAAAACAGTTGTTAGCACTTGCCTACAACCACAAGCTCCACAGAGTTGTGTGTTGCCATTCTAATCGAGGTCTTCCAGGGGAGGAGATAGTGGCAGCTATAGATGCCACTATCACTGTAGGTCACATTGTTCAGGAAGAATGATTTAGTATCATTGATGCTGGTGGCATCCAATAACTGAAGAGGTTTGTCTTCTCCTTTCTTAAAGAGTGCAAGCCCCACTCCATCCACTTGTCCTTGACAGCGCAGGCTCACATTCTGACCCATTTGGACCACAGGACTGGGCTGAGCAAGTAGCCGGGTCTTGGGGAAAGAGTCTAGGACAAAATGTAAATATAAAGAACTGTACAGTCTAACTCCCCCCACCCCGAGTTTACCCTTGGTAAATACTGACCCAAGCCCAGTTACACAAATACTCCTCTTTTCACCACTGTTAGCCCTAGCTGCATGACTAGGCTCTCCAGGGGGCCTAGAAGAAGTTTTATATCCTTAGCCCCTATCATAAGTTCCATAGCATACCCCTCTCTTACCAGTCACCCAGATTTTCAGGATATCACTAAGGAGTGAACCCCTGTATGACCCATCATAGTAAAAACAGAGGTAATGTCCAGAATCTTGGCTCTTCAGGGACTGGAAGAAGAAGTGTGCCTCGTTTTTTATTGGCTTCTTATGGTAAAAGGACTTCTCCAAGTCTTCTAGCTTCATTAAAGCAAAGGTCATGCCATAGATTGGCCCTTGGCACCTGAGATTCAGGCTTTCCCCAGGTGCCATCATGGGCCCTGGATAGGCTGTCAGAGTTGGTTTGGGGTAGAGTCCTAAAAAGGGAAGAGACCCTGAAGTTAGAAGTAGGATGATTCTTCCCTAATCTATTTTTATTTTCCTAGTTTCTTTGGATAATAAATGGTAGCTGAAATTTGTCCTTTTCTCCCTTTCTTCCTTGGATCTCTGCTTCCTCTAGGCCACAGTCAGGGTAGGTTCACCCACGCCCCTTCCCTCTCACAAGACTATCAGCTCCACTGAGCTCTGATCTTGTGTAGGTGTGTGTCTCAGTGCAATATCTACATCCATAATTCCTTGCATCTTCAGGTACCTGAAATGACAAATGTAGCTCTTCCAACCACCTGCAAAACCAAACCTCTGAAAATTACTGATTCCATCTTTGTAGAGCATGAATATAGAATAATATTAAGGAGAGCTTTTGAACACACTAAGCCCACTTAAGATCCTACTTCCAACATAGGTTTGGAGGAGGTGGATAAGGAGGGTTTAGTCAGTAAGTCTGCAAACCAACAAAATCTCTGTTAATGGAGTCCCACCCCCATTTCCATGAATTCCTCTTCCAAAATGATTGAACTATAAAAGATCAAATTTCACTCCCATACCACCCCATACCCCATCCCAATCCCAGGTACACCCACTTAAATGGATCAGCTTTGTCATACTTTCATGGAGCATTTAAGAGGTGTCAGGTATCAGATAATTCTAGGAGTACAAGGGTTAAGAAGGCACCATCACTACTAGCAAAAAGTTCATGGACTAGTGGGGATACTAGTGGAGGATTCTGGTGAACAGGTAACTACAGTAGTGTGTGTTAGTGGAATCTGTGCTGGAAGGGCTTGTGTACAACAAACATCCATACACACAGTTCAAACAGACAGTCCTTTGTTCTTTGATCCTCAATAAAAAGCTATACTAATATAATGGTAATATCTACCATTTATTGAGAACTCATATGCCAGGCACTGTACAAATATTATACTTAGGCAAATCCTCACAACAACCCTGTGAGGTAGGCATTATTCTTATATCAATTTTGCAGATTAGGAAACTGAGGCACAGAGAGGCATCATACAATAGGTCGGATAGATATTGCTATCTAATTTTAAAGTGGAGGAAACCAAAGCACAGAGAACTGAAGTGACTCACTCAAAATCACGCAGGGAGGCAGTGTCAGAGGTGAAACTAAGAATCAGGGTTATTACTTCTAAGTCCAGGGCACTTTGTGTAGCACCCACAGTTTTCCCCCAAGTCTATTTAGCTTGATGGAGGGGACTAAAGCAAAAGTGAACAATTCCATTTAAAAGCATCCAGGCCATTGGGGCTGGAATATGTGTCTGGCATTTGGATATGTGGGGAGCCCTCTTCTGTGTCTAGAACTTGGTGCCACCTTACTGGACCTATTGATATGGGGCCAAAATAATTTATCAAGCCATCTCTAAAATGCAATCTCTCACTTTTTTCACTTGTCTGGCTTGTTTTTAATCATCAACAAAGCAATTTGTTCTATTAACTACACTTAAAAATAACAATTGCAGAAAAGAATTTAAAAATCAATTTATAAATTTAAATTTAGATTTAAAAATTGGTTTATAAGACTGCAGCAGCAGTGCCTGGCACGTTAGGTGCTCAATAAATACTGAACAAATAAATGAATGCATAATATTCAACAAGTAGAGAAAGTACAAAGCTATGATGAAAGTTTCTGGACAGTTGGCTGGGCTCACTCACTAGCCAAATAATTGGCTCCCATCCATCTGCCTTGCAGCATGTGTGATTCTAATTTACATTAAATCTTAGTAAAATGTCAGATGACTCTACCTCATGAACCTTGCAGGGTGTAGGAACTAGTTGAGGAAAGTAAAACCAGAAACCCTGGCTCAACCAGCCATAATCCCTGGGATAATAATTGTAAGATGCCAGCAGCCATGGCCACACCCACCTGCTACAACCAGCTTCAGGGGGTTGCTGGGCTCTGACCACAGAGTGGGGAGCATCTGGATGTGAGTGCGGCAGATGTAAACCCCTTCGTTCTCAGGTGTCATGTTGTCAATGGAGAATATGGCCATTGTCCCGGTTGGGACTTGGTAATCCACCGGCTCTGCGTATCCCTCTTTAAACAGCATGAACACCAAATCCTGCAGCCAGCCATGGCAGAGGATGTTAACGTTGCATCCAGGAAGAGGTGGGGTCTCAGCCTGGATCCAAAAGATGGGCTTAGGTAGCTGGCCTGAAAGAAAAAAAATGAACTGGAATTAGGTAGAACAAGGATAGTGCTGCCTGGAGAGCTGCAGAGGACAGCTCTACTTTAAATAAGGCTTCCCTGCATGATCCTTATTTGCTACTCCTCCTTCCCCCACTTCTGTTCCAGAGTCTATACCCTCGCCGCCATGCATTGCCTAATACAGAGTAGGTACTTATTTACTAACTGTGGAATGCGTGCTTGCGTTCATTTGACATAAGTGAATGTATGAATTAAACAAACCCTGCCCTGGAAAATCAGGATCTGAATCCCAGGAGTTGGAGGTTATTCATGAGTATGTATCTCTGTCTTTTTTACCTGGTGCCTCTAGCTCTAGAACTTTACTGGGCTTTGACCAGCCTGTTTCCTTCCAGTAGCAGCACCTGTAAAGACCTGTATTGGACTCAGTAAGGGCACCTAAGAAGAATGAAACTTGAAAGGTCTTGTAGGAAGGGCGGATCCAGGTCATCTGTGTCTTATCCTTCAGCAGCAGGAATTTGCTTGATATCCGAGAGGGGCTTCTGCACCAAAGTGTGATGTTCTCCCAAGGAGCCTGGGGGTAGTTGGACTCGATCCACAGCTCCGGTTGAGGTTCCATTCCTGTCATTCCCAAAGATCATAAAGATGTGAGCAGTCATCCCTCTTCATCCCATAAAGTACCCCCCAATGTAACTCAAAACTAGCTCCAAGCCAGATCCCTCCTTTTGCCTTTCCTTGGGGGCAGGAGTGTCTGCTTATGTGGGACCCCAGGATATTTGTTGAAGGAATCAAAAATGAGTTGGGGAGTACAGTGCTTTCCTTTGCATCTGAGATATTGCTCTTCATTTTTTTCCTTGTGGGAAACCAAGGCATAAAGGGAGAGGCTCTGATTCCCAAGCAGCTCATCTATCTTTGGGATCTCAAGGCAGTTATGTTCAGGGTCACGCAGGCAGGACAATGTCTTTGGATCCTATGGGAAAGAAGGGACCTGAGGGGTGGGATTCACTTACCTATCGGTGTCTTCCCTAGACTCAGCCCTAAAAAGAGAGATTATGATGAATTAGAGCCCCTCTGTCCCCACTCTTCCCTCCAACCTTAAAATTCTCTCCCTCCCAGAGATACACGCTCACAGGGGTACCTATGACGAAGTCACTTGCCCCTCAACCCTTCCTTGTACTCACGAATGCAAAAGAGCAAGATGAGGAATGTCCTTAGCATGGTGGCCCCCTCCCCTGGTCTGTCCTGCATTGTGGGGCCTCTGGTGCTGGTCGGCACCCTGAGTCTCCAATTTTGCTCCTCAGTATGTAGTAGGATCTAAAAGTAAAACTGTTTTTACACACGGGACTTGTTATGCTTTTCAAAGTTTAGTATAAACGACTGAATTCACTTAACAACCCTTCATTCTACTCCCTCACAGGCACGCAGGATATTACAAAGCTACCTGCTTCATCCTCTCCTTGCCCTTATTTTTCAATGAAGGCCTCTGTCTGTATGTAAAATGTCATTTTTGTAGAAATTTCTACTTGTCCTTGGGATCAGAAGGTGGCCTAATGTAAGCCTGCAGAAGCCCCATGGAATGAAGGAGATGGGAGATATAGTCACCTTTTCAGATCCTTTGTTCAGTCTCTCTCTCTCTCTCTCTCTCTCTCTCTCCAACAACTTAGCAAAAAAGACATTACTACCATCCCCATTTGGTTGATAAGGAAAATGACGTTATTCATTCACCAAAGTCAAAAGTTACTGAATATTCAAGCCAAAATTCAAATCCATGTTTAACTTCAAGGCCTAAGCTCCCCTCTCATCCTCCCTCAACCGTCCAACCTCATGTTATGAAGACATTCTCTTCTCATTCTTATCTTTTACCCCCCAATTCTCAATACTCCCACCTTAAGTAGGAAAATCAAGCTGATTACACTTAATTAATATAAGGTATAAATGATTCATTGCCCACCCATAACTTCTAAGCAGTTTTTATCACTGCCCTAAGGAAAATGGAAGTGTTAGAAATTTCAGGAAATACCACAAGGATATTTGAGTGCAGGGGGGCCTTCTGATTTTTCCCGAAGTCATCATGGACTACAGGCCCTGCATAAAGTGAACCCCTAAGCTTTTGTGTCTCTCCCCTTCCCCAAGAGTAAACTTCACCAAGCAGAAGTTGTGTACCCACCCCCACAAACCCTCAGGCTAATTCTCCTCTACTAAATTTCTATTCAGAGTCTGAGGTCTCCTGCTGTTTAATCAGAACTCAGTGGAGTAGAGTAGTGGTGGCTTCAGAACAGAGAAAGGGACTAATTTTGCTTTTCCAACTGACCCTGGGACCTCAGCCTCTAACTTGGTCCAGTGCTGACATTGAGCAGAATGGAGGAACAGGAAGAGAGGAAGATTCTTTTTCAAAACCTCTGGACTAGAGACTAGGTGGACAGTGAGAGACCCAAGAAGGCAGTGCTTCGTTTTTCATTTCTCACTTTGTATTGAAGGAGGCTTAATTTACCCTCTCTGAACTTTTCTTACCTGTTAAATGGGGGAATAATATCTACCTCGTATTGCTATTGTGGTAGATTAGAGAATATACATATAGTGTCAGCACATAGTGGACATTTTGTGTTAAAAGGTGATTATTTTTTTTTTCTTCTTTACAAAGGGGATGTCCAAATGGTGTAGGACCCTGAAGATGCTCTTCCTCTCTCAGTCCCTGCAGCCCCTTGTCCCCACTTTTGAGGGCCAGGCCAAGGCTTGGATGCCACCCTGTTGCTTTGTTCCCCTGGGGCACTGGGCCAGGATCTATTGGGGGAAGCCAGGTTCTACTGCCAAGGGAAAGGTTTGACCTGGGATTCTACCCAGGAAATGCCATCTGAGGCTCCAGCCTTAACACGTGGACCCCCAAATCAGGGTCTTCGCTTCCTGGGGGCTTGAGTGGATTCAGGAAACCTGGGCTTCTCAGAATAATTGATCATTCCTCAATCACTAAGGAAACTATATCATTTATATCGAGCCAAAATGATTAATCTTATGCTCAGGGAACGTGGCAACAGCCCTAAGCTTCAGGTTAATTGGCCACGCCCATTTTTGCCCTTTCACCCCCCCACCCCCACCCCCAACTTGGGCTGTTTAACCATTTTACCCTCTCTTTCTACTGCACACCAAGCACTTTCCCCCCACCCTTAGGCAGCACCGCAGTGCTTTTGAGGGTGACATACCCGAAATTTCTAATGGCTCGCCCCCTGCATAGCTTTGAGGGCTCCAGCAATCAAAGGGGTTGGGCTCGGCGGGGTGCCGGTTGCATGCTCCGCTGAGGGTTGGGAGGGAAGACTGAGAAGGAAAAGGGAAGAAATCTACAGTGCCCAGAGATTCTCAGCGAGGCACGGCTGGGATCCGGGAAGGGAAGGAGAAAGGCAGGGATGAAGGGGGTAGGGGGACAAACTGAGGAGCAGTTTACAGCAATTAATTACAGTAGGGAGACTCTTTCGGGGTTTTGTTTAGGATCTGGTGGCCAGTAATTAATCTTCAGCCACTGGACTATGCGCTCATTTGCAGGTACTTACGGTAGTTGAAGGCCCGCTCCGATGTTGGAGATTCTCCAGTGAGCTCCTCCAGATGCAGCAAACTGCCCGGCATGAGAAGAGCTGTCTAAGGACAGCCTCTCAGGCTCCGAGCCCCGCCTCCCCCCCCACACCCCGCCCGCTGCTGGCCCGCCCCAGCCTCCGCACCTCCTTCACTGGGCTCCGCGAGCCCACCTCCACCAACTCTGCCTAGCACCTGCAGTCCTCGGGCGACCGGAATATATACGCCCCTCCCAGCTCCCCGCCTCTCTGCTGACTCCCTGCAGAGGTTGCCCAGCCAAACTCAGGCCCCTGCCCCCTGCCTGTCGCTCAGAATCTCATTGGGTCACCGTATCCTGGAGGGGGAGATGGCCAGCTCTTAAGTCAGCCAGAGCTGTAGATCCTCCTCGCCAGCTCTCAATTGCCATTAAAGGGCTCTCAGATATTCCTGGGCTCATTTAGCGCCCCATGGGTTCAGAAACATCGCTACCGTGGTTTAAATGCCTACTATGTGCCCCCGACAACTGAGCATCTGTTTATCTCTAAACTTCACAACAACCCTGCAAGATAAGTATTTCTTCCCTCAGTTTTACAGATGAGGAAACTGAAGCTCAGAGAGGGTTAAGTAACTTGGACAATCTTCAAAGTCCAGCTTGGGATAAAAGCCCAGGCTTTAGAGACATACAAATTTAGATTTCAGTTCAGGTTCCACATTCAATAGCTGTGTGACCTCAAGCAAGTGAATTACATTCTCTGAATCCCAGTTTACCTGTTTTTAAAATAAGACAAGACAGCCTAGTTCATAAGACTTTAATGAGATAACATAAGTAAAACTCACAACAGAGTAGGTCCAGCACAGTAGGTACTTACTAAATGGTAGCTGTTGCGCTACTAATAGTAGTAAGCATTGTTAATCTGCAAAGCCTTCCTCAACTTTCTTAGAGCAACATGAGTTTGATAATATAGAACAAAGTTTCATGAATTGTTGAGCATGAAATACCTTTTAACATGATAATGTACGGATAAGGCACTAACCCAAAGCTCTTGACATATAACATGTGATAGGATTAAACTCCAATGGACTCACAGACCAATTGGTAAGCAATATGCACCTCACAAATCAATGGGTTAAAAAATAGCCAAACGTTTCTTTATATGCATGTGCCTTTTTTAACCTTCATAAAAGATTATAGGTTATCTAATGAAAAATACCTTAATTTGGGGCTGGGGATGTAACTCTGTTGGCAGAGCTCTTGCCTAGCACGCACAAGACCCTGGGTTCAATCCCCAGCAGCACCATAAATAAATAAATAACTGCTCCTGCTTTAAAAAATAGCTTTAAAATACCAGAAAACTATGTGAAAAATAAAGTAGGGTTTTTTTAATGTGCCAGATGAACAATGTATCTTCATGCATCAGGTGACACCAATTGTGGCTTCCTGGCATTCTCCCACATACCATTATGCACTGTAGATTATTGTGTACTGATTAGAATAGCCATATGAATATAAATATGTGTTTCTAGGCAAGTTATTTTACTTCTCCAAGCTTCATTTGCTTGTTTGTAAAATGAAGATAAAAATTGTACTTACTATCATGCAGGATTTTGGGTCGGATGGAATAAAAACTGCCCTCTAAACCACTACCATAGGGCCTGAATCACAGCAAGCAGCCATTAATTCAACAAGTTTGTTGGGTAATTTCTTTGTGGCAGACATTGTTTTGGATGCTGACAATTCAGAGAGGATGCCGGTTCCTTCTCAAGAGTCTGCAGTCTAAGGATAACTGGTGATAGAGAATGAGTAGGAGGCAGCCAGAGAAGGAGGTGCCTTGAGAGTCAAAGAGGACTGCAGTAGGAACGGCCAGCAAGGAAGGCACGACAGTATGTTTGCACAGAACTGCAAGCAGTTTGCTGTTACTATATGTCTAAACCAGGGCAGTGTTAATGGAGAAAGAAAGGGGAGCAAGGGTTTCCAAATTATGGAGAGGCAAAATTGGACAAACTTGATGTTTGTTTGGAAGAGAGTAGTGACAGTTATTATCTGTCAGAGTGAAAGTATCCGTGATGATTGATTTTCAAAATATTTATATAGAAATCACTATAATAGTACTTTATAAATCTGAACTCATTTAATTTCCATAGCAACGTTATGGAGTAGCTATCATTTTCAGCTCCATTTTACAGACGAACATACTGAAACACAGGGCCATTAAGCAAATTTCTCAAGGGCCAAACAGCTAACAAGTGGCAGAGCTAGGATTCAGACCTAAATTGTCTGTGCATAGAGTCCCATATTCTGAATCACTACTCTATGCTGCTTCTGCATTGAATAGGTAGAATGATATGACCAGACTGAAAAAAAAGGGGAAAAAAAAAACTATGAAAGTGCTTCATAAAATAGAAAGGCACCAATCAAATGCAGTTAGTAATGTGGAAAGAAGACGACAGAAGATCCCCCAGCTCTTTGCAAGTTCTTGGGCACAAGCTTGTACTTTTGGAGAGCAGCCTGAATCTAGAGCTCAGAATCCACTCCCCCCCCCCCACCATTTGGCCTTGGAAGCCTGAGAAGGTCCTGCCTGGGCTGTGTGGGTGAGAATACCACACACTCTCGCCTTTTGGTCTGGGACATTATGGAGTCTTGAAGAGACTTATTATTCAGGCTTCATAGGAGCCCCTCATTCAAACTATGGCTGGCAATTGAGATGCCAGAAGCTTCGTCTCTAGGCTACCTCCGTAGGTTTTGAACTCTGCAGCCCACAGAAAGAGAAACATTTTCTGGCCAATCTCCCTGAAGAAACCTTGAGTTGCCCAATATTATAAAGCTAGGAGTAGAGGCCAACAGGGTCTGGGGTTAGGACTCAGCAGAGACAGAGTTCCTGACATTGATTCTGCTGTTCTTCCTCTATCAGGGATCCTGCATGTCTGTCATTCTGAAAACCTCTCTCTATCTCTGTTTCTCTTTCTCTCCTACACACACACACACACACACACACACACACACACACACCCCACTCAGAAGACCTGTTTTCTCTCCTGTTTTATTACTCTAGAGTTAATTGCTTTCCACAACTCTTCTTTCAGGGAATAGTTTGAGAATGACCAATCTTAATCCTAATGGCCAAGGCCTCCTTTGACTGTCTGTATTACCTAAATTTGGTGGGGTGGTATGGGAGCTCCCCTGCCTTCATTGTCCTTCTTAGAGGGGATGACAAAAATATTCCTGAATTTCAGACTCTGAGCACTGGGGCTGTAAGGGAATTCCTCCTGCAAAAACTTAGAGTCACCTGTTATGGATTATAAGCCAACTATCAAGCATAAGGCCCTGGGTTCAATCCCCAGCACCACCAAAAAAACAAAAACACAAAAACAACAACAAAAAAAGGAAAAAGAAAGGTAGAACTCAAAGGAAGAGATGGAGAAGCAGCAAGGTTCAGAGTGATCTGCAGTCTTTCACCCCAATCAAGTCCAGCATAAGAGGATGAGGTTTTTTATTCTCCTAAATCTGTCTTGTAGTATCCTAAATAAGAGATGCACAGGGCAAAGCTGGCCTCCTCCCAGCAATATGCTGGAGCTCACCAACTCTGTGCATCTTATCACAACCTGGCATTCAGTGACATAACAGTAGTAGCTTGAAATTGGTCATGGTCAGAGGATTTTCACCACAGAGGAAGCAAATGCTGCAAAACAGGCATCCTCTTTAAAACATTTACTAGCAAACCACTTTCCTCCAGTTTTATGCTTTAAGACAGTAAATTTTACTGGCATACAGAAAATTTTGCAACCCCCCTAAGAATCCTGATCATTTCCCCACACTAACAAGATAAGGAGCATTGTGTTAGCTCTCTCCTCCTGCCCCCACCTCATTGTGATGGTAAACCACCTGAGGAATGTGTCCTGTTGATAATGCATCTTCGCACCTCTCCCAACTTCTGAGTCTGCCAGAGCCACCATCCTTTTCTACACTGGAAAAAAAGGCATGGAGTAGATGAAAGAGGCTTTCAGGTACCAATAAGCAAGTGTTGTTCCTGAGCAGACCCAGTCTGAAAGGCTAGGCTCCCAATAGTGAAACTGGATGGGGAGTCTGGCTTTGGAGGTGTGGAGTTTAGAGCTAGAAAAGGACTTTGGAGCCAACCCACAGAGCTTGGGTTTCAACTTATCCTTTGTCAAGCATTTCAATTATGAAGGGCATAGTTTGGGGCAGTAAGTCACTTGCAGAAGCTTCCCTAAGGGTATTTTCAGGACTGTGCTGGAAGCTTCCTAGAGTAAATCACATGCAAGTAATGAACCAGAACTGAAACTTCTTTAATCAGAACACCCATTGTAAGCCATAAGGTATTAGACAGAGACCCACATGATCAGGCTTCTGTGTGTGTCACAGAGCCAATGAACAGTGTGATTACCTAGGTGAAGCTAACTTAAGGTTAATGGGTACATAGAGAAAGTGAGGTTTTATTGTGCTTCAATCTAGAAGGGCCAAAGGATTCTGTTTGTCCCTCATACCATTTACCAACAGGATCAACTATTAAACTACCAGCCCCAAATTGCAATCTTCCCAGCATCACAAAATGCCTTTTTTAAAATATGAGCAACAGTGTGCATCTGAATATATGGTGGGCAGGGGTGGGTGGTGGTTCTAAGATAGACCTATAAAATGTGGGGTGCACTGAGTATAGGCTATGCAGTGTTTTAGTATCCCCTTTTCCTGTGCTGGATCAAGTTGGTGGTAACAGAAGGACGACAGGTAGGTTCAACCTCACTGCCTAGGTTGGGCAGTCAGAGAGGGTTCTGAGGGCAGTTCAGGTTGGACCCAGGTAGAATGCTTCCAAGTGCCAGTATCAGGAAAACCTTATTCTGCTTCAAAGTCTGACTTGCCTCCAGTGTGTTTAAATTGCAGACGTTTTCATGGGGGATGGGGAGGGGAGAAGGAGGGGGATGCCACTCAGGAATGCACAACTAGGCTTTTTGTATTTACTTTTAATCACTTGTCCAAAGGAAAGTTTAGAAGTTAACAATTGGGTTCTTTTATCATCCTATTTATTGTATGATTCACCAATTATATAATTAAAGTTAAATAGAGATGTCAAAATTGCAAGAACAACACAAATCAGCAATTTAAAAACACATCCCTGCAATATAACCCACTGTATACAATCTGTTTCTAAAAATAACAGTTTACAGGCAATCATTTCAATGTACATGCATCTCTTAGAGTTCTGTTTGTTTGGGGCCCTAAAATATAATCAAATTTTCTATAAGACACATGTGCCTTGACATAGGGTGGAGGTGACTTCCAGCAAACAAGTCTTTTAATTTCATATAGTTGATTATATTTAGATTGAAAATAAAATTATTTATTTCTTATTTGATCTCTAATATTTCAATGTCTCCCTATCTCACCTAACTTGAATTATCTTGCTATATTCACATACTCTTTTTCATTATCCTTTTCCATCCCATCCCATTCATTTTTTGTTTTTCTTATCCTCCTTTCCTGTGCACAATGTTTTTTTGTTTGTTTGTTTGTTTTGTTTTGGTACCAGGGATTGAACTCAGGGGCACTGACCACTAAGCCACATCCCCAGTCCTATTTTGTATTTTATTTAGAGACAGGGTCTCACTGAGTTGCTCAGGGCCTCACAGTTGTTGAGGCTGGCTTTGAACTCTGGCTTTGAACTTTGAACTTTGTGATTCTTTTGTCTCAGCCTCCCAAGACGCTGGGATTACAGGCATGCATCACCATGCCAGGCTCCTGGGCCCTATGTATGTATGCATGTATATGTATGTATATATGCTTACACACTCATGCATATATATTGCATATGTATATACCATATGTGTGTATGCATAGAAATGGGTACACATACATAACAATAACAACTTGGTACAAAGTTACATGTTTATTTTCTTTTTCACTAATCACCCTGGCAAAAATACAAGTAATCATAAAAATAAGATCTACATTCTATTAAGAAATTGGCTTTAAGCCAGGCATGGTGGCACATGCCTGTAATCCCAGTGATTTGAGAAACTGAGGCAAGAGGATTGCAAACTTGAGACCAGACGCAGCAACTTAGAGAGGTCCAAAGCAACTTAGTGAGACCTTGTCTCAAAGTAAAAAATAGAAAGGTCTAGGGATATGGCTCAGTGGTTAATCACCCCTGGATTCAATCCCCAGTGCCCCCAACCCCCCAAAACATAAAAATGAACCAAAAAAATTAAAAAAAAAACTAGAAAAGAAAGAAGAAATGGATTTTATAAGTGAATTTAGTCACTTATCTCCAGGAGCACCTTCTTGTGCTGCAGCTGCTCTTGGTAAAGCCAGTAGTTGAAGAATTTTACTGATAAACGCCTTGAAGTCATTTTGACTGTCAAAGACTGCTCTCATCTTCAATTTGGAAAGTTAGCCTGGCTGGATGGTTCATTTGGTGTTTTAGGCCCAGGAACTTCAACTGGATAATTTTCTCCAACTCATTCTCTCTTCCATTATTGCTAATGCATAGTCAGGTGTCAGCCCATCTTTATCGTGTAGAAAAAATCACTTATTTCCTCTGAGCATCTCACAAGATGATTTTTTTTTCTTTCAAGTTGAAGAACTGTGCAATTATGTGCCTTTGATTTTTAGTTTGAGAGGTATATTTGAGTGGTGATCTGTAAATTCTGTATATAAGTTGAGATCTATGTTTAGCTTTGGAAAGTTTTTTTTCCAATAATTTCCTTAATAATGGCTTCAAGGCTACTCTCATTTTCTGCACCTTCTGGGATGCCAGATACATGAATATTATACCACCCTGATGTACTTTCAAGATCTATCACCTTTTCTTGCGCCATGAAGAGCTATTTTCTTAAAATTTTTATCTTTGAGACCCAAGCTAAATTTGGTTCTCGTTTGTACTGAGTCTCCTTTCCATGTTTTTTTTTTTTTTTTTTTTTTGGCAGTTTTTCTCTCTCGGGTTTATCTTCAATTCCTGAACTTCACAGTGTTTAGGGAGCTTTTCCTTTGTGCTTTTAAAATGTCCACTAGTCCTACATCACTTTCAGGGTGACTCCTTCACCTTGGCTCTTTTTTCAGGGTTTTTGCCTGCTACTCCTCTGGGCCAGTCGTAGCTCTTTAAAAAAAAAAAAAAAATGGAACGTTTCATGAATTTGTTTGTCATCCTTGTGCAGGGCCCATGCTAATCTTCTGTGTATCCTTCCAATTTTAGTATATGTGCTGCTGAAGCAAGCACCAGCCATAGCTCTTGAACCCTCTGAGGTCCCTTCTTCTTTCCTGGCATCATAGCTCTTCTTGCTTGCTCTTAAGCTTGTTTTCATCATTCTTTTCTAAGCTTGGATAGTTTAGGTTTTCTTGTTTCCTATTCTTGTGGCTGAGGCTTCTGACTTGGCAATTTAGTTTTGCACACAGCTGCTTTCTCTGTCCTCCCCCACCCCCCAGAAGCTCAAGAGCTGAGGTCTTTTCATTGAAATGCAAGACCTACTTTAAACTGAAATCCTCAGAAATCCTGTAGGAAATTAAGGTATAATCAACTGATGTACTCTCATCTAATAGCATTGATGGAAAGAGCTTCATTACCCTATAAGTGAGATAAAGAAATACACAAGTGTAAGAATGAAACAATAAATGCACACACATAAACATACATAAGGACTCTAAATACCTGAATACACATGCACATAAGCATGCAAAAATAATATAAATAGTCACACAGATACATACACATGGAAACAAATACATACATAAAACTAACCTCATGTTTTCAGAATATTTAGTCTCTGCCTGGCTGGGAGTACACAGAATATTTCTGATTAAACAGCTAAATTCATTCAAGTTATAAAGCAGAGAGTGAGAGAAGTTCACCTAAATGTTTCAGTGTTTGTGGAAAGAGATTTTGACTTTGTGTCAGAGGGCTTGAATTTCAGTTCTGGCAGAGCTATTTACTAGCTGTGTAATCGTGTGACATTTGGCAAGCTACCGAAAGTTATTTGAGTCTCCATCTCCTCATCAGTCAAATGAGTATTAAATAATTGTGAGCTAAATCTGAATATAGAACTCTCTATTTGCCTTCATCCTTTTTTTTCTTAGTACCAGGGATTGATCCCAAGAGTGCTTAACCACTGAGCCACATCCCCCTTTCCCTTTTTATATTTTATTTAGAGACAGGATCACACTGAGTTTCTTAGAGCCTCCCTAGGTTGCTGGCTTTGAACTCACTATCCTTCTGCTTCAGCTTCCTGAGCCATTGGAATTACAACTGTGCACCACCGCACCCAGCTATTTGCCTCCATTTAATCATATTTTATTTTTGAATCATATTTTAATATATCTCTTTACAGTGGTATCTGGGATTTAGATTGGTAGGGGTGGAAGCAGGACAGTGACAGGAAGGGTAAAACCTCAATAGGTCTTAAATGGACAGGTTCTCAGGTCCCACAGCATGTGTGATTTTTTTTTTTAATTAAAGAATAAGGATTCAGCTTGATTACACCCCAGTATTGTTAAAAGATGGGAAAATAAAATTTTCTTTCAAGATTATAATTTGGGCTGGGATGGTAGCTCAGTGGTAGAATGTGTGCTCAGCATGTGTGAGGCATTGGATTTGATCCCCAGCAACTATAAAAATTTTTTTAAAATATTATGATCAGTGGTAGAGTGCTCGCCTAGCATGTGCGAGGCTGTGGGTTCAATCCTCAGCACCACATAAAAATAAATAAAAAAATAAAGGTATTGTGCCTAACTATAACTAAAAAATAAATATTGAAAAAATATATTATGATCCACTAGGAGATACATCCATGTTCACAAATAAGGATAATACAGCATAGAGCACATAAGCTTTAAAAGAGTGTCAAATAAAGCACAAAAGGAGCATAAATTAGAAAGCATTTAATTCTGACCGACAGCACTTAAGAGTTCTTTATTCAAGCTTCCCCATCTTAAGTTCCCATCCCTGTAACTGGGCATGTTGAGGGCACATATGAGGCTTCCTAATCAGAATATCCATATCCATGTTACCCATTTGATGTCTCCCTAGCATTTCACCATATGCCTCACTTTGGGAGTACAGAGCAAAGAACCTCAAAGTATAGCACTGCAATCTTGTGTGGAGAGAAGGACTGGAAATGAGGCTGGAGACATGGGCAGAAGCCAGGTCATTAAAGACCATGTGTGCCCTAGAGCATTTGTCAGTAAAATTTCATATTTGTGCCAAATTGAAAGGCCAGGTCATGATCTAGGTCCAAAAGGATGGCTTGTGTCCATGCAGAACATGACCTTCTCTAGTTCCGAATGCTCTCCCGGTTATGCTATCCTGGGCACAGATCCTCAGTGACAGGGCTCAGAGGCCACTTTCTGAGCTGACAGTCCACCTGTCCCTCTAATTCAGGCTCCTAGTAGTTCAGGTTTCTTTCTTTCTTCTTCTTTCTTTCTTTCTTTTTTGACACATACCTTTATTTTATTTATTTATTTTTATGTGGTGCTGAAGATTGCACCCAGTGCCTCACGCTTGCTAGGGAAGAGCTCTGTCACTGAGCTACAACCCCAGCCCCCTATTTAAGGTTTCTGTTCCAAAAGAAAAACTGGAGATGGGGCAGTTTACAATTAGAGTCACACACAATTAAATACCCATGTATGAAAACACTGGCCCTTTTCAGCAGTCTAATCATTTTAAAATCAGAGTCTCTCTTAGACTCCAATGTATCCAAGTGGAGGTAAATTTTAATGGATTTTGTAGGAAGACTGTTTAGAGAAGAAGATATTGTGTAGGGAAAATAAAAACAAAAATAGGTCTAACAAATTCAAATACAAAAGATGATTTCATCAGGTTACCATATGAATTCTGAGAAATACTTAGAATTGTTATGGAAAATTAGTATAAGCACCTGATAGGATTTGCCTAATAAAAACTAGAACAGGAACTTGATGCCTCTTTCTTCAAAACAACTAAAAAACAGGAGCTTAGAGTGTTTTGGTACTGTGAGATCTTAGGCAAATACAACTTTTCACTTAAGCTTATATTAAAAAATGTTTATTGCACAGCTACTTTTTTTTCTACTTTGGGGAATACATCAGTAAACAAAACAGAAAAACCCCACATATTACTCAATAAATGTTTTTACTAAATACCTAGGTAGAGACATTTTTAATGCTTTCATATCCTTATATGTTTTCAATACTGTTACTAAAAATATAGAACTGACTTTTGCTACTAACTGCAGCGATTGAATTTTTGAACATCAGTTTTGTCTGGGATTGGTTGTGGGTTTGATAACTCTAAGAAGAGTTTTGGATTGTCCTATCTCATCTCCTTTCCTGAACCTTTTTATTCAAAATTAAATGACAAAGTAGTACAGGAAGTATAAGAGTAAAGGAGAAAGTTTATGAAATGTTCTCTGCATATTTAAAATGGGGTAGAAAGAAAGGTTTGGCCACAGCATTAAAAATCTTTTTGATTAATCCTATCACCTTTATCTACATGATTTTTCCTTTTAATTTTTTTAACAAGACCTCCCAAAATTTAGGAGAATATATTCCAGTAGGGGAAATTGTAATGCCAAGGAAATCTACACTACAATTGTCCTTAGGCACTGTGATGTTAAAAATACATATTAACTAATGGAAATAGTGCTGGACACTAATTAAAGTATCCAAATGACTTGTCATTATTAATAACCCAGGATTTCAACAAGGAGCACTTGCTGTGGAAGTTCTGTGACTATCCTGGGCACAGCATGACAATATTTTAAAAATATGTACACCATGAAAGAATCCCACTTGAAATAGCTGTAAGATGGCGCCAAAAAGTTACCAAGTGGAACTTAGCACAGACTCAAAATGAAATGGAATTTTTTCTTCTTTTTTTTACATTATTAATTAATCCATGAAGTTTATTTTTGCCCTCATATCTGAAAGAAATACATAATAATGTTGTTTTGTTTTGTTTTTAGTTTTATTGATTTTATTTTTTTAAATACATGACAGTGGAATGCAGTACAATTCTTATTACACATATAGAGTACAATTTTCATATGTTAGTATAAAAGAGTATGTTCACGCCAATTCATGCCTTTATATATGTACTTTTTTTTGCATTACAATTCTTATTACACATATATACCACAATTTTTCATCTCTGTTTGTATATAAAGTATGTACTTTGGATGATGATGTCCATCACATTCCACCTTCCTTGCTAATCTCCTGCTCCCTCCCATTCCCTCTCACCCACCCCTCTTCCCTATCTAGAATTCATCTAATCCTCCCATGCTCCTCCTCCCTACCCCACTGTGAGTCAGCCTCCTTATATCAGAGAAAACATTCTGCATTTGTTTTTTTGGGATTGGCTAACTTCACTTAGCATTATCTTCTCCAACACCATCCACTTACCTGCGAATGCCATGATTGAAAATTTCTTCTATGACTTCTAACCTATACTATAAAGTAATTTAAATTTTATTCTATTTTAAAAAAATATATGACAGACAATAATGTATGCTTTCTTGATTTTTCAAATGGTTAACTCCTCCACTTATTCATTTAACCAACTTTTATTGAACATCTACCATAAACAAGGAACCTGCAAATATTTAGTGAAATAAAATAAATAAAGAATGGAAAGAGATCTGGGGATGTGGTTCAGTGGTAGGGTGCTTTCTTAGCAAGCACGTGGCCCTGGTTTCATCTCTACTATTGCAAAATAAATACATAAACAAACAAAAATAAACAATTATTTAATTAAAAATAAGTGGAGGGAAGGAAGAACATGTATATGTTGGCAAGTTAAAGATTAATAAATTTAGTGTCCTCATACTAATGAATAAAGACAAAAACAAACAAACAAAAATAAAAAGTACAATGTGCTAAAGTTTGATAAGAAAAGTTCAGAGTAAAATGACCATGGGAGTTTAGTAAAGGCTAATATTCTTTCCAGCTGAGGGGATCAGTGCAAGCCTTGCGGTTAAGGTCACATGTGAACTGAACTCTGAAGTATGGCTGGATTAATCTAGCAGCTGTAAATACTACATGGTTAGTTCTCCAAGAGTACAGAGGGTGACTTATTCATCTATGTATCTCCTAGACTCAAACAGAAATAATGCTAACAACAGCTACTATTTATTAAGTGCTTACCATTTTGCCAGGCACCATGTTAAATATTTTACACAAGCTGTCATACTTACCTTCAGAAGATTCCTTTGTGACACAATAGCAGCAGCAACAACATTTATTGAATGTTGACTATGATCCAGGTATTGCTTAAAAACCTTCTGATGACTATTAGTATCCCTTTCTTACAGATGAGAAAACTGAGAATCACACAAGTTAGTCAGAGGGAAGAGCTGCAATTTTCACTCAGGTCATGTGATTCCTAAACCTGTGCAATCATGACTCAGTATCTGTTATTTTGAATAAGTGAATGGAAATGGAATAACAAAGGAAGAGAGATATTGTGAAGCCAGAGATCACTGAATCTGCAAACTGTTTTTGAGGACAAATGACAAGACTGAGAGCAAGAGAGAGAGGAGAAGGGACAAAACAGTCACTGTATTTTCAGTCTAAGCTAAAAGATGTAGAAGTTTTTTCTTTGGTAAAAGATAAGCTATGAGGAAAGGAAGGGGGAATGGAAATACGAAAGACAGTGGAATGAATTGGACATAACTTTCCTATGTGCATATATGAAATCACGACCAGTGAAACTCCACATTATGTACAACTGCAAGAATGGTATCTTAATTAGAATACGTTATACTCCATGTAGGTATAATATGTCAGAATACAGTCTACTGTCATGCATATCTAACAAAAAACAAATTTAAAAAAAAAATTAGAAAAAGGTAAGCTATCATGTACTGAACTTTTAAAAATTATTTTATGTCAAATTTGAGAAATGTTATGATATTTCTAAGGACATAGAGTAATATCCATTAAAGGTGTCCTAGAAAAAACCTCAAAGAAAACATGCAAAATGTTCATTCTCATTGTTTAGATGATAGAGAATTATTGCTGATATTGTTTTTTTTCATCCCTGTATTTTCTATTATGACAACAAATACTTTATAATTTTACAAAAAACTTTTAAAAGGTGGTTAAAATTTTAGGGCAGATTTTAAAAGTAAAAATCATGTTAGAAATCATGTTATATTTATATATAAAGGTACCAAAGGGAATTTCACCTTTATGTATATGTAGAAGAAAGGAAATTTAGTAGGAGCAGAGGAGGGAAAATTGAGGAGGGAGAAAGGGAGAAAAGAAGTGGGGAGAGAATGGGGTTTGAAATCAAATACCTTGCATGTATGATTTTTGTCTGTACCCAATTACTATGTGTAACTATAATGCTATAATAAAAATAATAATCAGAATTCTGAGTCATTAGGCAATGCACATTTAATATTTAAATATTTAGGGGTGATGTGAATATTATAAAGAATGTTATACTTTCAACTTTTAATTTATATTGAGGGGGGAACTGGGGATCTAACCCAGGGACACTTTTGCCACTCAGCTACATCTCCAGCTTTTTTTTTTTTTTTTTTTTTTTTTTTGAGTCAGGGTTTCACTAAGTTGCTGAGGGTCTTGGTAAATTGCTAAGGCTGAGCATGAATTTGTGGTCCTCCTGTATCAGCTTCCTGAGTTATTGGGATTACACATGTGCTTCACCATGAGCAACTCAATTTAGTTTTAAATGGTTCAAAACTATGTATATTATATAGAGTACATGTTTACAGAATATACATTCTATACATGATACATAGTATATACTCTCTTTACATATATAGATTTATCTATCTATATGTATTGAGAGAGAGAGAGAATCTGAACATTGAAAAGAATGTTTTCTGGAATTTTAGAAAATAATCTTGCAACATTTTTCTAAGTCTAAATATATGTTAAAATTAGAAAAATTAGTTTGAAAAAATAAAATAAAAAAGCCAAAAGAAAATGAGTATATAATGAGAGTAAATACATGTATGTATATAATTTATACATAATTTTAGAAGTAACAAAGAAAATAATCATTGGAATAATAATATTTTTACTCTTCCTATAGTATCAATTTCTGTTGATTTTTCTATCCTTGCAAAATTTCCAGTTTGACAAAAAGAAACCATCTCAAGTTTGCGTAATTATTAGTCATGCAACCTACAATATAATTGTAAAGTTTAGCTTCTGTATAACTACTTAGATGCCATCTTGAAATGGTTAAGTCTTAATGTTGTTTGACCATTTTTACTGAGCTAACTAACTGCTGAGTTGAACTGACTTGGGTGTTTGGTTAAACATGTGGTCAGAAAAAGGTTTTTGGGAGTGAGGTGGAGAAAATGGTTGAACCAATGGGGGGCTGTTAATCCAAATGGTGAGACTTTTATGAAAATACAGATTGCCATGGGAACCAAAATAGTAAAAAGAAGAGGAAGAGGAAGGAGGAGGGGAGGAGGAGGAGGAAGTCATGAAGGGCTTGTGAAATTGCTTTTAGTTCTGTTGCTCAATTTCCATGAGATTAGATTTGATGACTGTTATTATTTTATTATAATTCCTTATCTATGTATGGTACCATTGTTTTTTTTTTCCACCCGAAGTGCTCATAGATCCTTTTTTTTTGCTTTTATCTTTGCAACAATGCTGTTAAACAGAGCCTGGGTGCATGGGGCTGATGCTTATTTTCTCAGCTATCTTAGTATACAGCATCTAATTGCAGAAAAACAATCTGTTCAGAGGTGATGGTGCTTTTGGACTGAATGTTGATGTGCCATATATAATAAAGTCATTATAATTGGTAATGGACATATAACAGCTTATGATACTTGTGAAAGATGTCATTGAATAGTATTCTTAGCAGTTATAAAAGACTAGGCATAAACTGAAAAGAACTGAAAATATACTAATTATGTGTCCTACATTGGGAAAGTTTTCTTTGAATATGTGTTCCCTCAGAGTTTGAGGAGAGAAATAATAGCTAACAACAACCTACATTTTCTTTTAAAATGAGAAGACCATTCTGTGATTTTTTAAATTCATCACCTTCTAACTTAATGTCATCTGCTGGAAATTATTCAAATAGAAAACAAGAGGATTTTCTAAGACTCATGTTTATCACAAGCTAATAAGGTTAGACTGAGCTCTTTTAATATAATTTTAATTTTGGCTGTAAATAATTTGTATCCTTAGCAAGGTTAAAAACACAGAAAGTATACATAAACATTAAGTAAAATCTAAAAATTTCCTGAAGTACATTAGCCATCCCATTTATATAATAAATACCTTATTTGTTTGTGACCATCTCAACATTAAGCTAGATAAGTAGATGCAAAAATGAAGGGAGTTTGATTTGTGATGCTGTCCATTGCCCAGCAACGAGGGACTATGGTTGTTTTTGCAGCATTGCACCATTTTAGGAAGCTGGGGACAGTCTAAGCATATGCCACTTTTTTTCACCTTAGGCTGAAACAGACAGCAAAAGATAATTTAAATCTATTATTTGTCAACAGGTTGAATTGGAGGACATTTACATTTTAAAGATGAATTTTGAAAATTTAAATGCCCTTGAATGCTTAATTATCTGTGCCTTCATTCTGGAAATTAATTTTTTTTTCAGAATGAAAACAAAACAAAATAGGACATTTACTTGACTACAAAACTGATGAGAGTTGTTTTCCAAATATTCAGAATTAAGCTTAATAATGCATCTAAAATAATTTTAAACATTCACAGATATGGATCATGAATGTAAAAATCCTGCATTTGGGTCCAAAACAACCAGATGTACAAGCAGAGGATGAGATGTGGCTAAGTAACAACACCCATAAAAAAAGATTTAGGGGTTTTCGAGGGACTGTAAGCTCAATATTATTCAGTTGTGTGTTGAGGCTGCACAGAGAGCTAAATCCATCTTCATCTGCATTAATAGAAAGATAGAGTCGGAAACAAGGGAGTGATAGCGCAGCCTAGCTCTGTGCTTGGCAGACCTGTACTTGAAATATTCAATGAGAATAGCAGGATGGAAGTGGGTGGGAGGGATTGGGTAGCAGCCACAATCTACTGGTGCATCTGGAAGGGAGAGAGCAAGTAGCCAGAGAGTCTGGAAACCATGCTGAGGAGGGGCGGCTGAGTCTTGGGCTTAACCCGGACTTGAGAATTCTTGAAGAGGAATGGGAAGTAAAAGTTGTTTTGAATCCTCCCTCACCATTGTCTTTCCCGCACCCCACTGTGTTTTCTCCCTCCTCTGCCCCTCCTCCCCCTTCCTACTCTTCTTCCTCAAGCAATTTACCAATTTTCCTATCTGAGACTGCTATTATTTCCATGCATACCCTAAACACTGCACTTGCCTGCGCCCCTTTTACATTTCTCCCTTGTTCTTGTGCTTCCTCTGCTAGCCAGAGAGATCGAACCGCAGTAAACACCTCTCCAATCCGCCACCGCCACACTCCACATTTCTTTTTTTTTCGGAAGGGCTTCCTGTCCCTGGGAAAGGAAACAGAATATGAATTAAGCAACACAGACCCTTAAGCCAAGGCCTTGTGAAAAATGTCCTAGGTACAAAAGGAGCAATTCTAATAAAGCTATGAAATGAACTTCTTTAGTCCCCCTAATGCTCGCTGGCATTAGACATGGGAATCTGAGCAAGGCTCCTCATGGGTGGGCTGAAAGTGCACCTGTAACACTAATCTAGGATGCTTAAATATCAGGTTCCTATTTAACAAGGAAAAGGAAAGGGGAGTTTGTTAATACAAAAGTTTGAACA
This sequence comes from Callospermophilus lateralis, assembly GCF_048772815.1. Classification (NCBI taxonomy): domain Eukaryota; kingdom Metazoa; phylum Chordata; class Mammalia; order Rodentia; family Sciuridae; genus Callospermophilus; species Callospermophilus lateralis. The sequence continues at coordinate 106,731,159 of NC_135325.1, forward strand.
TAGAACATCACCATCTGAATGATTAAACCTATTTCAGAGGGCTGAAATACTAATGACTCCAATTTGTCAAAACATAGGAGTTTTAATGGGGGGCAGGAAGGGTTGGCAATGGTATGCAGCATAGGAATCAACAACTGCGTACTTTAAAGCAAAACATAAAAGCTCTATCCGGCTGAAATTCTCAGAATCACTATAGGAAATTAGGTGTAATTGACTGATGTGATCTCATGTAATAGAAATGGGACTGAGTGCTTAGTATCCTCACAGTTAAAACAAGTAAATAAAATGAGTTGGCAATGCTTAAAATGCTTATGGTGTGCAGCAGTTCATGCAAATTGGCCACATCTTTGATTTAAACATTTTGTAAATATAAATTTCTATCCTAGAACATAACAGATAGAAGGAGAGGGAAAGAAAAATAAAAAGCAGGAGGCAAAAGGAAAGGGAAAGACAGACAGAAAAGATGGGAATAGGAGAAAAGGAAGTGAAAAGAAAGAGAAGGCGGAACAGAAATAGATTAAAGAGAAATTTAAATAGGAAAATAGAGAAAACAACAGGAAGAGAAGATGCAAATATCTAGGTAACTATAATACATCTGACTTTATAAAAAGCTTCAAAACAGTGAGAAATCACAGCTTTCTTTTTTCCAACTTGTGATCACCAATACTGATATCCTTATAATAATGCTGATGAATTAGAGTTGGGGAGGGGAAAGGTGGATCCTCATGGGTTCTCAATCCTATAATCTCTCCCAGGACCCATTCATCTCCTGCCAGGTTCCTTTGCTCTAGGTTGAGAGACTAAGCAAGCATACCACCACTGCTATTGAAATGTTCACAGCAACTTTGTTCATAATAGATCCAAACTGGAAACATTCCAAATGCCCATCAACTAGTGAATGGATAAATTGTGTTATATCCAAACTACAGAATACTACTCAGCTGTAAAGTGAGGGGTAGACTCTGACACATTTAACAATATCAATGAATCTCAAAAAATATTATGCTAAGTGGATGGTGCTAGACCCAAAAGGCTATGTATTGTATAATTTCACTTATACAATATTCTAGGAAAAGCAAACTAAAAGTATGGAGAATAGATAGGTGATTACCATGGATCAGGGAGTCATGGTTAGGAGTACCGTATTTCTGTAAAGAAGACTAAGGGAACTTCTGAAAGTAAAGAAAAAATTCTTCATGTGATTTGTGGAAATGGTTACATGTCTATGTATATTTGTCACAACTCAGAGCTGTATGTTTACAATTGGTGCATTGCAAATTACATATCATATATTATATCTCAGTAATGTTGATAAAAACAATTGAACAAATAAAAAAATTTGTCCAATGTCAATCTACTAATAGATGTATGGTCCTGGCTTCTTTCTTTCTTCCATGTACTCCAAGAGGAGCAGTGTGTAGAAAGAAGATATGTGGGGCCCCAAAGCAGAAATTTAAAGATTTTTTTCATAAATTCCTCATTTTCTTGTTTATCAAGTTAAAAATTCCTCACACTGGCATTCAAGGTCCAAATTTTTCTGTTTGTTTGTTTGACAAGTGATTGAACTCAGGGTTGTTTAACCACTGAGTCACATACCCAGTCCTTTTTTGTATTTTATTTAGAGACAAGGTCACTCTGAGTTGCTTAGGGCCTTGCTTACGTTGTTGAGGCTGGCTTTGAACTCGTGATCCTCTGGCCTCAACCTTCCAAGTTGCTGGGGTTACAGGCATGCACCACCTTGCCGGCTTCAAGGTCCAACCTTAACTGCTAGCATTCCCATATAGGTCCTTTTTCTCTCCCCACCACCCCTCTTGTACCCGGAATTGAACCTAGGGGCACTTTATCACTGAGCTACATCCCCAGACTTTTTTTTCTTAATATATTTTTAATTGTGGATGGACACAATGCCTTTATTTTATTTATTTTTTATGTGGTGCTGAGGATCGAACCCAGCACCTTGCACATGCTAGATGAGTTCTGTTCCATTGAGCCCCAGCCCCAGCACCCCCCCAGACTATTTTATATTTTTATTTGGAGACAGGGACCCACTGAGTTGCTTAGGGCCCTGCTAAATTGCTGAGGCTGACCTCAACTTGCAATCCTCCTGCCTAAGTCTCCCTAGTCCTTGGGATTATAGGCGTGGGCCATCATGTTCAATTTTTATAGGTCATCTCGTTTTTTTTTTTTTTTTCAGGCAGCTGCTAACTTCATACAACATGCCTTTCTTGTCCACTCCCCTAGCATACTCTAACTTTATTTCAACCTACTTGCCTTTGGTGACATCAGTTTCCCTCCATTTTCTTTTTCTTTTTCTTTTTGGTATCAGGGATTGAGCCCAGAGTGCTGGGTTAAAAAATATATATGATATATTAAAATGTATATATGTTAAAATATGTATATGTGTGTGTATATATATATATATATATATATATATATATATATATATATATATATAAATTTAGAGACAGGGTTTCACTGAATTGCCTGAGGCTGGCTTTGAACTCAAGATCCCCCTGCCTCAGCCTCCCTCTATTTTCTGGCATGCCTTATCCTCATTCATTCAACAACTATTTATTGAGGACCTACTGTGTGCCAAGTAAAGTGCTTATAACTTGGTATACTTACCAAGTCTAAACAGGTCTGCCAAAGTCTTTGTCTTCACATATCTCACAGGCAATTAAGCAGACCATTACATGGCACTCTGGAAAGGGCTGTAAGAGAGGGGAAGATACAATCTATTAGTACCACTGAGGAAGGGACTTTGCTTAGACTTGGAATGGAAATGTTCAGCAATGGTGTCTCAAAGGAGTAATATCAAAGTGGAGACATGAAAGATATTTTGGAGCTCTCCAAACAAAGAGCACTACATGCAGAGCTAGGATGGAGAAAGTTCTGGATTAAAATGATTTGTAAGTCAGAGACATAGAGGATAAAAGAGGTATGAGATGATGCTAGAGAAGCCTGGTCCAGATTATGAAGGGCTTTCAACACCATATCAAGGAGTGTGAAGTTTGGCTTTAGAGCAATGAAGTACCAAATGAAAAGGTTTGAGCAGAAGAGTGTGATCCTCATGTTGGAGGTGAGAAAAATCATTACATCTAGTGTGCAGAACAGATAAGATAAATAGACAGGGAGACCAGTTAATAGATTTTTCATTTTTTCAAGCAATTTTGACTATGGCAGTGGCCAGTGTAATAGAGAACAAACATTTTAAAGATAAAGGTAAAATCGGCATTATATACCAATAGATTTTTGTGGTTTGAGTCAGGGGGACAGGGTGGTATCAAGGATGACTTTAATGTTTCTGTTTGAAACACTTGGTGCATGGTGGTGCCATGCACTGAGATAGGAACACAAGAAAGAGAAAAAAAGAGAAAAATGCAAGTTCAATCTTTATTTTAAATATTATTTTAGTTTTAGTTTCACACAATACCTTTATTTTATTTATTTATTTTTATGTGGTACTGAGAATCAAACCCAGCACTTTGCCAATACTAGGGGAGTGCTCTACCACTGAGCCACAACCTCAGCCCTACAAGTTCAATCTTGAACTTGGACATGTCAGCTCATGTTTCGGACACTTGTCTACTCTTTACCACATCAACCAACCCTATGGGAAATCCAAGAGCTTGGTTTACTTCTCTGGGCCTTTGTGTTCCTAGAGACTCCTCAAGGACAATGGAAATCCTTGAGGCCAGGGGTTTTCTCTGAGACTTCTACCAACTCACAGAATGTGAGTTAAAAAAAACTTGCTAATCAATTGAGTATTGTCATGAGTCATACCCACTATTGGAGATAGTTAATAATAAAGAATTGCTCCAGTACAAATAACAAACAAATATAGCATGCCAGGTTTAAGCCATGCCTCCATTTACCAAATTAGAAAATTAAATTTCTTTTAAAATCCATCAGAACTACTTAATATTTAAGTGAGAACTACTGATAATTATTTTGTAGATGAGATAATCCTTTGGTAATTATTTAACTTAGATGACTGAATCCATTCCTTAGGGTCTGAGATGAGACAGTATATCATGGTGGAAAGGTGTGGAAGAAAGCAGTTGAGTTGTTCATGGCACCAGAAAGGAGAGAGAGAGAGAGAGAGAGAGAGAGAGAGAGAGAGAGAGAGAGAGAGAGAGAGAGAGAGAGATCCATTCAACAAGTACAAAATATAAACACCAAAGGCACTCCTTGCAGCCACATGCTACCTGTCTATGGTTACCATCCAGTTAATCTTAATGCACTGATTAGGTTAAGGCTCTCATAATCCAATTGTTTCACCTCTAAACTTTCTTGCATTGTCTCTCACGTGAGCCTTTGGGGAACACCTCACATCTAAACCATAATAATAATATTAAGAATCATGCCCTTTGAGAATGTTCAACTTGAAAGAGCCCTGTAAAGTACAAACTCTAGTTGATGCTGGAACTCCTTCTACAACATCCATGTTGTGGACATGTAGTTGGTACTTACATACTCTTAATGACAGGGAACTTACTACATCTCAGCCCAATTCATTCTATCTTCAGACAGATCTGAATAAGTATTCTTCCTAATAATTAATCTGATTATATCCCGAAGTGAAATACTTCATTTATGTATTATTCACTTTACAAGCTTAAAAGCATGGATGATTAGTCCTTTTAATTTTTCCATTATCTAAATCAACTCTTAACATTTTATTCAACCATTCCTTATATGGTATAGTTTTGCATTCCTTACCTAGCCTGATTGCTCATCTGGTGTGTGCTAGCTTATTTATAATCTTCATGTATTCTGGTACCCCAGAAATGAGCAAAGTATTCCAGGTGTTATCTTGCAGGGACACAGGATTGCAGGATTATAACCTCCTTCATTTTGGATGTTCTATTCCTGTAAATATAATCTAAATGGAGCTGCCTTTATCTATGGAAAATTGCTGGTTTACATTGAATAAGTGTGGACTTCAAACTATCTTTTGCATGCACTGCTGCTAAGCTATGATCTGTGTGAACTAAGCAAAATCTTCAAGTGCAATTAAAGCTCCATCATGTTCCACATGTTTTTATCAAATTTTAAAGTTACTATTAATAGATTACATCTCTCTTCACCTACGCTCATTTGCCTTTCTCTTTTACATACATGAAAGTTGCATGTAACATTGATCCTTATGTTACATTAATTTTGGAGCTTGCTATGGACTGAAAGTTTGTGTCCCACTAAAATTCATTTGCTGAAGCGCCAATGCCTAGAGTAACTGTATTTAGAGAGAGAGTGTTTTTGGAAGCAATTAAGATAGAATAGGGTCCTAAGGATGAGCCCTGGTGCAACACGATTTGCATCCTTACAAGAAATGACACCAGGGAATTCACTTCATCCTTGTCATATAAAGACACAGAAAGAAAGAAAAAAGTCAACACCAGAAAGCAAACATTTCAGCACCTTGATCTTGGACTTTCAGCTTCTAGAACTATGAGAAAGTAAATTTCTATGGTTGAAGTCATCCAATCTGTGGTATTATATTATGGCTGTCTGAGCAGACTAATATAGGGCTTTAGCCTAACATAGTGCTTAGTGTATTATCAGAGCTTAACAGAAGTCTGGCTATTTGAATGATTTGAATGAAAGGTGAACACTGCATAAAATAATTTAAAAAGTGATTTTTTTTTTTTTTGCAGTGCTGAGGGTTAAACTCTGGACAAGTGCTCCAACACTGAGCCACATATCGAGAAGATTTAATATTTTTTAAAACAACAATAATATGCAAAATTGAACTACAATACAACACAATCCCTATCAAAATCCCAATGTCATTTTTTGCAGAAATTAAAAATCCATCCTAAAATTGACATGGAATCTCAAGGTATCCTGAAGAGTCAAGACATTCTTAAAATGGAAAAACGAAGTTATGATATTCACATTTTGTGATTTCAAAACTTACTCCAAAGCTACCATAATTAAAGCAACGTGAACGGTACTGGCTCTCTCATATATATTTGCAAGTCTATAACTATCCATACATTTGTAACTAATTGATTTTGATTTTTTGGTTCCAGAGAGAACCCAGAGATGCTTAACCACTGAGCCACATCCCCAGCCCTTTTTATATTTTATTTAGAGACAGGGTCTCACTGAGTTGCTTAGGGCCTCACTAAGTTGCTAAGGCTGGGTTTGAACTCACGATCCTCCTGCCTAAGCCTCCTCAGACACTGGAATTACAGGAGTGTATCACCATGTTCCCAGCCCTGATTTTAATTTTTCACAGGTGCCAAAACCACTTGATGGGGGAAAAGAGTAGTTTCTTTAAAAAAAAAATGGTGCCAGGACAATTGGATATCAATGTATAGTAGAATAAAGTTGGGCCCTTACCTTATATCCATATTACAATAATCAACCGAAAATGATTTGAAGACCTAAGTATAAGAGTAAAAACTCTAAAACTTCTAGAAGAAAACATAGAGATAAATATCCATGACCTTTGGTTTAACAATGGTTTTTTAAAATATGGTACTAAAAGCATAAGTAACAAAAGAAAATAAGCAGATAAATTTAGCTTCATCAAAACTAACTTTTTATATCAACAGACAGTATTAATAAAATTTTAAAAATCTATTAGAATTAAAGAGTATATTTGCAAATAATGTATCTGTCAAGTCATTTATGTGTTGTATGTATAAGGAGCTTTAAACTCAAAAACAAAAACAACCCAGATAGAAAGGAGAAAAGATTTTAATACCCATTCTCCAAGGAAGATATGCAAATGACCACAATCCACATACAAGATGCTCAATGGGAGCTGAGGCTGTGACTCAATGGTAGAGCGCTTGCCTGGCATGTGTGAGGCCCTGAGTTCAATCCTCAGGACTGCATATCAATACACAAAATAAAGGTCCATCTACAAATAAAAAAATTTTAAAATAAAATGTTCAATGTCATTAGTTATCAAGAAAATGCAATTCAAATCCACAGTGAGGGGCTGTGGCTGTGGCTCAGTGGTAGCGCACTTGCCTGGCATGTGTGAGGCACTGGGTTCAATTCTCAGCACCACATATAAATAAATAAAATAAATGTCTACCAACAACTAAAAAAAAATGCCACAATGAGATATCACTACCCACTAGGTGGTCATAATAAAAAGAAAGAAAAATCTTAATTGTCTATGAGTATTAAGAAATTGGAACCTCATACGTTGTTGGTGATAATGAAAACATTGAAGCCAGTTTGAAAACAGTTTGGCTGTTACTGAGTAATTATATCATATGATCCAGAAATTCTGCTTCTCAGTATATACACAATGAAATAAAAATAAGATTTCAAACAAACTCTTGCACATGGTTTATACTACAACAAAGAAAAAGCTTGAAAACAGTATGCTAAGTGAAAAAAGCAAAACACAAAAGGTTATATATTCTATGATTTCATTTATTGATACATCCAGAATAAGGGGCTGGGATTGTGACTCCGCAGTAGAGCGCTCACCTAGCACGTGTGAGGCCCTGGGTTCAATCCTCAGCACCTCATATAAATAAGATATATCCAGAATAAGCAAATTGATGGTTTCTAGGGCTTGGGAGTATAGGACGATGGGTTGTGGATCTTTAATTGGTATGGGGTTTCATTTTGTGGTGCTAAAAGATTTCTGGAACTAGATAGTGGTGATAATTGTACAACATTATTAAGGCATAAAATACTACTGAATTGTATACTATAAAAGGCTTAAAATGTTGATTATTATGTTGTGTGTTTTTGCCACAAGAGAAAGATAATATTAAAAAACAAATTTGGGGCCGGGGCTGTAGCTCAGTGGCAGAGCACCTGCCTAGCATGTGTCAGGCACTGGGTTTGATCCTTAGCACCACAAAAAAATAAACAAATAAAATAAAGGCATGCTATCCATCTATGACTACAAAAAAAATTCAAAAAAATTTATCAAGTTATAAAAAAATTTATAATATGACCAAACTGGATACAATTGCTTTAATATCTGAATACAAGACATAATAAAATTAATTTATTATTTAATAAAATAAAGGGCAAAAGCTACATAATTATCACAATAAAGCAGAAGAACATTTGATAAAATCTAATACCCAGTCATGTTAGGGAAAAAATACCTCTTAACAAATCAAGAGTAGAAGCAAATGTCCTCAATCTAATAAAAGACCTTAATAAACCCCACCGCTGATGTCATACTAGTGAAAAAATGTTTACTTTTGCCACTGTATTCAACATTGTAGTAGGAGTTATCATAAGGTCAATAGGAAAACTAGAAAGAAAGGAAGGAAGGAAGGAGGGAAGATGGGAGTTTAATAGAGAGGGAATTAAAAATGTTAGAGTTTTTAACTCTCGGGAGATAAAACAATAGAAGTAAGACTGGTATATTGAAAACCATAAAATTTTATTGATAAAAATTACCAAAATAAAATTTGGGCAAAATATGATTTGCCAACAATCTGTAATTATAAATAGGCTGTGACCATTTGTTTACATATTATTTGTGACAATTTATTGTGCTACCAAAGACAGATAGTGAGAAGTTGTGATAGACTGTATGACCTGCAAAATCAAAACTATTTACTATCTGACCCTTTACAGGAAAAACTATTGCCAACACTAATCTAAATAAATGAAAACATTTCATGTTCACAAATTGGAAGATCTCATGTTGTCAAGATGGCAATTCTGCCCCAATTGATATTTACATTTAAAGCAATCTCTATCAAGATCCCAAGAGGTTTTTCTGTAGAAATTGAAATTTTTATAGCAAAAGTTTATATGGAAATGAAAAGATCAAGAATATCCAAAGTTAACTTGAAAAAGAACAAATTTGGAGGACTTACATATCTCAATATCATAACATATTATCAAGCCACAGTAATCAAGATAATTTGTTATTGGCACAAGGAGAGTCATGTACATCAGTGGAAGCAAATTTAATATCTAGATACAAATTCTTACATTTTCCATTCCAACAATGATTCCAAGACAATTTAATAAGGAAAAAATATTTTCAACAACTGATCCTGGGACAATTATATATTCAAATGTAAACAAAAGAAAACAAAAACAAAAAGGTAAACAAGAAACATGTTTACCTCATATCATACACAAAATTAAGTGAACATTAGACATAAATGTAAAAACTAAAATTGGAAAATTCTCTAAAGTAGAATAAAGTATAAGAAAATATTTATACTTTTTTGTTAGACAAGGATTTCTTAGTTAAATACCTAAGGCATGATCTTTACTTGAAAAAAAATTATAACATTTCATATTATTTTATTCAGCTTTTTTTTGCTGCTGTGACTAAGAGGATCTGACCAGAACAACTTTAGGAGAGGAAAAGTTTATTCACGCTCCAGATACAAATATATATACCCTAAAGCTATGCCCCCTGTGCCCCACCTCCTCCAGCCACACCCCACCTGCCTTCAGTCACCACTCAGTTAATCCCATCAGATGATTAATTCACTGATTGGGTTAATGCTCTCATAACCCGATCATTTCTTCTCCAAACCTTGCATTGTCTCACAGGTGAGCTTTTGGGGGACACCTCACATCCAAACCATAACACATTTAATGAAAAAACATTTGTGCATAAAAAGAAAAACTTGGTTGGAGGAAAATATTTGCAAATATTATATCTCCTAAAGCATTTTTATCCAAAATATATGACAAACTATTATAACTCAATAATAAGAATACAAATAACACAATTAAAGACTTGGATAAAGATTTAAATAGATCTTTCAATTAGAAAATAAACAAACCGTTAATGCACACATGAAAAGATGCTCAGTGTCAACAACCATTATGGAAATGGAAGTTAAAGTTATGATGAAATGCCAATACACCCTCTGGAATGTATCAAAAAAGACAAATGATACCAATGGTTGGAGTGGATGCAGAGGAATTGTAATCCACATTTGCTGATGAAAAAGCAAAAGGGTACAATCAAAATGGTACAATCGGAAAAGGTCTGGCAGTTTCTGTTAAGTTTAACTTAAAATTATCTTGTGACTGAACAATTCCACTCTTAGGATCTATCTAAGAGAAATAAATACATATCCAAAGACATGTACAACAGTGTTAATAGCAGCATTGTTCACAAGAGCTTTGAAATGGGAACATTCAGTGAATGTGCAAAAACAATGTAGTTTACCTATAACTTGGAATACATTTTGGAAGTTTAAACAAAAAAACTACTGATATGGCCTAAAACCTGTGTGAACCTTAATAACATTATATTAAATTAAAAGAGCAAAATACAAAAGCAACGTATGTATTATTTCATTCATATGAAGCTTCCAGTAAAAGAGTAAATTTTTTACAGACAGAAAGCTGATCAGTGGATGTCTAGGGTTTTGAGCAGGAGTTAAGATTAACTCTAAACAGACACAAGGAAAAAATTTAGAAAAATGAATGAATTGTTCTTAAAATTAGATTGTGGCCATGGGAGTATAACTCTGTAAATCTATTTAATAATCCCTGGATTGTTACAGTTACAATGGGTGAACTTTATGGAATATAAATTAAATCCCAGTAAAACCATGGAAATAAAGATAAGAGGAAATTATGAATGTCTTTATGCTAACAAATTTGTCAGATCCCTTCAAAATAGAATTTACCAAAACTGATTGAAGATAAAATTGATATAAGAAAATGTGAATGTTTTAATCAGCTCTTTCAGGGCTGTGACCAAAGGACCTGACAAGAACAATTAGAGGAGAAAAAGTTTATTTGGCTCACAGATTTAGAGAACTTAGTCCATAGATGGCCAGCCCCACTGCTCTGGGTCAAAGGTGAGGCAGAACATCACTGTGAAAGGGTGTGGTGGAGGAAAGTGATTCAGGAAGTAACAGCAAGAAGGGGGGGGGGAGGGAGGGAGGGAGGGAGGGAGAAAGACAGAGAGAGAGAGAGAGAGAGAGAGAGAGAGAGAGAGAGTTCTTTCTCACCAAGGACAAAAGATGTACCCCAAAAGCATACCCCCAATGCCAACCTCCTGCAGCCACATCCCACCCGCCTACAGTTACCACTCAGTTAATTTCATCAGGGGACTGATTCACTGATTATGTTAAGGCTCTCATAACCCAATCAATTAACCTCTAAACCTTCTTGCATTGTCTCATACCATGCTTTTGAGAGACATCTCGTATCTAAATTACCACAGTGACTATCGCCAAATCTATTTTAAAATGGAATTATCAAAAATCTTTTTATTGAGAGATTACAGACCTAGATGGTTTAATAAGGCATACATCTAAAATATTTTATAAGGGAAACAGAGTTATTATTAGAGTTATCAAATACAAAACCTGCAAAGACATTACAAATAAATGAAAATAACAGGTAAATATCCCACTTGAATATACATACAAAACTTTTTAACAACATATTGACAAATTCAATCCAGCAATATGTAGAGGATAATATACTAAGAATGATGAATCCCAAGAATGCCAGGTTCAGTTAACATTCAAAAACTAAAGCCTTCTACAACACCCAGCATCCATTCATGTTAAAAACACTGAAGAAAATAGAGTATAGAAGGAACTTATCTCACCATTATCAAATCTATATATGACAAATGAAAAGCCAATATCATACTGAGTGGAGAGAAACTAAAGGCATTTCCTCTTAAATCAAGAACAAGACAAGGATGTCCACTCTCACCACTCATATCAATGTAGTTCTTTTTTTAAAAAAATATTTTTAGTTGTAGGTAGACACCATAACTTCATTTTATTTATTTATTTTTATGTGGTGCTGAGGATCGAACCCAGTGCCTCACACATACTAGGCGAACACTCTGCCACTGAGCCACAGCCCAAGCCCTCCATATAGTTCTTGAAATTCTACACAAAGCATTCAGGCAAGAGACAGAAATTAGAAGGATACAAATGGAAAAAAAAGTCAAATTATTTGTTTTTAGATGACATTATCCTCTATCTAGAAGACCAAAAAATTCTATCAGAAAAAAGTCGAATTATCTGTTTTAGATGACATTATCCTATACCTAGAAGACAAAAAAAAATTCTATCAGAAGACTTCTAGAGTTGATAAACAAATTCAGCAAATTAGCAGGATACGAGATGAACTTTGAAAAAATCAATAACTTTTCTATCCTTCAATAATGTGTATGCTGAAAAAGAAATCAGTAAAACAATTCCACTCACATTAACCTCAAAACAAAACAAACAAACAAAAATCAAAACTCTGGGAATAAATTTAAGCAATGATTATAATAAGCATTTTAGAACAGTGAAGAAAACAACTGAAGAAGACCTTAGAAGATGGAAAAAACTATGTTCTTGGATAAGTACAATTAGTATAGTCAAAATTGCCCTATTGTCAAAAGTGATCTACAGATTCAATGCAATTCCCATCAAAATACCAATAACATTCTTTATGGAACCAGGAAAAAAAGTCCTAAAATTCATGTGGAAGAATAAAAGACCCAAATAGCCAAAGCAATACTGAGAAATAAAAGTGAAGCAGGATGCATCACAATATCAGACCTCAAATTATATTATAGAGCTAAAGTAACAAAGACAGCATGAAACTGACATTTAAATGGACATGAAAGCTAATGGAATAGAGTAGAAGACACAGAGACAAACCCACATAAATACAGTTATCTCCTACTTGACAAAAGTGCCAAAAACATACATTGGAGAAAAGATAGCCTCTTCAACAAATGGTGCTGGGGTAAACGGGAAATCCATATGTAGCAGGAGGAAGCTGGACCCCTGCTTCTCACTCTGCACAAAATCAACTCAAAGTGGATCAAAGACCTAGGAACTAGACCAGAAGCATTGCAATTGTTCAGAAAAAAAAAAGCAAAAACAAAAACATAGAGTTGGGCCAGGCATGGTTGCACACGCCTGTAATTCCAGTAGCTCTGGACACTGAGGCAGGAGGATTGAGAGTTCAAAGCCAGCTTCACCAAAAGCAAGGTACTAAGCAACTCAGTGAGACTCTATCTCTAAATAAAATACAAAATGGGGTTGGGGATATGAGGCTCAGTGGTCAAGTGCTCCTGAGTTCAATACCTTATAACTACCCCCCCCCCAAAAAATGAAACAAAAAACATAGGGTCAACACTCCAACATATTGGTGCAGACACTGACTTCCTTAATAAGACTCCTACAGCTCAAGGAAAAAAATCAGTAAGTGGGATGGCATAGCAAAGGAAATAATGAACAACTGCCAGCTACTCTTCTGATGAAGTTAATATCCAAAATATATATGAAGACCTAAAATAAACCTCGACATTTAAAAATAACCCAATCAATATATGGGTGAATGATCTTAACAGACATTTCTCAAAAGAATATAAATACAAAGGGCCAATAGATATATAAAAAAATGCTGAACATTCTTAGTAATCAAGGAAATAAAAATCAAAACTACACTGAGATTTGATCTCATTCCAGTCAGAATGGCAATCATCAAGAAGACAAACATCCATAATTGCTGGCAAGGGTATGGTGGGGAAAGGTACACTGTTGGGGGTTTTGAAAATTAGTATAATTACAATGGAAATCAGTGTAGAGATTCCTCAAAAGATTACAAATGGAACCACCATACGATCCAATCTAGCTATCCCACTCCTTGGTATTTATCCAAAAGAACTAAAAACAGCATACTATAGTGATACATTGATGTACTAATATTTATAGCAGTGTAATTTATAATAGCTAAGTTATGGAATCAATGTAGGTACCTGTCAATGGATGAATGGATCAAAAAATGTGGTATATATACACAAGAGAATTTTACTCAGTCATAAAAAATAATGAAATTATGTCATTTGCTGGTAAATGGATGGAACTGGCTAAGTAAAATAAGCCAAACTCAGCACATTGAAGTTTGAACGTTTTCACTCATATGTGGAAGCTAAATGGAAATAAGGAATTTTTAAAAAAAGGGTTTCATGAAGATAGAAAGGATAATAGCAGATTAGAGGAAGGCTATCAAGGGAGGGAAGAAAGAAGGGCATGGGGAATGAAATATGTGATGATGTATGAACACACTACAGTGACTCTTGCTTATATATAAAATTATAATGCACTAAAATAATAAGAGGCCAGGTGCTGTGGTGCACACTTGTAATGCCAGTGGCTCAGGAGGTTGAGGCAGGAAGATTGCTAGTTCAATGCCAGCCTTAGAAATTTTTTGAGGCTCTAAGCAACTCAGTGAGTTGGGAATGTGTTTTTGTAGTTAAGTGCCTTGGGTTCAATCCCAGATACCCAACAAACAAAAAGTTAGATAAATGGAATCACATAATGGGCTACTTTTGTGTTTTGTGATTGGCTTATTTCATTAGTATAGTTCTCTGGACATTTGTCCAAGTCATTGCATGTATGTATAGTTTGTTCTTTTTCTTAGTTAGTACTCACATGGTATGGAGGTACCACAATTTATTTATCCACCCATTACAGAACATATGGTTGTTTCCATTCTTTGCTTTTTATTTTAAAAAAGCTGCTATGTTTACTTTTAGGTTTTTATATCAACTTAACTTCTATTTCTCTGTATTAAATGCCCAAGAATGAAATTTTTAGTCATATACTCCTTGCATGTTTAGTTTTTTTATTGTGCATAATAATTACACAGAAGAGTTGGTTTCATGGTGATATATTTGCACATGCATATAACATATTTTAATCAATTTTACTCCCCAATACTTCTCCTTACCACCCCTTCTTCTCTTCCTCTGATCCCTTTACCTACCCCAATAGTCTTCCTTCTGATGATTGCATAAATAAAATATGGTATATATACACAATGGAGTTTTATTCAACCATAAGGAATAAAATTGTGTCATTTGCAGGAGAATGGATGTAACTGGAAGTACCATGGTAAGTAGAACAAGCCAGACTCAAACAGGTGAGTATTGAATGTTTTCTCATATGGGAAAACTAAAGAGAAAAGAAGGGGGCAGGGGAGATACCATGAAGATATCTTTGGTTTTATAATAAACTGCTTGTTTGCCAGAGTTACTAAGCCCTTTTACATTCCTTCTACCAACGCATGAGTGATCAGGTTTCTCTGCACTCTCATAAGCAGTTGATATTGTCATTATTTTTTTATTCTATCTTGATATGTGTGTAGTGGTATCTCATTGTGATTTTAATTTGCATTTTTCTAATGGTTAATGATATAAAAAATCTTTTCAAGTGTTTATTTGATATTTTATACACTCTTTGGTGAAATATCTGCTCATGCCTTTTGTATATTTTATAATTAGATTGATTTATTTTCCTGCTATTTTTTAAAATTCTAGTTACCAGTTCTTTGTTGAATAGATATGTGGTTTACACATATCTCTTTGTAGCTTGTTTTGCAATTCATTAACAGTGACTTTTACAGAGAAGGTTTAAAATTTTTGATAAAGTCCAATTTATCCAAATTTCTTATGTGGATCATGTTTTTGGTGTCAAATGTAAAAATGATTTGCCTCGACCTAGATCCTGATTTTTCTTTGTGATGTTTTTCCTAAAAAGTATTATAGTTTTATGTTTATTTTATCCATTACCAATTTTCATTTCATTTTTCTACAAGGTATGAAGTTTAGGTTAAAGTTCATTTTCATAACATGCAATCTAGTTGTTCCAACATCGTTTGTTGAAAAGGCCAGTCTTCTTCCACTGAATTACCTTTGTACCTTTGTCAAAATCTATTGGCATGTGTGCATGGTGTATTTCTGGGTATTCTCTTTTGTCTGATCAGTGTAACACAATACAATATTACTGCATAAAAATAAGCTGCATTTTTTTCTATCACCAAGAATATCTTTGGAAAATAAAATTTAAAAGAAATTCCATTAGATTATCATGCTAAGTGAAATAAGCCAGTCCCCCAAAGTCAAAGGTTGAATGTTTTCTCTAATATATGGAAGCTAATCCAAAATAAAGTGGGGGGAATTAAAAAATGGAAGACAGATCAGTGGAGTAGATGAAGAAGAATGAAGGGAAGGGATGAGGGATGGAATAGGAAAACACAGTGTAATTAATCTTACCTAACTTTTGTATGTACATATATGCATACACCAGAGTGAATCTCACCATTATGTACATCCACAAGACACTAATTAAAAAAAATATCTAAGTAGCAAAAATATCAGTAGAGTGGAGGGAAGGGAACAGGGGGAAGGAGGAGGGGGTAAGGAGAAGTACTGGGGACTGAATTAGAACAAATTATATTACATACTTTTATCATTATGTCAAAATGAATCCTAATGCTATGTAAAAGAAAAAAAAAGAATCAATAAAAAGCAGATTCATTTATAATAGTTTTTAAAATAATAAAATATTTAGGAATAAATGTAATAAAATTATGCAAGACCTCTAAGCTAAAAGGTGTTAAAATCCTTGAGAAAAGAAATCAAAGCAGGGTCTGGGGATGTGGCTCAAGCGGTAGCACGCTCGCTTGGCATGCGTGCGGCCCGGGTTCGATCCTCAGCACCACATACAAACAAAGATGTTGTGTCCGCCGAAAACTAAAAAATAAATATTAAAAATATTCTCTCTCTCTCTCTCTCTCTCTCTCTCTCTCTGTCTGTCTTTTTTTAAAAAAAGAAATCAAAGCAATGCTGAAAAAGGGGGGGGGTAAATACACTATGTTCATAATTTAAGTGACTCTGTGAAGAAATCATCTCTCCTGTACGTACCTGTAGGTTCAACACAATCACAATTTTAAAAATTCAGCAGATTTTGTTACAAAAATTGATAAATTGATTATAAAATTAAGAAGAAAATCCAAAAGACTTAGAAAAATCTAAACAATATTTACAAAGAGCATATTCAAAGGACATAACATGATAAAAGAAATTAACATTAAGGTCAGGACAGTGTGATACTTGTTTAAGTAATGACAGATATGTCATTGGCATAGAGCAATCAGGAAATAAACTTAAACTTGCATTGTTTTATTTTGGGAGTGGTTACCAGGGATTGAACTCAGAGGTACTCGACCACTGAGCCACATCCCCAGCCACATTTTGTATTTTATTTAGACACAGGGTCTCACTGAATTGTTTATTGCTGAGGCTGGCTTTGAACTCGTGATCCTCCTGTCTCAGCCTCCTGAGCTGGGATTACAGGCATGTGCACTACTGTGCCTGGCCTTGCATTATTTTGATTCTTGACAAAGGCACTAAAGCAATCCAGTAGGGAAAGAAAATATTTTTATTTTGTTTTTGCCTTGGTTTTCTTTTTAACAGGTGGTTTGTAATAGTTACATATTCATATGGAAAAAATATGAATCTCAAGCCTTTTTAGACAGTATATATAAAAGTTTCATGTGTAAAAATAAAGAATCAAATCTTTTGTCATAGCATACACAAAAATTAATTCTAGATGGATCTATAAGCTTACACGAATAGGCAAAAATCATAAAACTTTCAGAAGAAAACACTACAAACATCTTTGACCAAGCATAGGAGGCAAGTATTTCTTATATAGGTCACCAAAAGCAGTAACAACATAAAACTGATAAGACAGATTCCATCAAACTTAAAAATTTCAGCTCATCAAAAGACATAATTTGAAGTAAAAATTCAGGTACTGGGAGAAAATATTTGTAAAAATGCATATCTGACAAAGACAACTATTAAGTTACATGTATAGCTGCTACAACTCAATATGAAAGAATAAAAAAATTGAAATGTACAAAAGTTTCCTGGCCAGTTTGGAAAACAACTTATAAAATTAAACATAAAAGTCTCATATGTCTCAACAATCTCACTCCATATTTGCCAAAGTGAGTCAGAATTTTTGATGCCCACAAAAAGCTGCACATTAAGGGTTAAAGTGGCAATATGCATTATTTCCTCAAACTCAAAACAAATTATATGTCTTTCAATGTGTGAATGGGTAAAAAAACTATAGTGCCATGGAATATTATGTGTCAATCAAAAAGAACAAATGATTGATTGATACAACTACATGGATGAATCTTAAATGCATTTTGCTAAGTGAAAGCAGTCAAACTACAAATGCTACATATTGTACAAATCAATTTATTTGCTATTCTGGAAAAAAGCAGAACTATTTAAGAGAGAAAACAGATCTGGTTTTCAGGAGTTGGAAGAGCAACAGAAGTTGATTACAAAGGGAAACACAAGGGCATTTTCAGGTGGTGGAAATATTCTGCATGGTGCTGTGCATACATGACTATGTATTTGTCAAAAGCCATTGTACTATACATCATGAAGACTGAGTTACTGTATACAGATTTTTAAAAATCATCCAGGATGTCTGGGGAGAGACCCAGGATGGAATACCAACTATGTCAAATTTATCTAACTCTATTGTATATATCTTTTTTTGCAGTAGACGGATAAGAAAGGAGCTGACTTGAAAACTTTAGAAAATTAGTTTGTAATATTTTAACGATAAAGACAAAAAGAAGTATACACAAACTCTGTGCTCTAATTACATATGTTTCTTTCAAGGTTATAATTTAACAATTTTGAAACTTCATTACATGTATACTAACGTTGGAAAATAGCAAATGTATTATAAATAGTAAGGGCCAGGTTTCTCTACCAGAGAATTAACAAATAAGCAATGAGGGTGTATTAGTTCTCTATCACTGCCGTGACAAATTACCACAAGCTTAGTGCCTTAAAATTATGTGAATTTATTATCTTACAGTTCTCCCATCCAAGTACGAATCAGGCCTGACCCTTCAGAGCTTTCTAGATCAGACAAGATCAGGCACCTGCAGGATGATATGACCATGGACTATCTCACAGTTTAGTAGGTAGAATTCCAACAAGGGTCTCAATGGGCTGAAATGAAGGTGTCAGCATGCTACATTCCTTTCTGTCTGCTATAGGAAAAAATCTGTTTTCTTGTGTTTTCCCATTTCTAGAGGTCACTCATATTTGGTTCAGGCATCCTCCATCAAAATCAGCAGTGTTTCTGTGTCTTTCTGTACAGTCACATCTCCCTTCTACTTTCTCTTTCTGCCCTCCTGCATAGACCTGTAAGGACTCTTGTGGTGTGATGAGCCCATTCAGAGAACCAAGAATAATCCCTATATTGTATGATCACCTGATTATGAATCTTAATTCCATCTGTAACCGTAATCCTTTTGCTGTGTAAGGTAGCATATTTACCATTTTCAGGAATTAGGAAGTGAATATGTTTTGGGGGGCATCATTCTGCCTACCACAGAATGATGGAATAATAAAATAAACCCTGAATTGCTGGATTGAATTTAGAGACATCAATGAAAACTCATATTTATTTTAATATATACACATATGGATACAAAATAAAATACAGGCATCTGTATATAAATAGATTTCCTGGTTCTGTCCATCAAGAGGATGTAGCAGTAGCACTTCAGCAGCAGCCAGGAAACCTAGGTCCAGCTCTCAGTTTTTAAATACTATTGTCTAGTGTAAACAGCTTGGGACCCTTGAAGAAATAAAAATAGAACTCTAGAACTGGGACAGGGAAGACAGAAGAAAAAACTAGATTTTTTATAGTGACCAGAAGTGGTTTTGAAAAAACACAGGATAAGGCCATGTCAAAAGGAAACAGGTCCCAACGTGGAAGAGTCCCTAATGGCTAGATGAATTGGAGTAACTCAGTAACGATAGTATTATATCTTTAGTTAAAAAATAAGTAAGCCCAAAGTGATAAAAATAAATAATTAAGTAGAGAAATGGGAAAGAGAGAGCACCTCTTCTCTATAGAAGAATTACAATTAAGATAGGTAGAAGAAATAGAGGAATTAGAAAATTACCATTAAAAGAGCAAACTAATTCTTTCTGTAACCAAGATTTGCAGATGAATGCTAAAATAAGTGGATGAAAATTGAAGAAGAAATTACATATTTCCAACTCCTTCACATATTATGAATTGTTGCAGGTAAAACATGTTTAATTTTCCTCAGTTTAAGTGTTGGATAGACTTACTGATTTGCTTCTAACAGAGATTAAGAACTGTTACTTTGTATGTGTATGTGTTGTTTATTTAACTGAGTACCTAAGTTTCTGAGAAGAGTAAATTCACAGGGAAAGAAACCTAGTAGACATTACCTTGGCCAAGGTTAACAACACCATTAGTAATAAATCCTATGTCTATTATATACCCTCTGGCATAATATGCTGAGAAGGGTACTTTGTCTTGAGTAGTCTCCTTAACCATGACCCCAGTCTAATCTTGAGGAAACTTCAGACAAAGCCAAATTGAAGGATATTCTACAATGTTTCTCAAAAGAATAAAGGAGGTGAGAGAAAAGGAACACTGAGGAACTTTTACAGATTGGAGGAGACTAAGGAAAAATGAGAAGTGAGTACAGTGGGGCATTCTGGGTTTGACACTGGTACAGAAAAAGGACATCAGTGGAAATAGTGATAGATTACAAACAATCTAGTCAACAGTAATGTGCTAATGTTATTTTTCATAAATATATGTATCATGGTTATGCAACTTGCCAACATTAAGAGAACTGGGTGAAATTATATAGAAACTGTAGTATATTTGCAACACTTTATAAATCTAAACTTATTTTGGAATATTTTAAGGGGGCAAAAGTTTTGAACAGATATTTCAAAAGGGCGAATATATGAAAGGACAATACACATGAAAAAATACACAATATTACTAGCAATGAAAGAAAAGCAAATTAAAACCAAAAAGATATATAAATACACACCCACCTGAGCAGCTAAAGTTAAGAAAATTGTCAACACCAAATGTGGGCAAGATAGTGGAGCAATCAAAATTTCTCTACATTTGGAGTATAAAATTGTACCACTTTGGAAATGGTCCCAGCAATTTCTTCTAAGACTAAATCATCCTATGACCAAGCAATAACACTCCTACATATTTAGTCAATATAAATAAAAACATATGTACAAAAATTTTGCTTACAGACATTCATTGAAGATTTAATCATAATAGCAAAAACTGGAGACAGTCTAGAAGTTTTTCAATATAAGAATTGATAAAAAAATTGGTGTACTCATAAAATTGAATACTACTCACAACAATATGGAACCAACTACTCTGGGACATGGAAAAATATGGACAAATCTAAATACTATTATTTTGTGTGAGAGAAATCTCATAAAAATACTGTCATACTAAATTCATTTGAATTTGCAGAACTGATAATATTGATCTATTGTAGGAAAAAATCAGAACAGTAGAAAAGGAGAAAAGGAGGGTGGTGCAAGATCAGTGGAGTACAAGAAGGAAATTGAGGGGGAGAGAAGAAGTTTGGGAAAGGGAAGGGAATACAGAATGAATTTCACAAAATTACGCTATTTACATGTATAAATATACCAGAGTAGATCCCACTTTTATATATATCTATAATGCACCAACTAAAAAATATAAATAGAAGGAAGACCAGTATAGTAGAGGAAAGGAGATAGGGGAAGGGAGGCAGAGAGGGAAAGAGGGACTGAAAAGGAGTAAATTAAATTCTGTGCATATATGATTATTTCATAATGAATCCCACTATGTTAACTCTAATGCACTAAGTAAAGCATTTTTTAAAAAAGGTTAAACACGTGGGCATTTGTCAAAACTCCACAATTGTGGATTTAAGACTTTTGCATTTTGTTGTATGTAAATTTAAGATCAGAATAAAATCCATAAGCAAATTCTGAAGAATTTAGGAAGGAATGTACTGATGTCTGCAATTGACTGAGAAATGCACAAACAAATAAGGTGAATTGATGGATGGAGAAAGGAATGGATCAACTGGGGAATATTAGATGATGTAAGTATAGTATAGTGTTAATGGTAGAATTTAGGTTATGTATTTACAAGTGTTCATTTAAAATATTTTCAAATTTTCTATGATTATGAAGACCCTTATAAAATTTTTGGAAATAACATCAGTTGTTAAATGATCAATTTCTACTGAATAATGTCCATGAAACATAAAGTAAATAATATTCTCTTTCTGGGGGTACCGGGTATTGAATGCAGAGATGCTTAACCATTGATGCTAGACCTTTTTATTTTTTATTTTGAGACAGGTTTTCACTAAGTTACTTAAGGGCCTCACTAAATTGCTGAGGCTGGCTTTGAACTTGGGATCCTTGTGCCTATGCCTCCTGAGCTACTGGGATTATAGGTGTGTACCACCACTCCTGGCTGCTCTTTTTTTTTTAAGAGTCCATTTTGGGAAGATTACTATCAAAATAGATTAAAATAAAATCTAATACTTAAAAACTGGTAAAAATAGAATCAAGAAAACACACGAGCCAGGAAATATCTATTAGCTGGGTGTAAAAGTTTAGTGCCTCCTCAGTGACTGAAGGGGATGGGATTTGAAGGGGGCAAAAACTTAAATGGTAGCCATAGTCATTATGGTAGTTAAGCATTGTTCAGTGGTTACCAAGATACTGCTGTGGGTAAGTCAATTGGCCTATCTTGAGAAAGAAACAACTTCATCACCCAAATTATTGAATGGGTAAAATCAATTAGATGGTGTTGAGATGGTGACAGCTATTTAAGAGGTAGAAGAAGGACTAGAGTGGCACATAAGCAAAGGCTGTACTTGGTTGCTATCACCATCAGGATCTCAGCATTATGTCTCAGAGTCCCAGGAAGATCACCAGAAACATTGGAAACATTGCAAATACAGGGAACTCAAAATGGATACTCCCACATCGTAGGAAAACAAGTTCATGGTGCTGACTAAAATTTGCTTTTTCCTCACTGGGCATGCTCTAGAATACTGCTTCTCAAAGGGGGACATTCTGAACATTAGGGGGTCTTTGGGAAGTCATGGACTCATTTTGGTTGCCCTAATACTCAGGAGGTTCTACTGACATTGAGTGGATGGGGACTAGTGATGCTGGTTGTCCTAAAGTATATGAAATAATTCTATATAATGAACAATTGTCCTGTATTCCATATAGCTTTAAAACATTCCAGTGAACTTTATTAAGATAGGTGAGAAAAACTGTTTATGTTCATCTGAATCTTGTCTGGTATTAACAGCAGCTTTTTCCTACTTATTTCCTTTTTATGTTTTCCTTTCTTATTTGGAATGGTTTCCAATCTTCTTAAATATAAACTTATTTATTATAAATTCACACAATCATGTATTTCATTATATTGTCGGATGCAATCGTGCCCTTGCATTTATATATTGAAATATGTGTCATTTTATTGTAAATTACTTTCCTTTCATTCCTCATTTATATTTGTTAGATGACTATACTGATATTTTAAAATTATGCATGTAGGTAGGTTATATTATGTATGAACTTCATTTCAGGATAGTGAAGAGTGAGTCACAAAATATTTGTTATTAAGAGGGAGTATTAGGTCTCACAGGAATGAGAACTACTGATGTAGAGCTAAGAATGAAAGCTGAATATGAATAATAAGTAAGGCTTGAGGTTGTTAGAATCGTGGCTCATTATTACTATAGTAGGTGGAACAAATCTTCAGTGTGAGTGAGCCACAGGAGCTGAAACTTTCTGCCTGAGAAGAATCATTACTAGTGTGTGTCAGGTACTTTTCATCAGTACGTCAATTTATCTTCACAACAATCCTGTAAGATAGGTTCTATTATTATCCCCATTTTTCAGATGAGGTAATCGGACCTCAGAATGATGAAGCGAGTTATTCAAATCCTCTTAGTTAGTGAGTGGCAGAGCCTACAATAGAACTTAAGGTCTGTTTGATAGAAATCCACATGTTTTCATATTATCCTGCTCAGTCTCTTGAAAAGAAAGCTGTAGAAGAAAATGCTAGATATCTCCATCCCTATTCAGAGAAATCAGCCTGTGAGGATCCATGAGTGAGGATATTTCAGCATGTGTCAAGTGCTTCAAGCTGAGCTAAGAAATCAGAAAAAAAAAGTATCATAGGAGACCCTTGCCCTCAATGAATTTCTAATATAATTGGATATGGAAGATGTATAATAAGCACAGGCTTACTTAGAAGAAGAGAAAATAGTAGCTGAACGAATAGCATGTGTGTGTTTTGGGGGGGTGTGGGTGTGTGTGTGTGTGTGTGTGTGTGTGTGTGTGCTCCCATTGTGTCCCATGTATGTCTGAAGGAAAACTCAATAAGTGCTATTTATGTACATGGTAAAAATCAATCCCAGAAAGATACTGAAGACAGTGAAATCCTGGGACAGGGAACCAGTCTTTGGGGAAGAAGGAGAGGAAGGCACCAAAACATAGATGAAAGGGCACCCTTACTTATCTGAGGCCAAAGGTCCACAGGTAAAGGGTACTGCAACATAAAAGAAAAGAGAAATCCAGACTAGGGAGACATCTGGCAGATGTACTGTGCAAAGGCCAGGATGAGGTCATCCTTACCCATTGAGCAAGAGTCAAGAGAGGAGGGAGTAAGTTAAGAAGCCAAGGAGACTAGAAAAGGTTTGGAACATGCTGTGGGCATGAATACAGCCAAAAAATCAACAATAGATGAATAAAAGATTGTGGAGCTGCCTGCAGGGCTCCAGTGAAGTTAAGCTGCTGGGATTTATGCATTTGTTGATTATCCACTTTGTGCACTACCCATAGTAAATATTCAACCCCAGGCAGCCGCCTCTGCACCATCCCTACTCTCGGCCCCCCAGCCAATGTTCTGTCTCATTTATTCCTAAGTTGTGAGCAATCTGAGCAACAAATTATGAAGACAGAGCATACACACATAGGGTTTGCTGTTATAATCAAAATTTACAACAAAATTAATCTGACACATATTTAATGATATGCATAATTGTTATTGTGCTGGGTGGCAATTAGGCATAAATTGTAAACAGTTCACATAAATGCCTGTAATTAGAATTACTTCCAAACAGTTAAACCAAATTCTTAGTTTCTTTCCTGAGTTTGTCAGCCCTTGTGTATCCCTCATCTGCACCCACGTCAGCAGTGCAGTTATTGAGTTGGCGTTAATCATCACCTTCATCAAGCACTTGTTATGTTAGAGGAAAAAAATCTGGGGTCTCTTTGCCCAACAGCTACCTCTGGCTGCCACTCAAAAGGCCCTCTCATCTGGAGTGCCCATCAAGAGCCAGTATTTGCACACCTTGTTCTCTGTCACATCAAAGGCTACCCACTACTCTTTCCAGAGGGATGTTGGAAGGAGTCAGAGGGGTAACCCTTGGTTAGTGGTGGCAACAGGGGAGAAGAAAACTTGACTCTGAATCTTCATAACTGGAACTCCAGGAGCAGGTAGATGACAGGGTAAGGGAAATTGACTGAATTCATTATGCAAGCCCCTCTCCCTACCTCCATCCCATGAAATGACTAATAAGGTCCTCTTCGCGGTGTCTTTAAGGGGATAGATTTCCACTAAAAAGAAACCCTATTCCAGCCTAAACCTCAACACGTTCCTCTCTCCATTCAACGGTAGTGTTGCCTGAAATGCTTTTAAATTCCAGAAATGTGTTGCTTTTATTTTGCCATTAAAAATAAATGGCTTCAAAAATCCCAAGAAAGCCATCATATACACTGGAATATGTGCCAGTAGGCTAAGCCATACAGTGAGATAGAGAGACCTGGATGCCCCAACTTGCTGGCAGTGAGAGTTTGGTATTTACCCTCTCTGAACCTCAATTTCCTCATCTGTAAAATGGTGATAACAATAGTATCTATCTCATAGAGCTGTTGTGAAGATTTTATGAGAACATGCATATAAAACATTACCACACTGCTTGAAATGGTCATTGACTATTAGATGGATTCATTCTTATCGTGGCTATTGTTGCTTTTTAGTGGTAGTCTTGGCTGCCTCATTAATGTGCTGTCCCTCCAAGTGTTTACTTCTGTAGGAAGCAGAACTGCAGGAAATGAATGTATGAAATTCTGGTGGTGAAATCTAGACAGCGGATCCACAGATGACCTTAAATCAAACAGAACAGCACAGATGGCTCAGACCCTCATCTATATTCCATTTTTTTAGAGGCAGGTTGGTGCTGACCCAGAACATGGCATAGCCTGGCACTTAGAGGAGGCCTAAGCCACACCAGATGAAAATAATTACCAAAAACAATCATTTAATTTCCAAAACTGTAATCTCTGAACCCTCAGTGCAAGGCCCTTGGGAGACGAGTCATATATGCAAGATATTTTAGAACGAGAGACAGAGCATGTGAGTTAACATGAACAACAAGTACAACAAGGACTAATGAAGGGGTATCCTCTACAGTGGTAGCAACCAGGGTGAAGGAAATACTCTTCTCTGCTTGCGACGTTTAGGAGAGCTGCTTTTCCAAGAAAGAAGTTTTGAAGTGAGTGTGTATAAATGCTAAATCACATTCTATATGTAAAAAATCCAGTGTCAATCAAGAGGCATTTTCCCATACAGCTCATACAACTGAAATTCTGACCTTACTTTGTGTGCCTTCTAAAATGATATGGATTCTGTGGCCAATATTTCAGTTACCATGAACTAAATAAACAATTGAACTATGTTCATGAATTCTGTGGCTCAGGAATCTAGACAGGTCACAGTGGGAATGGCTTATCTCTATCGCACAATGTCTGGGACCTCAGCTTGGAAAACCTTTTGATTGGAGGGGACTTGACAGCAAGTTATGGGGTCATCTAGAGGCATCTACACTCATATATCTGACAGTTTATGCTGGTGGTTGTTTTTAATCCATTAATGCCCTGGTCATGCTATATTGGTCAAAACCATTACAAAACTTCCATTTTCAAAGGGAGGGGACATAGATTCCACATCTCAGTGGGAAGACTATCAAAGAATTTGCAGAGATGATGTAGACCCTATAAGATCTTTAAGGGCATTACTTTTGTCTCCCCAGAAATGGAAAACATCGTGTGGCCTCTCCATGTGATTTGCTCACAGTATGGTGACTTCAGGATAATCAGACTTCTTACAAGGTATTCCAATGCTACAAAAGCAAGTTTACTGAAAACAAGGCAAAAGTGACAGCACTTTCTACAGTCCAGTCTTGGAAGTCACTTCCTCTATTCTGAATTCTACTACTGTGCCCAGGATACCCTGTTGGCACCCATGTTATTCTCCATTGGTTCAAGTAGTCACTAGTACTTTGGGATTTAAAGAGGAGGACTTTCATCCCACCTATTGATGGGAAGAATATTAATAAATTTGTAAATGGTAGCCACCAATCTATCATAACATGACCATTAACTACCACTTATTGACTAACCAGGGGGTAAGAAGTTTAAAGATATTTTCTCATTCATTTGTTCATCAAATTTATATTGAATGCTTACCGTGGGTCAGACACAGAAGTTCTGAGAGCCAAACATGAAAAACATAAGTATACCCATGATTACACAATTATCACTTTGCTAAATGATAAGAAGAATGAGGAGATATTAAAAAGGAGCCTAACCAGGTGGGGGTAGACTGTGAAGGTAATTTAGATGAGGTGGCCAGGAAAGGTCTATCTGGTGTTAAAGTAAAGGAGATGAAGAAGAAGAAGGAGGAGGAGGAGGAGGAAGAAGAAGAAGAAGGAGGAGGAGGAGGAGGAGGAGGAGGAGGAGAAGAAGAAGAAGAAAACTATCAAGTTCTGAGGAGAACTTGATATTCCAAGCAGTGAGAATGACAAATTCAAATATTATAAGGCACAAAAGGATTTTCATATTGAAGAAACAAACAAACAAACAAAAAACCCGATAAAACAAAAAACAAAGGTTTCCAGGGCTGGAGTCATAGCTCAGTGGTAGAGCATTTACTTTCCTAGCATGTGTGAGGTACTGGGTTTGATTCTCAGCACTGCATATAAATAAATAAAATAAAGGTCTATCAATAACTAAAAATATATTTTGAAAAAGGATTCCAATGTAGACAGTAAACATAGAATCATGGTACATGATAATGTTAGGCTGGTAGATAGTGGCTGAACTCAGCAGTTTAATAAGTTCATTCTCCTTTAGTTTGCCTTCTTTCCTAATTAAGCACTGCCTCATTTACTTTCACACTTTGTTTTTGGACTGGAGATTGAACCCAGGGGCAATTAACCCCTGAGCCACATCACCAACCCTTTTTATATTTTAGTTAGAGACAGGGTCTTGCTGAGCTGCTTAGGGCCTCTCTAAGTTGCTGAGGCTGGCTTTGAACTCATGATCCTTCTGCCTCAGCCTCCCAAGTCGCTGGGATCACAGGCATAAGCCTCAGTGCCAGGCTACTTTCACAACATTTGTTGTTGTCAGAAGACTTTAAGGATGTTTTTCCTATGTGAGAAAAACATAAGAAGTAGATAAAGAGAGAAACAAATGTGGTTCTTGCAGAAAAAGTAAGGTGGATCTAGTCTGGTGACATTGTTTGAGCTCTCATTAAAAGCCAGATGTTGGGCAGCAGCATCCACAGTTTCCACAAAGCTGTTCAGTCAATGAACATATGAAATACCTTGGTGTCGAGCTTGTGTTTTGCTTGCCAACAATGATAGTAAACTGAGATCCTGGCAAAACTGAGAAACTCAGAAACTTGGCACCTATTTTTCTAGCATCTGCTTTCAGTCGTCAGACCTTTTCCAGTTTTTCAGATACCTCTCTGGTCGATACTATTTTACTATATCAATGTAGTAAAGGGTCCAATGACATCCAACAGTGATGATGATAACTATTAAAATAATAATTAGCACATATTGAATACCTCTCATGTGCCAAGAGTTTTACACATATTATCTCTTTTAATCCTCCTATCAGCCTTGGGAGGTAAGGTAGTACTAGTATTTCCATTTTACACATGAGAGACTTGAAGATCAGGGAGGCTAAGTTCCTCAGCTAGAATCACAGAGCTGATACATAGAAACTAGTCTGAGTGATGATTCCACTCTTTTAGGTGCTATTAAATACTGAAACTCTTCCAGACAGCACAGAATATAATTAGGCACCTGAAAACTTTGCATATGCAGTGCCCCTAAAGGTGAATATTTACCTAATTTTTCATTTTAATCCAGAGGCCTGGCTTCATATAGGCCAAATTGAACTGTTGCCTGTGTAAAAAGTATTTACCTTTTCTCAAGGCATTACCTTCATAACATAATTAAGATTAAAAAAAACCCCACAATTTCTTATTTGCATGTTGGTTTAAGAATTTAAGTCCCTAAACTAACACAAACCACCATTTTGAGCTTTAGCTATCCTTGGAGAGAATGGCATGTAAATCAGCCTCCTTAAATACTTTGAATTAAGTGATATGCAGAGAACAGCTTGCCTTTAATGGATATCCTTACCTGATCTCAATAGGGCCCTGTCTCAGATATTAAGAAGAAGAAACCCAATTAGCTCTTATTGCTGCTCTCAATGGACATGTTGCCTTCTCATTGGCAGATGGCAGCTTCTGCCATGGAGGAACATATGCCTCTAAAATTTCTAGGTGGACATATCCCTCCCTTTTTTTCACCCTCACACTTCTTTTCTCCACAGTGTATCATACAACTCACACACCCCTAAGATCTACAAATTCAGAGTTAGGAATGATCTCCTCAAAGGAAGGCAATCAATCCTATTCCCAGCAGGTCAGGTGACTTCATCTTTCTCTTGTTTGGTTTAGTTGAACAAACATTAACTAGGTGCAGGATCTATGTCTGATCTTGTATAGGTGGTCCAATGGTTAGAATGAAGACTTTTCAAGATGTTTTCACATCAACTTTATTCTTTTAGTGCCAAGAAGAGTGTTATATGCATACAGAATGTGTTCATCTTTTTTTTTTTTGTACCAAGGATTGAACTCATCCCTAGCTCTTTTTAATTTTTTTTTTTTTTTTTTAATTTTGAGACATGGTCTCAATGAGTTACTTAGGCCTAGTTGCTGAGTCTCACTTTAAAGTTACCATCCTCCTGCCTCAGCCTCCTGAGCTGCTGGGATTACAGGCATGCATCATGATGCCCTGCTACACTTAAATTTATATTTAACATATTTATTATATGTTGAAGTTATATTTAACAAGTATGCAAAAAATATAATGAATGAATGAATGAATGAATGATTTTATCTTTCTTTCCAATGGCCCAAAGCAATGCTGTTCCCTGACCCTAAGAGGAAATGTTCAAGATTCTCTACCTCTTACCTTAAGATATACTGTCAAATTTGCCCCAAGAAAAATATCAGACTTTTAGAACTGGAACTATTCTGAAAGCATTATACAGCCTAGCCAGTACTTTAGGCAGGGACAAATTACCTTATAGGAATTTATTATTAGATGGGCAGAAATACACATATGCAAATAATTACCCTAGACAATATAATGCTAAAACAGAAATATGTTCAAAGTCTTCTACTGGCATAGGAAAAACTTTAGAGGGACAGTAAAGGCTTAGAGTACTTCACAGAGTGTGTGACATTTAATATTTAATAATTGAAGGATGGAAAGGAGTTAACACAGGAGAAGGGAGGCAGAAGCAAAAGTGGAAACAGCATGTACAAAGTCACGGAGTCACAAAGAGTATGAGACATTTATTATGTTCTTAATTGGCGGTCCTTGTAGCAGAGGTTGATTAAATACTGAGGAATGTAGACATATTTCTATTATAGGAAGATCACTCTAATGATAAGGAAGAAGAGCCTAGGAAATCATTCTTACTTCTTGACAGTCCCTTTCAGGCCTTTATTATTGTACCAACAATGGTGGACTGAGAACATTAAACATAGAGCTCATATTTTCTCCCTTGGGGTTTCCATTCTAGAAATGGGAACACATCAAATTGTGGGGGTTTGTTATGTTCAGTAAATGCTGAGGCAACTGATACCACCAAATTTGTATGTATTTTTTAGAACATTCTATGAACCTATAAGTAATTATATTTTTCTTTTACCTTTTTTGCACAAATGGTGCCAGACTATACGCACTGCACTACAACTGGGTTTTTGCACTCAAAATATAATGTGTAGATCTGTCCATGTCAGCACATGCAGAATTCACTTGTTATTTGTTGTTGTTGTTTATGTTTATTTATTCATAGATGTATTATATTTCATTGTGTGTGTGTGTTTTAATGCATTGAACAAATTAGATTGCTTTTAATCTTTTGTTCTTATGAATAATCCTTAAATAAAAAGTTGAAA
This sequence comes from Callospermophilus lateralis, assembly GCF_048772815.1. Lineage (NCBI taxonomy): Eukaryota > Metazoa > Chordata > Mammalia > Rodentia > Sciuridae > Callospermophilus > Callospermophilus lateralis. Next base: position 106,762,151 of record NC_135325.1, read on the forward strand.
TTGGGCTGGGGTTGTGGCTCAGCTGTAGAGTGCTTGCCTAGCACTATGAGGCCCTGTGTTCTATCCTCAGGACCACATAAAAATAAATAAATAAAATAAACGTACTGTGTCCAAGTACAACTAAAAAGTAAAATATATATTAAAAAGTTAAAATTAATTTTAATGCCAGGATATTTTTATTAACAATTTGAGGGGGAAAGGGGAGACATTGGTATTAAACTGCAACACATTTCCTTTTTCCTTCTCACTTTACATCTAAACAATGTTCACCTAAGAAAGGTTATCGGCACTAATATCTTCCATGATCCAAGAAACCCCTCAGTCAGTGAAAAGAGTATGAGTTTGGTGATAGGTGAGCCTTGGGCTCAGATTCAAATTGTGGTTTCATTACAATCTAGCTGGATGGTTTTGAGTAAATGAATTAGTCTTTGAGAATCAGTTGTGATCTGTAAAATAGGGACAATAATAGTAGCTACTTCGTAATGTTACTATGAGGATTTAGCACACAATGATCCATAGAAGGAATTAGTATAGTGCCTGGTACCTACAAAATGTCCAACAAGTGAAACTTCCAGTTCATGAACAGGGAGAGTGTTGATGGAACATGGGAAAACTCATCAATTTAACATGAACTATTGTTGATGCTATAGAAATATTTTTGTGTTGTTGAGGTTTTCAATAAATGCCCAGATCCACTAAAAGCTTCAAACATAATTAGCCCAGGTCTATTTCCCTCGTTGCACCAATTTTCTCAGAGCTACTTTCACATCCTTGTTCCTTAGGGTGTAAATGACAGGGTTGAGTGAAGGAGTAAGCACTGTATATAGAAGGGAAAGCAACTTTAAGATGTCTTCATACTGAGGCCCTGATGGGAAACCATAGACAATGCCCAGTGTCCCATAATAGAGACTGACCACTGTTAGGTGTGAAGAACAGGTAGAGAAAGCCCGTTGCTTCCCTGTGGCAGAAGGAATCCTCAGAATAGTGGAAATAATGTGAATATAGGAAGCCAGGGTCAGCAGGAAAGGGCCAAGGGCAAATAGAGAGGTGCATATAAAAGAGGTCATCTCAGCTACCTGAGTATCAGTGCAGGCAAGTTTCATGATGGGCTTCAAATCACAGAAGAAGTGGTCAATCTCATTAGCAGAACAGAATGTTAAACGAAAAATGAGGACCATGAGAAGGATGGGTGCCAGAAATCCAGCCAGCCAAGAGGCAGCAGCTAGGTGTAAGCAACCCCAGAAGTCCATGATGCTGGAGTAGTGCAGTGGGTTACAGATGGCTATATAGCGATCATAAGACATTACAGCCAGGAAGAAGCATTCTGTAGCCACGAGGGAAGCAAAAAAATAAAACTGGCAAGCACAGGCTGGGAAGGAAATAGACACATGAGCTGACAGCAATGTCCTCAACATTATGGGCTCAATGGTAGTAGTATAGCCAATCTCTAGGAAGGAGAAGTGGACAAGAAAGAAATACATGGGTGTATGAAGGGAGCAATCAGCTGACACCACAGTTAGGATCACCATATTGCCTATGAGCGTCATCACATAAATGGTCAGAAATATCCCAAAAAGAAGAAACTGAAATCCATGGAGATCCCCAAAACCCAAAAGGATAATTTCTGAAATTTGAGTTGTATTTTCTTCTGTACTGCTGGCCATGATTTGGATCTAAAATAAATACATAAGTAAAAATTTAAAGAATAACCATTGATCAAATACTATTTTTAGAAAAAATCAAACAAGAGACTTTATACGTATCAAGCATAATTGGCTTCTCTGTAGACAAGCAAGATTCTTAAACTTAATTAATATACTTGACCATAGCCTCCCAGGAGCCATTTGGAAAGTTAATCTATGACTTTAATTATCTCACCATATTTACAATGTATAGGTTCTTAAAATTGTGACTATGACACATAAATATGCAGTTTTTAATATGTAAAAATAGGAAGAAGTGCTCAGTTCTTGGAGATCTGACTCTGGTTTCCTCTGCTGTTGCTGCTGGTATTATCATCAACAATGAATATCCCTAGCCATCTCTGTGTAAATTGCATAAGATCTGTGATCAATTTTGTTTCCTGTTTTAGAAATTCCATACCAATTAAATTATATGTATTGTGTTTCATCACGACAAAGTATGTCTAGTCCTTAAAACTTACGTGACAGCAAGTTCATTAAATAATAGAAGAGGCACAATACAGTAGTGCAAGAGTAAACTAGCAATAGTAAAGAGTGTGATAAGGGAGAACATTTCAGGTAGAGGGAGTAAGGATTGGTGCAAGGAAGGACTGAGTTTTAGAAAACTAAGGGAGGAAAAGTGGGAAGGAGGGAGGGAAAGAGAAAAAGAGAGAAAGAACAGTCAGAAACAGAGACACAGTGACAGAGATATAGAAAGAACAAGGAAGAGGAGGAGAAAAAGAGGGGGAAGGATAAAAGGAGCACAAGGAGAAAAACAGGAAAAGAGAAGGAGGAAAGAAAAAGGGAGAGAAGAAAGAAGGAGGGAGGAAAGAAAGAAAGGGCAGAAGGAAAGGAGGAAGAGGAGAAGGAAAAAAAGGAAGAAGAAGAGGAAGAGAAAAGAAAGGAAGGAAGAAGACAGGTCAAATCATTCAGGAATTTATGTTTTTAAATACTGTGTAATTCCACTGGATGGTGTTAAGCAGCACTGTAATCCCATTTACAGCTTAAAGTTGCCTTTGATGTTATGTAATACATAGAAGGACAACTCCAAGGACAAAGTGAGAGAAATGAAAGAATATTTCAGAATACCAAGTGAAAGATAATAGAATATCTGAATAAAATGATTACACAAAAAATGGAGAGAAGACAAATTCAAGATGTACTTGGGAGGTAGAAACACCAGGACTTACTGACATATTAGGAGTAATGAAAACTGAATTATTGGAGATGACTCTTGAGTTTCTGGCTTCAGTAACTGGTGCATTGATTTAGATGGTGAAGATTGTGGGAAGGAAAAGATTAGGGGACTCAAAAGTTCAATTTGTATGAAGTTCAATTTGTATGAAGTGGAGAGAGTAGAGGCAATTGGTGAGTTTGTGAGTTTGGGGGTTTGTGAGTATGTAGCTCAAAAGAGAGGAGTCGATTGGACTATAAATTTAGAATTTATGTGAATATACATAACATTCAAAGACATGGGAATGAATGAGGTGACCTACAGAGAGATTATAGATATAGAAGAATGCCCTACACTGAACTTGACCCCCTTCTTTCTTTTAGTCCTAACAGAGAAGAAGAAACCAGAATAGGAGATTGAAAAGGAGGAATCAGTGAGGTAGTATCAAAAACCAGGAGGAACTGGAATAACAGAATCCACATTTCAGGAGAAATATATTGATTATGTTAAACACTGTTGTAAGATCAAGACAGAGAATGGTCTGACATATTTGGTTACATGGATAATCAATTCAATTGGGCTAATGGAGACTGAAGAGAAGCAAATGGGGTTGTAACCGAAGAGAGATGAGCATTGACCCTACCTTTTCAAAGCTGATGAGAATGATCCAGCATGGATACTGATGACATGTAAGTAAACAAGGAGCTAATTTGGGGAGTAAAATCTTTTAGAAGCTGAGAGGGGATGGGATATAGAACACAGGAGGAGGGTTTAACCTATGATAAGGGCAGGAAAACTCTTTTTTTTAGCAGATAGAAGTTCAGGAAATTGTTCCAGTTGTAGTTAAGTTGCTATATGTGATCTTAGGAAGATGACTAAGTTTGTATCTATGGCTTCTGTTTTTTCAATGATGTGTGAGAAAAAGTCATCACCTAAGAGTAAAGATAGGGAAGGAGATGTTGGAGGTTTGAGAGCCAAGGAAAAGCTATAAAATATTCACATCTGGCAGTGAATGAGCTACATCCTACTAGAATAAATACTGTCTTTTCCAGTCAGTATTGAGTAGTGGCAATTTGATGTTTGAGATCATGAATTTAAGAAGGCACAATCAGACTCTTTTTCTTTTTCTTATGTGATATTCTTTGACAATGTTTAGCTACCAGGACAGAGTAGACAGTTAGTTTAAATCAGGTTTGGCATTTGCCAAGGCAAAACAGTGGAAGGAAAGAGGGGCATGAAAATTGTGGTATATTTTTTAAAAGTTAGAGTGAAGAATTACATGGTAAATGTTAAGATCCTCTTACTGCCTTCCACTGATTATCAAGTCAGGGGATGCTGAAGATACAAAGAACTTCTAAAATGTCATTTGACCAATGTTTTAATTTAATTTATTTTTTTTAACTGAAAAAGAAGGTCCAGACAGGTAAAGTGTCTTCCTTAGGATCTGGGGTCTATTAGTAATAGAGCAGGAACTAACACCAAGATTTTACTTCCGGTCCTCACTACTTCCATTATAGCATGCTCTTCCTTTTCTTGCTCTCATCTCTCTTCAGTGCTCTGAATAAGAAAGGATCTTAATGTATACTATGGAAGTACATGAAAAAAAAGGCTTACCTTCTGTTTAGTAATTTACATGCCTGGAGCACAATACCTTTTGAAGAACTTTGAAATCCATTACTATTTTTAATCTTCTCAACTATCTTGTGAAGTATTTGGTAATAGGTCTTTGATTTGTCTCATTGGATTTACAGATGAGAAAACAGAACCATGATGGTACTACTACCACATGGTGCTTGTATTTCAATTATGACCCTTCTTCCTGGAGAAAAAAAAAGTTATTCTTATTGGTGTTGATGTAAATGTGAACTTGCAAGATAATAATTATATTATGGATTTTTGGTCAGGTAACTGAATAATAGGAACCATGTGTGGTTGCCATCATTTGAGCATGATGTAAGAAACTGAGGTAGATTTATAAGAATCTGCTTTAGGAAAAACAAGTTTGGAGGGTAGAATGAAGTAAACTATATTTGATGTAGTACTGTTTCAGACCTTTGGTAGATGTCCAGAAAAACTAGAATCTTCTTAGGAGAAGAATAGAGAGAAGGAATAATGTGCCAAAAAAAGTATAGTAACCTGACACCCATGCTGACCATTAGTTTTGGAAGGACTTTTGAGCTAAATGAGTAGGGGACTGAGCACAGAAAAGGTAGTAGCACACATAGTTTCGGAGAAAAGGATTGAAAAAAATGACTCACAGAAATGAGAGAAACAAAGAGAATGATGTCACAGAGTCCAAGGAAGAAGTAGAGCCATTAGAATTACTAGTAAAGAAGGTGCCATGCATATGATAGTGCTTGGGCAGGGATCCTGAGTGCAGTAAGGTAAGGAGATGAAAGGAAAAACAATAAATCTTGATTATGATTTCAAGAAGGTTGTTGGTAAAGCAAAGGAGGGAGACAGAGAGCCACAAAGCTAGGGATAGAAGAGAGAACAGAGGGAAAGTTTTTATTCTCACTTCTTGCTTTTTAGTAAAGGAGAAACTAAACTAAGAGTCTAGGCAAAGTGTCTAGCTCCAGAGAAAAGAAAGACATGCGAGAGAATGAGTGATAGAGCAAGGATCACCTAGGAGGTTGGAAGGAATAAGATGGGGAAATACACAATTGGAGGCATTATCTTCAGGAAGGAATGAAATGTCATCCTTTATAAGAGAAAGAAGAGGGTAAAAGTGGACAGTGATTATGAAGATAATTACCTCTTCTTTTTCCTTCCACTTGAGTTTGGAGACATAAGCCATCCTTAGATGACTACGATGAGGCCTTGGCAGAGATGTTCACTTTGCTTCCTCAGAGCCTGTCTTCTTGTTCCATCTATATTTGTGGAGCCCAAAATATTTGGCTGAAGTGGGTTGCTATGACAGGTAGCTGGTTTGCTGTACCACTACTGTGTTGTCTGACCAGGAGTAGATCCAGTAACAGCATGGCAGACACATAATACATCCTTTAAAAAGATCACACAGAACCTTGGGAATCATAGCTTTCCCACCTTTTCTTTTCTATCTGCACAATTACACTTTTCCCTCCTCTAACTTCCCTGAAGCGCAAAAGGTTTCCAAAAGGAAGAACTAAGAGTATGTCACCTAAAGACACTTAGTTTTCAGGTGGTTGTAGCCAAAGCATTTTTAGCTCCTGCAGTGACCTCCTTTGGGTTTAGAAAGAGCATAATGTTTGCCAACGTATCTATCTTTTAAACACTCCAACAACCTTCAGCAAGCAGGAACTGGTAGACACAGTTCAAATAAGAAAACCAATTATCTTTAAGTTTGGCTCCCAGGGGAGCTTTGCTTTTTAATTGAGAGATCGATGTTGGATTCTCATGACATCCTGAACTTCCATTCAGTGTCTGCTGACTAATGGTGTGAAATTGGATATTGGAGTATCTGACATGTCACATGGGTCAGAGCCCCAATCCATCTAGGCCAGCCTCCAGAGGCTGCTGAAAGTACTAAGCAACAGTTTGGGGAGGGTACAATGGGAAAAGTGCGGATACTAGTGAGAAAAATCTAGATTTTAGATCTGTAGCTTCCAGTGCCTGTGTAATACAGCATCCCTTACCCTCATTTAGTCCCAGTTTTTCCTAATTTGAATCCCTGTCCTGCTGACTTCACATGGTTGTTGTGGGACATAATGTAATATTGTGTGGGAAACCCCTTTATTAAATAGGAAGCACATTTAAGAAGCATCTGAAAGATACTGGTGATCATGGAAGTTGAGGATAGTTATAAAGTTCAAGGAGACTTGGACCCTTATAACTGGCAGTAGAACTCTTACTTTTTTATATTATTAAATATAGCCTGAAAATATTCAAATCCCCTTCCCCCCAAATTTTCAGTCAACCTTAAGTGAATTCCATATCCTAATTAAAAGCACAACTGTTATGGTTTGATTTTATAATCAAATCAAAAGTCCTGTTACACAAGTTGTCAGAGGCAGTTTTTCAAATCAGTTACCTTGTAATTTTTCCATCCTTGGTGGATAGATTGCAGATGGCTCCTGGGTAAGTTTCCTTGCTGTTGATTTTGTATGCTTTTATAGCTTTCCAGGCTCTACAGAAAGAAATGGCTGGAGAGTGAAACCCCCTCTGTATAGCACTCAGTGAGGCCTCTCCTCTATTTGATGACTATATGAGCATTCTTTAAAGCTGTGTGAGCATCACATAAAATAGAGAACTCACAGAGATATAGCCATTGCCTCTGTTATCCCAGGGCATTATCCTTGTCACCATTCAGTTGTAAACTGCACAGACAATATCAAGTTCTTCCTCTGTGTCCAGCAATACTCTAAATGCTGGAGATATAAATGGGAAGAAAGTCTGGAAACCTGAGTGCATGACTTAGGACCTCAATGTCCACCAAAAGTGAAAGATATGTAAACAAAGCAATCAAATTGCAGCATGGTAAATGCCAACAACACAAATTTGTGTAATGCAGAAAAGGGAACTGGAGGATCAGTTTGCAGGAGGTAGGAACACTGAAGGTCTATTGGAGGACCTGCTATCTGCATTTTTTTCCAGAATGAAAACTTTATAATGTCTTGGGTTTTGAAGGAGGGATAGGAGTCTGTCAAGCCAACAAGGATGTAGAAAAAGTCTCAGTCAGAGGGGATAGCTTGTGATACGAAGGAGAAACAGGAGAGGAGACTGAAGAAATAGGTAGACACCAGGTGATGGATGGCTGTGCGCATTAACCTAAGGAGTATGAACTTTTTTCCTGAACTTAATGAGGAATCATAACGGGTTTTGAATAGGGAAAAGGCATGGTTGTGTTTGTATTTTTAAAAACTACAAACTTTGGTTGCTATGCAAATAAGCAATAGCTAATGAAAGTCCAGTGAGGAAGCTGTCAATTCAATCTAAGAGAGAATAGTAGCCACTGGAAAAGAAGAGGAGGCAATGATTTCAGGCAGTAGTAATATTATTATAATTATCACTAAGATGTTTTCTCCTCTCATTATCACTAAACTTTTGAGTAATTTCTGTAAGAAGAAGGAATTGTATTTTTTCCTGTGTATTCCCTAACATATGGGTAACCCTAAAGTGTGACTTGGTTATTAGATGTCAACTCATATTTCCTGTAGAAACACTAGTCCCAAATCTCTGGCCATCCAAGACAAATCCTTACAAAGAAAAAAACTGAAATGCTTCATGCTTGCAGTAAACTACAGTGGTTCTCTAATAACATTTTGTCACATGAGTAAATGAATGAACAACTTGAGGAATATAGATATAATTCACTAACAGATAAAGGCTCTGTAGTTGATATGTGGGAAATAAAAGGATATAGATAGAGCTCTTGGCCTTGAAGGAAATGAAAAAATCTTTCAGCTGGACAGCTCACCACAGTGACTCTCTTTTCCTCATTGTCAACTTACTGGTCACTAAGGCTCAGTAGAAAGTTTGATTAAAAGAAAATTCAATAAACATCACATAATCTCCTATACAAAAGGAATACTAATCTAAAGATCACAAGAGGTGCCAGGTCTTTTATTCTAAGTTTATGAATTTTTCAAAAACTAAATTTAATGAACAATACATAATTTGCACATGGTGAATAATTAAAACAGTATAACTAAAACTCTCTTCAATCCCAGACCTCCAATCTCTTCCCAGAGGCAACTACTCTAAGCAGTGTATTGTGGGTGCCTTAAGAAATTCTGTATGCTCTTAACAGGCTTTATACATTCACATTTTTTTTCATATTTACAAAAAAGTGATCACACAATATATAATATTTTTATGGAGTTTTAAAATTTAATGTATGTTGGAGATATTCCTGTATCTGAATACATAGATCAATCTCATTCATTTTAACATTTGCATAGTGTCCTAGCATGTGGATGAGGCTTTATTTATTTATTTTTGCTACAAAGCTGATTCTCTAAGAAATAAAATGTTGTCGGTACAGTAAAGATTCTTTTTCCCCCCAATCTCATTTCTCTTGAGTCACAAGGACAACCACTATCCTAATTATGGGTCCTGCATATTCATGTTTTATCCTTCTACTACTTATGAATGTATCCATAAATAATATATGGCAACATTACATATGTTTTAAATTTCACACAACTGGCATCATAACATTTTGCAACTTGATTCATTTTCCTAATTCCCATTTGTGTTTTCAGATCAGTTCCTGTTGGTATATATGATTCTCATTCATTCATTGTTAATTTACCTTGCCCCTCATTAAGTATACTTAATACTGCTGTTTCATTTGCTTTACCTTATAGCTTCCTTGTTAAAATGAGTCCTACAATTGTAATTATTTTTTTCAAATCACTGCTTTGAAGTTGCACTGGATGAATTAATGAAAGAGTGAGAAATTCTTATAAACTGAAACAAAATAAATTGAGAATCTGAAACATGGGGGGGTGGGCTACAAAAGAATGAACATTTATGTCAATATATTTTAGCATTACAAGTGTTGCAATGAACATGCTTCCACACGTTTCTAGAATTTCCATAAGGCACCTAGGCATTGAATTGCTGACTCAGTGTATATACATATTTTCATTTTTACTAAGAACTGCCAAATGTTCTCTAAACTGGTTGTATAAACTCACATTCCCAGAAGCAGTGTATAACAGTTGTTTCCTCACATTCTTTTTGGCATGTGGTATTAGCAGATGTTTTTATTTGGGGTAATCTGATGGGTATGAAATAGTATCACTATGCTAATTTAATTTGCATTTCCCTGATTATTAATGAGGACAAGCATGTTCCCATCTATTTACTAGTCACTCAGGTTTTTCTGTTCAGTGCATTGTCCATTAATATTTTGCCTATAGTTAATTTGGATATTTTTAAACTGTATGTAGTTCTTTATGTAATCATTATTTGACCGTTATTTATTTGCTGGGAATATTTACTTCAAGTCACTTGTCTATTGACTTTGTTTAGTGTGGTATTTTACAAAATAGAATACTAGAGGCTTTTATCCCTTGATGTGATCAAATTGTTCAATCCTTTACAATTTGTAATTTTTGTATCTTTTTCAAGAAAGTTTTTTCTACCCTGATATTGTAAAGATATTCTTCTAAATTTCTTTCAATTCTTGAGTCATTTTTAGCACTGAGTTTTAAAATCTATCTGGAATTTATTTCTGTATATGATACAATATAGAAATCTAATTTTATTTGTTCCAATACAAATAATCTGTTTTTCCTACACTATTTATTAAACAATCATTTCTTTCCTCCCATGATTTACAATGACAGTCTTTTCATATACCAGGGTTCCTTATGTTCTCAGGTTTGTGTCTGGAACTTTTTTTCTTTCTCACTGACCTGTTGCTTTCTTTTTTTTTTTTCTTCTTTTTTTTAAATTAATTTTTATTGTAGGTTGTTCAAAACATTACATAGTTCTTGATATATCATATTTCACACTTTGATTCAAGTGGGATATGAGCTCCCATTTTTACCCCATATACAGATAGCAGAATCACATCAGTTGCACAACCATTGATTGCTTTCTTAAATTACTTTTAAAAGTCTTGATATCAGGACTAGTTCTTCCTGCTGGTTCTTCTTCATAATTGTCTTGAATATTCCTGATCTTTTAATTTTTCATATAAAATTGGAATCAGCTTGTCAAGGTTCATGAAACACTTCATTGAAATGTTATTTGGAATTGCATTGAATTACAGATTAATTTTTGGGACAGTAGACATCTTCATATATAGGAAGATTCAAGCCTTATGAAAATGGTACATATATTTCCCTTTGTTGAGGTTTTCCTTTATGCCCTTCCATACTGCCATAAATACTATTTCCATATAAATCATGAGCATTTTTTTCTTAGATTTGTACTTAGTTGCTTAATAGTGTTACTTGTTGTTATGAATGGCAACTTTATTTTAACCAGCTTTATTGAGTTATAATTTACAAACAATAAAATTCACCATTGTAATGCTATGAATGTTGGCAAATATATACGAAACTATATAATCATCACTTACAGTCAAGATGTAGAACATTTCCATCACATCCAAAAGATCTTTCATGCCCTTTGAGTTTTAAAGTCTATCTGGAATTCTATCAGTGTCTTCCTCCTACTCACTGATGTTTCCTGTGCCAAAAATTGGCCATTTTTTTTTTTAGAATTTCATATAAATAGAACAATACAGTATATAGTCCTTTGTGCCTGGCTTCTTTTACCTAGCATGTTTTTGCGATTCATCCTTGGTTTGTTTGTATGAAAATTTCCCTTTTTATTTCAAAGGAATATTCTATTGTATGGATATGCCACAGTTTGTTTATTCATATACCACTTCATGATTGTTTACAGGTTTTGCCTTTAATGAATAAAGCCACTATGGACATTCACATGGCAAGACTTTGTGTGGGCATGTTTTCATATCTCTTTGGTCAGTTTCTAGGTTTTACTATAAGTGAATGTTTAACTATATAAGTTATTGCCAAACTGTGTCACAAAGTGGTCCTACCATTTTATATTCCCACCAGCCACGTATATATGCAAGTTCTAGTAGTTGCCCCACATCCTCAACCTTGATATTGTCAATATTTTACTTTTATCCAGTGAATGATAACTTTTTAAAAGTTATATTTTGTAATTGCTTTTTGCTTATATGGAAGAATATTATTGATTTTTAAAAAATAACTCCTATGCCAAATGTTCTCTCTGCTATGCGGATGCTAACACATATTAAGGGTGGGGGAGAATAGAAGGTCACTGGATTAGACAAAGGGGAATGAAGGGAAGGGAGGGGGAGGGGAATAGGAAAGACAGTGGAATGAATAGAACATGACTTTCCTTTGCTCATAAGTGAATACACAACCAATAACTACACATTGTGTACAACCATAAGAATGGGATCTTAATTAGAATAAGTTATAGTCCATGTATGTATAATATGTCAAAATACACTCTATGTTATGTATATCTAAAAAGAATACATAAAAATCTATGCAGCGATATTTAAGAACTCTCTTAATATTTAAATTGTCTGAAAACTCCCATTAGCTTTTCATGTAGCCAATCACATAGTCCATGAATGAGGCTGGGAGTGTAGCTCAGTGGCCTTGCATGACTGAAGGCCTGGGTTCAATGCCCAGCATGGCAAGCAAAGTAGTCTGAATAACTGTGTTTTCTTTCCAGTCCTTAAATCCATTCCTATCCTTGTCTTATTGAATTGAAATTTCTTTGTGAATACAATCTTAAATAGTAGCTTGGAGAACTAGAAGCCAGGCATAATTTCTTGGTTCATGGTTCTAGTGAGAATATTCCTAAAGTTTCCACACTAACTATAATATTTATGGTAGGTTTTTAGTAGCTATCCTTTATCATAATTAATGTTTCCCTCTATTCTTGATTTGTTCAAGGGTTTTTCGATAGAGAATTGTTGAATTTTATTCATTTTTCTTTATGTTAAGATCAGTACACATTGTTTTCTCTTTAATCAGTTTAAGCTGTGCATTGTAGTTGATATTCTAAATTTTAGCTACCCTTTAAGTCCTGAAATTAAGCTCATTTATTTACAATGTATTATATTTTACACATTTGCTGAGTTAAATTTACTAATATTTTGATATATTTTTATTTTTAATTGATGAATGATAATTATATGACTTATGGGATACAGTGTGCATTTCAATACATATATACACTGTGTATTGACCAGACTAAGATAATTGGCATAGCTGTCATCACAAACATTTATCTTTTCTTTCTGTGGGAACATTCTAAGTCCTCTTTATCAGCTATTTTGAAATAAGCAATTAATTGTCAAATTAGTGATTCTACTGTGCTTTAAAACATTAGAAGTTATTTCTCCCATCTAGCTGCACCCTCATGACCATTAATGATCCTCTCTCCATCCATTCTCCCCCACATCCTGCCTAAACTCTGGTAACCACTATTCTACTCTCTGTTTCTATGAAATCCACATTTAAGCTTAACATAATGTCCTCCAGTTCTATCCATGTTGTTGCAAATGACAGAATTTCATTGATTTTTATGGATGGATAATATCCTATTGTGTATATACACCACATTATCTTTATTCATTTATCCATGGATGGGCACCTAGGTTAATTCTGTATCTTGTCCATCTTGAATACTGCTGCAATAAATATGGAAGTGTAGGCATCTCTTTGACATACTGATTTCATTTCCTTTGGATACATGCCCAATAGTGGATTGATAGATCATATGGCCTTTGTATTTCTGCTTTTTTTTTTTTTTTTTTTGAGGAAGATCCTGTTATCCATAATGGTTGGATTAATTTACATTCTTACCAACAATCTATGCTTGTTCCTCTTTCTCTGCATCCTTGCCTGAATTAGTAATTTTTTTTATCCTTTTGATAATAGCCCTTCTAACTGGGGTGAGATAATATATCTTTATGGTTTTGATTTGCATTTTTCAGATGATTTGTGATGTTGCATACGTTTTCATATATTTGTTGGCCATTTGTATATCTTCTTTTGAAAGATGTCTATCTGGGTCATTTGTCACTTTTTTAATCAGTGTTTTTTTGTGTGTGTGTGTGTGTGTGGCCATTGAGTTGTTTGAGCTCCTGATGTTCAAAATTAACCCTTTGACAGATGCATACTTTGGGAAGATTTTCTCCTATTCTGCATGCTGTTTCTTCATTCTGTTGATCGTTTCTTTTGCTTTCCAGAAGCTTTTTAATTTGATGTAACACCATTTGTCAGTTTCTTCCTTTGTTGCCTGTTGTTTGGGAGTCATAACCGAAAAATACTTACCTATACTGATGTCCTGATGTCCTGTGGTATTTCCCCCATGTTTTCTTCTTATAGTTTCATGATTTTGGTCCTACATATAAATCTTTGATCCATTTTGATTTAATTTGATTGAAGTGAGTCTTCTTTCTTCAATGTATGCTCTTGTTGCTAGTGTTGAAAAGTAATTGTCTATAGATGCATAGATTATTTCTACAATTTACTAATATTAAAATTAGGACTTCTATGAGAGTGAGAGTGGTTTCTAATTTTTCATCTTTCTGAAAATCTTGTCTGGTTTTGGTATAAAGGTTTTAATAGCCTCATAAAATGGATTGGACAATTTTTTTTAATATTTTTTTTTTTAGTTTTTGGTGGACACAACATCTTTATTTTTTTTATTTTTATGTGGTGCTGAGGATCGAACCCAGAGCCCCGAGTATGCCACATCCCCAGCCCCTGGATTGGACATTTTTTTTCACTTTTTCTGTTCTCTGGAATATTTTATATAACAAAAAATTCTTTGGAAGTTTGATAAAACTTGCTTGCAGAAACATATGTGAATTTTATTTTTGGTTGCAGAGCATTGGCTACCAATTGAATTTCTTTAGTATTTAATGGCCTATTCATATTTTCAATTTCTTTTTGAATAAAATTTTGGTGATTTTTATTTCTCTACAGAATCATGCATTTTACTAAATTTTTCATAATATCAAATATGAAATATTTGTTTAGCAATGTCCCTATTTTCATTGCTGATGTTGTTTACTCAGGTCTTTATTATTTTCAACTTAGTCATATCAGAGTCATGCCTATTTTTAGCCTTTAAAAATTTAGGTTTTGGCCTTATTAAGCATTTCTATTTGTTATTGTTGTTTCCTATTTCATTAATTTCTGTTTTGATATTGATTTCCTTTTTTCTGATTAGCTTCATGGTAGTTTTTCTAACCTTTTAAGAACCTGAGTATTAATATTTTGTTGTTTTTTTCCTATTGCATGGATCACATTTTCTTATCATAGTGGCTATACCTACAATGTAGTACATATCATTAAGTTATAGTTGTTTATAATTTCCATTTACATTGTTTTTTATTCTTAGAATATTTTTTGTCCAAATATATGAAGGGTTTGGGGGATATTTTTATTAACTGCTCTTGTATTTCATTTGATAAAACTGTTAATATAATATTGTTCATTTTTAATTTATTAAGACTTTCTTTGATACTTGGCTTTTGTTCTACTTTTGTAAATGTTTCAAATGTAATTGAAAATAACATGTACAAACTATATTTGTTGGACCCAAGATTCAGTATGTATGAGTGCATGTATCATTAACTCAAATTCTCTAATTATGTTGTCAATGTTATATATTCTTGCATATCTTCCTTATCAATTTCTGAGAGGGGCATGTTACAGTCTTCTCACAGTAATAAGGACTTGACATTATTTTTCTTGTACTTCTGTTAATTTGTTTCATTTTCAGAGTCTTGTAAAATGAAACAAGAAATTGTGGGTAAAACATCAAGTATACCAACTGATACATGGTAGGCACTCAAAAAGTGAGAGATGGTCTTGTTTGATTGTTATTATTATTACACATAATAGAGATATTAATAAATCCAAGCCCTGTCTTGTCAAGATGCTCTCAGGATGGCTTAGTCTAGAGGATGAGACATTTTGGCAATAATTGAGCCAAGAAATAATACTAAATGAAGTTGGTCACATCAACTTGGCAAGAGCAGTGACAATTAGAAGTCCCCTCATCCACCAGGAAAAGCATGTCTTTCTAGAGTGACCACATCTTAGGAGCTTTCTTTGAGTCACCTAAAGAAGAACGGTTTTGGGGTTTGGTGAGCAATGATAGAACAATGAGGGGCCAGAGGTTGGAATCTTTGCTCTAGTTCAGCAGGCATTGGGGCCTCTCAAAAGGAGGAGGAAGGCATGGCAAGCAAGATCCTTTGTGAAGTGACTTCACTTGGCCACACTTGCTTAGACCTTGCCCAAATCTACCTCAGCATTGATTTGAGTTAGAAAGTAATTTCCTGATGGCTTCTGTAAGCAAGAGCTCAAATTTATTGGTTATCTGGCCAATCTGAAGATTGCAGACTGCAGAAGAAGAACAGAGTAAAACCATGGGCCTTGGCCTCCATTAAACTTGACTCCTACCACACTGTCAGCAGTCATACCAAAATCTTCTTGGGCCAAATTAGGGAAATCAAGAAGTTATTTAGATATTTTCCACATACAGTGGTAGGTGATTTTTGAGACGATAGTGAGACCTATAAAGAAGGTTACTAAAGATATCAGTTCTACCCAGCCATTTCATTTTTTCAATATCTTTCAATTCTTTTTTTCTTTTTCTTTTTCTTTTTTCTTTCTTTCTTTTCTTTTCTTTTTTTTTTTTTTTTTTTTTTTTTTGTGTGTGTGTGTGCTGAGGATTGAACCCAGGGCCTTGTGCATGCAAGGTAAGCACTCTACCAACTGAGCTCTATCCCCAGCCCTCTTTTAGTTATTAATATGCTTTCTATTTTGTTCTAGACAGACTAGACTTCTATGTATACAGGTCCTTCTATGTTTCTATGTCAGCCTTTGATCTCCAGTTTCCTTCATTCCCTTCACAATTCATGTCCATGCCTACCACTTCTCAGTATTTATTGACTTTACTCAAATAATCTATATCTACCTAGGTGCCCTTTTATGAACCCAGTGTGCTCTAGTTCCAATCTCTTGAATAGAAGCCTCAAAATTTACGTTCCTTGGTACCTCTTAGAAGGCATTCCAGTAATCTAGGGTGTGATACATCATAGTGTAAAGAACATGAGCTCTTTGGACAAACAGACCTGGATTCAAATCCTTTATTTACCATTTTCTAGCTGTGTGACCTTGAGTGAGTTCCTTAACCCCTTTTAACTATCACAGTTTTGTCTTTAAAATGGGGACAACTATAGTAACTACTTCACAGAGTTCTTGGGAGGACTAAACAGAATCTCTGAAATAGCATTTGGCAAATAGAAACCACTCAATAAATGTTAATTTCTGGGTGGATCTTCTGTCTTCCCTAAATGGTTTTGAAGTTGCCCCAAAGTAGTGAACATAGCTCTCTAAGTGATTCCTCCCCATGCTTGCCTCTGGTGTAGGGCTCTGTATACAACAGGTGTTCAAATAATTTAGTGACCTGATTAGACATGATCCAAATCCACAGCTAGAGAATCAGTTATGGTAAAAGGAGAGGGCCTTAAGAGGCTGAATCTATTATAAATAAGAGACAAAATTTATCAGAAGGACAAATATTTTGGAAACCCTGGGCTCTGAGGGTAAGGAAAGAAGGCAGCATTGTGCCTTATAATAAAGCAGTGTAATGTAGTATAAAGGAGTTTCAGTCACATAGCCCTGAATTGGAATCAAGTTTCAACACAGATAAACTGTATGACTTTGGACAACTCACCAAACCACTCAGGGCCTCAATTTCCTTGTCTATGAGTTGAGCCTAATAATCTCTGACTTGCCCATTGTGAAAAGTACTCTTTGTGAAGAGCATTCAAGGCACAATCTATTTAAAATTCCTAGAATAATACTGAAGACATGGTCAGTGAAAGACATCTTTCCAGTTTCTCTCCTTTCCTAACCTTCATTTGTTGCATTGAACATAGAGTAGAAATCTGTGCATAGTGTGTGAGAGAGATTGTGAAGCCTTCAAGAGGACATTCCCAAATGTTTCCTTCATATCTTTGTTCCTCAGATTGGGGTTGAGCATGGGAATCATCCCTGGGTAGAATACGGAGCTCACTGTGTCCCTGCTTAGTGAGCACTGAGAAGATATGTACAGGTAAATGTGGATTGTGCTTCCACTGTTCAGACTGATTACAGTCACATGGGAAGTACAAGCAGAGAATGTCTTTTCTCACTGAGCCCAGCAGATCCTCATGATAACAAGGAAGATACATACATAGGAGAAAAGGGTGAGTGTCAGGACACAGATACATTAAATATATTATAGGCAAAGACAAAAAGCAGAAGGAGCACTGGGGTTGAACTTGGTGGTGCACACCAAAAACTCCAGTAACATGGAAGGCTGATTAAAGAAGATTGCAAGTTCGAGGTCAACCTGGGCAACTTCACAGGGCCCTGTCTCAAAATAATTTTTTTTAATTTTCTTTTTTTGGTATTGGGGATTGAACCCAGGAGTTCTTTACCACTGAGCTGCAAACTCAGGGTCTCACTGAGTTGCTGAGGCTGGTCTTGAACTTGCGATCCTCCTGTCTCACCATCCAGAGTCACTGGGATTACACAGGTGTGAACAACCATGCCTGGCTATAAAATTTTAAATAAAGAGCTAGGTATATATATCAACACTTGCTTAACATGTGTGAGGTTCTGGGTTCAATCCCTAGTATGGCAAAAAAGCGGGTGCTGGATTGGGGGAGATCAAGAAATAGTGCAACATGACATGAGGCTTTGGGAGGTCAGATGAAAGATTACGAACCTGAGGAACACCCACTGCATAATTGGAAGCCACTAGTTGCAAGCAGAGTCTTGGGGACATGATGATATGGTACAGCGGAAGATAGAAGATGACCACATAGCAGTCATGGGCCTTGAAAGACAAGGGGAAGAATGCATGTCAGCAAAGAAAAAAGAGCAGCTCAACTGGGCCATGCAACCAGAGAAGGAGATGGTTTGGTAATCAGAAAACCCTATCAATGTTTGGGGGCTGTTGTTGAAAATTCCACAAAGGATACATTGCCAAGGAAGAAATACATGGGGATATGAAATCAGGGACCAGTCAGGTTTCCCACCACTGTGACTGTATAAATGAGGAGCAAGAGAACAAAGATAGGCTGAAGCTGAGGCTCATCAGTGAGCCCGTAAGGAAGAATTCTCTCAACTTTCTGGCATTGCCTACTCCCATGCAGTTCCTACAGGTCTGCAGGAGGAGATTTCACAGCAACAGTAAGGCATATACAGCTAAAATCCTTAAACAAGAACTCCGGGGGCTGCCCCTGGCTTGTTAGGATATGAGATATCATGTCTGTTGACTATGAAAATGGTTCATCTTGGATCATTCTACTCATACCACCCATGAGCTTATTGATTGGGAAATTTAAAGCTATGAAGGTGGAATTTGGAGTCAGAAGAATAGGTCTGAATCTCATCTTTGGCTGTTTTCTATCTCCCTGACCTTAATATAGTATTTTTTGGTGTAATTATTTTATTTTTTTTTAGTTCTAATTTGTTATACATGACAGCAAAATGCATTACAAATCATATTACACCTATAGTGCACAAATTTTATATCTCTAATTGTATACCAAGTATGGGTGGATTAGGCTTTAGATAGAGCAAAAGAGAGGGAATAGAAGGGAAGGGGCATGGGAGTAGGAAAGGCAGTGGAATTAGATGGAAATCATCACCTTAAGTACATGTATGAAAACATGAATAGAGTGACTCTATTTTGACATAGTATCTTAATCTCTCTGAATATTCTCTTACATCTATCTTGTAAGAATAGTTGTGAAGGTTGCATGTGATGGTGGATGCATGCAAAATTGTCTAGCACAGCATGAGAAGAAAATCAAGTACCCAGTGAATTCTAATTTCCTTCCTTTTTCTATACCGTTCTACTTCCTGACATGGAAACTGTCCTTAACTAATGCCTAACCTGAGCACAGAGTCAAGGAACAAATACTATACTGGGCAGAAGACTACAAACTTGCTAGTCCTTTCATTTTCAGTTTTGAGCTAAAGAAGAAACAGGGAATAGGCAGATCAAGAATATAAAACTATATAATATAGAAGTAAGAGAACAAGCCCCTAAGTCAATTATGTAAGGGTTAGAATCCAACTCCAACTTACTAGCTGTGTATTCCTGGGCAAGCTGCTTAACCTGAGTTTCATTTTTCATCTGTAAGATGATAGTACCAAGTATTTCCTACATCATAATTTACCTGAAGATAAAATGAGATAATTTGTGTAAAGCACTAAGTATAGTGTCTGGAACATGGTAAATGTTAAGCATTATGATTAGGGAGCTACTGGTAGATTTGCTTGAAATAAACATAAACTCCTTTTAGATTTTTTTACTTGCCCTTTGCTAAGAATTCCTTTCTTATTGAACTCCTATTGCTAATCATTTTTTTGTATGACTCCAGTGCTTTGAGGCAGTATAAAACGTCAAAAGTGACTCATCTAATACTAAAGAAGAGTATATATATCTAAAGGAAATGAAATCGCAATAACCACAACATGGCATCAACCTAAGTGACTATCAGTGAATGAATGTGGTGTAGTAGAGTGGAGGAAGGAGAATAGGGGGAGGGAGGAAGAAAGGAAAAGAGAGGGACACTGGGGACTGAAATAGAATAAATCAGATTTCATGCATATATGATTTTGTTACAATGAACCCAACTACTGTGTATAACTATAATGCTCTAATTTCCTTCCTTCCTTCTTTCTTTCTTTCTTTCTTCTTTCTTTCTTTCTTTCTTTCTTTCTTTCTTTCTTTCTTTCTTTCTTTCTTTCTTTCTTTCTTATTGGTTCTTTTTAGTTACATGAGAGCAGAATTCATTTTGATATAAGCATGGAATATATCTTATTCTAGTTAGGACCCCATTCTTATGGGTGTACATGATGGTGGGATTCACTGTGTTGTTTTTATAATATGTACATGGGGAATTTATGCCAGATTTATTTCAGATTTATTTAACCATCTTTCCTTTTTCTATCCCCCCTCCCTTCCCTCCATTCCTCATTGTCTAATTTACTGCACTTCTATTCTTTCCATCACTGCCCTGCTCCCATTATTGTGGGTTAGCTTCCATTTATCAGAGAAAACTTGACTTTTAGGGACTGGCTTATTTCACTTAGCATGATGGTCTCCAGACACATCCATTTGCTGGCAAATGTCATAAAGTCATTCTTTAATATTCCATTGTGTATATATACCATGTTTTCTTTATCCATTCTTCTATTGAAGGGCATATAGGTTCACATAGCTTAGCTATTGTGAATTGTGCTGTTAAACATTAATGTGGCTTTGTTCACTGTAGTATGCTGATTTTAATTCCTTTGGGTATAAACTGAAGAGTGGAATAACTGGGTCATATGATGGTTCCCTTCCAAGTTTTCTGAAGAATCTCCATACTTCTTTCCAGAGTTTTTGCACCAGTTTTCAGTCCCACCAATATAGTGCTCTAATTAAAAAACAATGTAGCATATATTTCACAGTGAAATACTATTCAGCTATAAAAGGATGAAATCCCACCCATTTTCAACAACATGAATGGGACTGGATATCATTATGTTAAGCAAAATAAGCCAGGTACAGAAAGACAAATAACACATAATATTGCTATTAGTAGAATCTAAAAAAACTTGATCTCATAGAAGTTGAGAATAGAATAGTGGTTAGGAAGGGTAAGAGAGGACATGGGAAAAGTTTGACCAATAGGCACAATGTTGCACTTAGAAGGAATAAGTTCTGGTGTTTTAATGCACAGCATGGTGAATATAACCTATAATAATACATTTTATATATTTTTAATTTTTATTTTTTTACATTTTATATTTTAAAATAAACTAGCAGAATGCAGTGGTGCACACTTGTAATCCTAGCAACTTGGGAGACTGAGGCAGGAGGATTGCAAGTTCAAAGCAACTTAGTGAGGCCTTAAGCAGCTCAGTGAGACCCTGTCTCTAAATAAAATATATAAAGGGTTGGGGTACAACTCAGTGGTTAAGAGCCTCTGGCTTCAATTTCTGATACAAAAAAATTAGATGATTTTGAGTGTTCTCACCATGAAGAAGAGAAGTTTAAGATAATTAGCCTTATTTGATCATTACATAATATATACATGTACCCCAATAGAAAAAAAAGTACAACTATTGTGAATCAAAAAGAAATCAGCATCCTGGTGTCCTGAACACCATATTCTTTCTACTAGAGGGTCACAGCCTCTGATATATTTTCTTCCAGAAACATAGGATCTCTGTCCTTATCAGAACTTGGGGGCAGGGGACTATTTCACTCAGAGTTGCCTGAGAAATAGCAATGTTGAATTCTGCTTGAGGCCATGTCTACCCTTTCTCTTAATCAGGGAGACTGCCAATGTCTGACTATACTTTATTTTAATATTGTTTGTTCCTGTTACAAGATAGGATGGTGAAGGACAAACTATAGCATTGCACAGAGGATTTATATCATTGAATTCCAAGTCATAACACCCGAATCTAAGTCCTGATACATACTATTTCAGCTCTGTAGCCTTTAGAAAAAATCCTTTCTGAGTCATAGGATCTTCATCTGTAAAATAAGAATAATAACACTTGTTCTCTTAATCTCTCAGATTTGTTGCAAAGATGAGAACTTGTACAAAAATATTTTGTAAACTGTAAATATAGTCTGGGTGGATACACAGAGATCATGCACTGGGATAGCCAAATCAAGTGAAGACAATTACTACCACAATTGTTAAATTGATGTTCCTAGGCCCCCATTCCCTGGCTGCTGCCCTGATACTTTCAAGCCCACCTTGGATTTCACAGTGGCCTCCATCTTCTTGTGGCTTCCCAATCAGACCCTCGGAGAGAAAAGAAGATTGCCTCTGGCAACTTTAATAAAATGCCTAGTGCTATTCTGCCCTCTCTGAAGCTTTGTCTGTCTTCTTTTGGTAGATGTTCCATTGAAGTTGCTTTTATGGCCATCTTGGAGAACTGAAATTTCCATGGTGTACAGTATTAGTTGATACAAACTAAAATATTATCCCAAATAGAGTAATAGCTACCATTAACAAAGTACCTAGTAGGTGCTCCAAATTGCATGGGATGACTGACATGAATCATTTAACTTAATCTTCTAACAATTCTAAGTAATAACTACTATTATCATTCCCTTTTATTTGGGGAGGGGTACCATGGATTGAACCCAGGGGTGCTAACCACTGAGCCACAACCCCGGCCCTTTTTATTAGCGAGACAGGGCCTAAGTTGCTGGCTTTGTGATCCTCCCACCTCTGCCCTCCCCAATTTCTGCAATTACAGGATCATTCCCATCTTACAAATCAGACCACCACAGGGACTTGGAAAATTCTAAAGCCTTGCTCCAGCTCTCATAGCAGGTCAAATAGCAGGATCTACATCCAAACACAAATCTGCAATATCCTAATGATACTGTTTTATCCACACTGTCTTTTTAAAATACAATATACTGTGAGGATTATTAAAGATTTTTCAGAGCATTCACAAAACTATCCCTTATTTTCATCATGACAATCTTGAAAATAGTCAAGGTGGTTTCCATTAATTTTGCAGATGATAAATCCAAGCTACAGAAATGTTAAGTGCACTGTCCTTGGGCATATATACATTCCTTCATTCAACAAATATTCATTAGGTGCTTAGTGTATGTCAGTCAGTGAAAAACAGCAATTAAGACTGACTTAGTCCCTACTCTGATGGACTTTAAAATCTAAAGGAAAATATGGACAATAACTTAAAAAATCATAGATTGTTTTTATACAGTAAGAAAATTAATTATAAAGAAAGTAAAACAAATTGAGAAAATAGATAAAGCTTGGAGTTGGAGAAACAACACTGAGAGAGACAGGAAAGGCCTCTCTGAGGAGGTAACATTAAAAACTGGAATCTGAATAGTGAGAAGTCAGCCATACAAAGATCTAGGCTGCACTCAGATGCTTGGTGACAAAGGCAGGAATAAATTTCTACATTCTACACAGAATTAAGGCCCCTGTAGAGGCTGATTTGGGATGACTGAATATGTGAGCCATTCAAACTCATGTCTACAAGCATCCCTGCCCTTTATCACTCACTTTCCTTCTTTGAATGTCTCTAGAAGTTGTGAGTATTCACTAGACACTTCCTGTTTTTGTGCTCATCCAGAATGCTTCAGGCTGGCTTTGGTGGTTGGGATCTTTCCAGATGTTCCCTTGGCAGGCACAGAAAAGTTTGCATGTCACAACAGTAAAGCCTCTGAAACTAAGCTACAAGTTATAATCTTACCCCACTTCCCCCTCTGGGGTTGGCCATTTCTCTGTAATTGGCAGAATAATTGATATAGCAAAGTTTCTGCCTTCTTGACTGATCTCCTGAGATGCTCAGGAAAGTAAGCCCAGGGGCTGAGCATCTGTGACATAAAAGGTGACTGGGGCAGTAAGCAGAGTTATCACCAATGAGATTTTTTTTCACTGATTCATACTGAGAGTTTGGGGACCTGTAGTTACTCCCAAAATGTTTCAGAAAAAAATCGGAAGGATAAAATTCACTATGAGATATATTGTTCTATAAACATTTTATCTAAAATTCAAACTTAATCATCTTAAAAGTCTTAGCCACGATTAAAATACAAATTGTAGGGATTCTAGTAATTATGTACAAAATGGGCAATATAGAAGATGAGGGTAAGAATATATTTCATTTTATGATCTGTCATATCAACTTGTTTATACAACCCTTTACTCTGATTATAAACTATATATTACTTTTAAAAATCAAATAATTATTTAATTAGTGTTTATGTGATCAATAAAGTTTCTGAGTGCCACTCAGTGTTCTAATATAATACTATTTCACCTGGGGCAGATGTGGTGGGCAGTTGCCTTGTACCATACTTTTCCATTTTTTATCAAATCAGGTTTGGGTTGTGGAAGACTTGTTTCTGTTTCTTGTTTTATTTTTTTTCAATTCCATAAATGTTTATTAAACATCTATCATGTACCTATCATTGTGCTAGGAGCTGAGATATAAAAATCAATAGTAAATTAATAGTATCTTTGATACACATTCAATTTCCTCTCCCCAGTACATACACACATGCACATGTATAAGTGCTTACATGTGCATACACACACACACACACACACACACACACACACACAAACACAAACACATATTTGAAAGGCAAAAGTGACCTCAATCTCTTCAGTGCTGGGTCATTATCAGCTTTTAGAGAAAATAAGTGTTATTGTGCATTTAAGAGGCTTAAACTATTGATTGTGAAGCAAGAAAATTGTTTAAAAAGTAGATTTTATAAACATCTCCCTTGTGGACAGATTCATTTAATTCTATTGCTTGGCTATGCAGAATTTTGTAGCCATTTTAAGTAGAGAAATTGTCCTTTCTCAAGCTAAATTGTAGTACATTAGGTGATATTTGAACCGGTTTATGAGCTTCTGCTGTGGCATGATGGGCTAACTCCGCATATTGAAGAACGCTGTCCCCAAATTTAATTATCTTGGGGCATCACCACCTCCCAGGATAGAATGAGTCATTCTGTTCCCCGCATCTGCAGCTTTTGCTGAAATGGAGGTTATGGGATAACAACTTAAAGGCTAACTCATTAATGCTCAGGGATGAATAAGGTCATATATCAGCAGACCAAATTGGTGCCCAAATGTTTTCATCCACAGACCTGGATCTCTCTCATGTTGTGATATATTAATGGGGATGTCTTTATCCATTTCACTGCCTGTAGACATTTGAATATTGTAGATGCAATATCTTTTGGGCACCCAGCCCTGTGCAGTATCAATTTCTCAAACTCCAAAGGTCTTTCAGTGGTCAGAAGCAAAATCCTGAAGAAGCCATAAAGTGCCTAATTGATAGGAATTCAAACCACAGCATCAGTGCAGACCCTGCTTTTTTCTCCTAGGTTTTTAATAGTTGGTGAACACGTACCAGACCTAACCATTGGATGAGGGCAGTGAAGGAGTCTTCCACATGGTGAAGACTGTGGATTTATGCCTAGCTGAGAGCATTTCCGTCCTCACAATGTCGAAGCGGGTGACCTTTCTAATGTTAATTTGTTTCTCCATCTGTGCTGTGCATTTTGGGAGGACGTGAGAAACAGGCTTGATGATAGTCAAATGTGTTTCCTGTTTTCCTGCATTGCTATGCTGATGACTTGATTGAGGAGTCACCTAGACGGGGACAGATTCTGGGGATGTCCTTTCACCAGTCTGCAGTGAATGAGGCCAAAAGATTCATCTTCGTGGAACCTGGAACATGGAGGTTTTTACTGTCCTTCTTGAAATAACTGTCCTTCCTTATTTATGATGTCATCCTGGACATTTACTGTCTCAAATTAGATTTTCTACTTTTCCCTGGCTCTTGAATGGTATTGTGGAGCTCATAAGTTGCAATTTCATGTTCCATATTTAAAAAGATTTATTGAGCCAATCAGTACAAAGAACTGTGCTAAATTCAACCACATAATTTTATGTTTTTCTTACAACAACCCTATAAAATAGGTACTGTTTTTGTTTTTACTTTACAGATGAAGAAAGTGAAGCCCAAATAAAGTAAGTAGTTCTAGGATCATACAGGTATGCAACTAAGCCAGGAATGTTACA
Source organism: Callospermophilus lateralis (assembly GCF_048772815.1). Lineage (NCBI taxonomy): Eukaryota > Metazoa > Chordata > Mammalia > Rodentia > Sciuridae > Callospermophilus > Callospermophilus lateralis. Next base: position 106,788,129 of record NC_135325.1, read on the forward strand.
AAGTCCTTCTGACTCTTCAATCGATGCTTTTTCTGCCATAGCACTCTGAAATCATTTTCTTTTCTAATTTTTTAAAGAATTTTAGTTGTAGATGGACACAGTACCTTTATTTATTTTTATGTAGTACTGAGGATTGAACCCAGTACTTCACACATGTGAGACAAGCACTCTACCACTGAGCCACAACTCCAGTCTTTTCTAATTTTTTATTGGTACATTATAGTTATAAGTAACATTGAATTGCATTTTGACAATTATACAAGCATGAATTATAATTTGTTCCAATTCATTTCCCAGTGCTTCCCCTTTCTTTCTTACCCTTTCTCCCTCCCCCTGTTCCCTTTCCTCTATTCTACTGGTCTTTTATTTATTTATAGTTTTTTAACTGGTGGCTTATAGATGCACATAAAGATGGAATTTACTATGGTAGATTTATACATAAATAGCACAATTTTGGAATATTTATTCTGCATTTCATCTCCTTTCCTGTTCCTTCTTCCTCCCCTGCAATCTCCTTTTTTTCCAGCAAACAATCTCCATTGATCTTCCCTTTGTCTGTATGTATGCCCCCTCCCTTTGTTTATCCTGACTTTGCTCTAGCTTCTGTAAGGAAGAAAAATCTTTAACCCTTAACTTTCTGAGTCTGGTTCATTTCGCAAAGCATGATGTTCTCCAGTTCCATCCATTTACCAGATGCCATAATTTCATTTTTCTTTATAGCTGAGTAGAACTCCATTGTGTTTATAGGCCATAATTTCTTTCTGCATTCATCTGTTGGTGCATATCTGGGTTGGTTCCATAATTTGGCTATTGTGAATTGTGCAGCTATAAACATTGATGTGACTGTACCCCTATACTGTGCTGATTTTAGGTCTTTGGGATATATAGCAAGGAGTGAGATAGCTGAGTCATAGGGTCATTATAGTCCTAGTCTTTTGAGGAATCTCCATACTGCTTTCAGAGGGGTTGTACTAATTTGTAGTCTTACCAACAATGTATGAATGTACCTTTTCCCCCATATCCTTGCCAGTATTTATTATTATTATTTATATTCTTGATAATTGCCATTTTGACTGGAGTGAGAAAAGCTTTTTTTCTCATTTGATTAGTACTTTTCTTTTAAAATAATGGTTCTCAACACTAATTGCAAATTTGGATCACTGGGAAGCTTAAGAAAATATCATACCGAAGTCTCATTCTTAAATTTTGGTGTAACTGGTCTGGGGGCAGTGCACAGGTATCCATATTTTTAAAAAGCTTCCTAGTTAACTCTGAGGTACTGCCAGAGTTGAGAATTGCTAATTTATTTTTTAAATTTAAGTTAGTTTTAAACTGGTTAAACAAAACATAAATTACATGTACTTATGGGGTACCATGTGATATTGTGATACATGTATACATTGTACAACACTTAAATCAGGTTAAACATATCGATCTCCTCAAACATTCAACATTTTTTTATGATAAAAACATTAACACTGCTCTCTTTTAGCTTTTCAAAAAGTACAGTTCATTATTATCTATAGTCACCCTACAGCCCAACAGCACAATAGAACTTGCTCCTATCTAAATGTAAATTACTGCCCCTTGATAAACCTTTCACCTTTCCTCCCCAACCCACATTCTCAACCTCTATGAGGTCAGATTTTCTAGATTCTACATATGAATGACATTGTGCAGTGTTTATCTTTCTGTGCCTGGCTTATTTCAGTTAACATGAGGACCTCCAGTTCCATCCATGTAGTACAAATGACAAGATTTCATTTAATTTTTTTTTTTACTTTTTAGTTGTAGTTGGACATAACACCTTTATTTTATTTATTTATTTTTATGTGGTGCTGAGGATCAAACCCAGGGCCTCACACGTGCTAGGGGAATGTTCTACCACTGAGCCACAAAGCCAGCCCTAAAATTTCATTTAAAAAAATTTTTTTGTAGTTGTAGATAGGCAGCATGCCTTTATTTTATTTATTTTTGTATGTGGTGCTAAGGAGTGAACCCAGTGCCTCACACATGCTAGGCAAGTGCTCTGCCACAGAGCCACAGCCTCAGCCCCAATATTTCATTTTTTTAATGGTTGAATAGTATTTCATTGTGTATATGAACCATTTTCTTCATCCATTTGTCAGTTAGGTTGTTTCTATTTCTTGGCAATTCTGAATTGTGCCGCAGCGAACATGTCTCTTTGACATACTATTAAAAAAAAATATATATATATATATATATATATATATATATATATACACACCCAGGAGTGGGATTACAGGATCATATGGTAGTTCTATTTTTATTTTATTGAGGAACCTCCACATTGTTTTCTATGATGACTGTAGTAATTTATACATTCCTACCAATAAAATACAAGGGTTCCTTTTTTTGCACTTCTTACCACTACTTGCTATCTTTTATCTTTTTTAAAAATATATTTTGTTGTTGATAGAATTTTATTTTATTTTATTTATACACATTGCTAAGAATTGAACCCAATGCCTCACACATGTCAGGCAAGTGTGCTATAACTGAGCCCCAGCCCCCACCCCTATCTTTTGTCTTTTTGATAATAGCCATTCTTATTGGAGTGTGGTGAATTATGTGCTAGTGAGTTCCTTTTCTTGTTTCCTGTTCACAAAAACCATACTTAACCATACTTATCAATTCCTCACATGGTCTGAGGAAGAATTTGGATCTTTCACTCAGTACAATAATCAATTAGTGGTCTTTTCTCCATGGTTAAGGGCTGTTGGGATAGACAAAAAAGCAGTCTGTTTCCTTGAATCCCACTTTTTGTTTTTTAACAGAATCTTGGCCATCACTGAAATAGTGTTCAGTAAATAGCATATTCTATTATTAAGGATGTAATACAATTAAAAGAATTTCATTCTTGAGGGTAAAATAGTTTCAGACATTGTATTACCTTATGTGAAACTCTGTAGAGTAAAATTGTTAGCATCAAAATCACAACTTCTTGTTTTGTTTTTTTTAAGAGAGAGAGAGAGAGAGAGAGAGAATTTTTAATATTTATTTTTTAGTTCTCGGCGGACACAACATCTTTGTATGTGGGGCTGAGGATCGAACCCGGGCCGCACGCATGCCAGGCGAACGCGCTACCACTTGAGCCACATCCCCAGCCCCGACTCACAACTTCTTAATATTTTCAAAATAATTGAAGTAGTATAAAGTATGGTTTCTGACCACAATTGATTTAAACTGCAAAGCAATCAAAGATATAAAGAAAATCTCCCTTGGAAATTAAGCAATGTACTAAAAAAAAGTCCACAGACTAAAGAGAAGATCTCAAAATAAATTAGTAAATATTTAGAATGGAATGTAAAAGAAAATACACCATATCCCAAAACAAAAGATAACAAGTGCCGGCAAAAATATGGAAAAATTAGAACCTTTGTACCCTGTTGGTGGGAAAATAAAATGCTGTAGCTGGTATAGAAAATAGTACAGAGGTTCCTAAAATAATTTTTAAATACTATCATGTGATCCAGCAATCTTATTTCTGGGTATGTACCCAAAAGAATTGTTCACTGTAGCACTATTCATAATAACCAAGATATAGAAGAAAATCAAATGTCTATTGACAGAGGAATAGATAATGAAAAGTGGTATATTGATACAATGGAAGGAGATCCTGACATTTTTCAGTGGTAAAGTGCCCCTGAGATATCAAAGAAGACCTGTGTTGGTGGTAAGACATACTGAGGGTGGAATGGAGGATTCAATATATTAAAGGTGTCAATTCTTCATAAAGTGGTTTATAGATTTAATGCAATGGAAATAAATATCCCAGCATATTTTTGTGATCATTGTTATAGGCAATAAGAATTTCTAAAACTCTAAATTCTAAGACATATAAAATGGAAAAGGAAAATAAAAATAGCTAAAACAAATGTTTAGAAAAAGTATAAACTGGAGGATTCATATTACTACTTTTTAAAACTTATTGTAAAAGTGAGTTAGTGAATACAGTGCACATTTGCAAAGGAATAAACACTGGGATCAATGGAACAGAAAAGAGAGTTCAGAAATAGACCTACAAGAATATAGGCACTTGGGCTGGAGTTGTGGCTCACTGGTATAAAACTTACTTGGCACGTGTAAGGTCCTGGGCTTAATCCTCAGCACCACATACATACATACATGTCCATTGACAACTAAAAAAATATTTAAAGAAAAATACAGGTACTTATCTTGCAAAAAAGATGTAAAACAACTCATTGGAGAAAGAGTAGTCTTTTCAACAAATAAAACAAGCAATCAAGCATATGCAAAAAATATTAACTGACCTCAACTCACACTTTATACAAATACTAATTCAAAATAATACTTAAATAAAATATGAAAACAAAATTTTAAAACTTTTTAGAAAACATAGGAGAAAATTTACATAACCAGAGTTTAGCAAAATAGTTCTTTTTTTTTTGTACTGGGGATTGAACCTAGGCATACTTAACCATTGAGACACATCCTCAGCCCTTTTTATTTTGAGACAGGGTCTTGTTAAGTTGTTTAGGGTCTCACTAAGTTGCTGAGGCTGGTTTTGAACTTGCAATCCTCTGCCTCAGTCTGGAGAGCTGCTGGGATTATAGGCATGTACCACCATGCTGGGCTCAATAAAGTTCTTAAAATGGAAACTAGTAACACAATACCTAAAAGAAAAAAGATATTAAATAGTTCTTTATTAAAATTAAGAAATTTTCCCCTGTCAAAGGTACTGTTATGAAAATTAAAGATAAGGTATAGACTGAAAGAAAATATTCAATTCATATATACAAGAAAGGAATTGAATCCAAAATATGTAAATAACTGAAAACTTAATATAAAAAAATAAGCCAATTAGAAAAAGGGCAAAAGACACAAACAAACATTTCACTGAAGAATATATACAGATGGCAAATAGGTACAGGAAAAGATGTTCTGCATTGGTTATCTACTAGAAGAATGCAAATTAAAACCAAAATGAGACTCGACAAATTGGCACATGCCACTGAGGCAGGAGGCTGAGGCAGGAGGATGGCAAGTTCAAAGCCAGCCTCAGCAACTTAGCAAGGCCATAAGCAACTCAGTGAGACCCTGGCTCTAAATAGAAATAAAAAATAAAAAGTCATAGGGATGTGACTCAGTGGTAAAGTGCCCCTGAGTTTGATCCCTGGTATAAAAAAATGAGATAACACTGCACATCTATCAAAACATCTTTAAAAACTGCTGGAATACAGGGGCTGGGGTTATGGTTCAGTGGTAGAGCGCTTGCCTCGCATGTGTGAGGCCCTGGGTTCGATCCTCAGCATCACATAAAAATAAATAAATAAATAAAATAAAAGTATTAAAAAAACTGCTGAAATACTAGTGCTGGTGAGGATGTGGAACAAGTGGAACTCTTATACATTGCTTTTGGGAATGTAAAATGACACAACTACTCTAAAAAACAGACCAGAAGTTTCTTTTCTTTTGTGTGGTACAGGGGATTGAACCCAGGGCCTTGTGAATGCAAGGCAAGCACTGTACCAACTGAGCTATACCAACAGCCCAACCAAAAGTTTCTTGTTGTGTTAAATATACCCTTAGCATAAACGTAAGTGTTTGCCATGTTGGTCATTTTTCCTAGATAAATGAAAACTTTATTCAGGGAAAAATCTGGACCCAATTATTAATAGAAATTTTATTCATAATAGTGCAAAGATGGAAATAATGTGATGGGTGAGTGATTAGCCAAAGTGCACTACTCAGCCAAAAAAAAAAAAATGTTCTACTTTAAAGGCTCTCAAAGTTTCAGACAAATGCATATGGTTGTAAAAGGTATGCTGGCATTTGGCTAAATCACTAACTCAAGTGAGGTCAAAGTGAACGTGATTGCCATATTGTAGATGAGGTATTCCAGTGCTAAAATGAAAGGGGGTAGGAAATATGGAAACATGAGTAAGGGAGGCAGTCATTGGACATTTATGCAGTGCCTCTTGCTTGAGTCATTCAGTATGCTACCATAGAATGGGGACTGGTAAGCTTAAAATTTATTGTACAACAAGGAAATGTGTAAGTGATTGCAGTAGGAAATCAGGTACCAGTCATGCAGGGCTTATAGATTCAGTGCATTCATAACAAGTTGAGTATAAAGTGAATAGTCTACCATATATAAAACCATATTTTCCCACTAACTCCATTATGACTGAAGATATGTAGGAGTTTTATTTCACAACAGCTAAAATAAACATCCCATTCTGGCTGCAAATTGTTGATTTAAAAAGCACACTGACTTTGTTGCTGTATGTGAGGTTTAAGATTCTCATAATCGCTATCAGAAGTAAGTCATGGGTCAATCAAGCCACTTAAAATTTTAAGCTCTTTTAAAGCCCCATATGAATGATATATCACCAAGCTAATTCCCATTTGATGGCACTTTTCCTTATTTCAGGTCACAAATATATAGCAGGAAAGTACAAGCTCTGGAAATACATAGGAAAATATAATCTCAGTGGTACTACATTTCCACTAGTGTATCATCTGGGATCTTATGATTTAACCTTTCTGAGCCTCAATTTCCCATAAAATGACTTTTGTTCCATAAGATCATGATGTATAAGAAACAAGCTAAGCCATTGAGAAGATAGTAAAGTTTGTGCCTATACAGGTCATGTAGAGATTTCTGAGTCTTAGACAGTGAAACAGATCCTTATTTGCACATTGACATCTTGGTAACAAAGATTTGAACACACCTTTTGCCATCAATCAAATCTTCAAATCTCTCATTGCTGGTAGTGGATTAAAGGGAATGCCTCTGTGTGAAATGTGTTACTTCTTCAAACTTCATAAAATACACACATAGTCCACATTAAGGGAATATGTACAAAATATTTTTAATTTTTTTAAAAAATTAGCTGTAGATACACCCAATATCTTTATTTATTTATTTTTATGTGGTGCTGAGGATCAAACCCAGTGCCTCACACATGAAAGGCAAGTGCTCTACCACTGAGCTACAACCCCAGCCCTGTTGTTTACTTTTAATGAACTTTTCTAGCTACACCTCAAAACATTTAATGAGCATTCATTTGAACTGTAAGAAAAGGACAATAAATAGAATTCTGGGGAAAAACATCTCTCAAAATTTCATCTTTCAGATTTCTGGATTTCTCATGGAACAATCAGTGTAGAACCAGTAACACTCTCTCTCTTCCCAGGAAGGAAGCACTTCAAGATGGTGGGATGGTGGCAGGTATTTCTATAGCACAGACTGAGAACAGTGTTATAGGAGTTAGTGAAGTCAGGGAAGGTATGTATCGGTGAAGGTATGTATTAGGAATGGACGCCTAAGTGAGCACAAATAGGAGTTGAAGTAGAAGAGGTAGAATGGAAGAGCTGGAGGGACCACTGAGTCAAAAGCCCTAATATAGAGTTTCCTCAACCAAATGCTAATTGATTTTCTTGTACTTGTGACTGGAGAAAACAAAAGGTCATGGATAGTGACATAGTCTTCACAGGCCATTGATGATAAGAGAAAGAACTCTGTGATAGAGAAGATGCCAAAGAAGTTCATCTGTGCCTCAAGACCCAGAGAAGCATAGTATCATGCTTGAGAAACACTCTAAACTTGGAAAAAGGTGAAAGCAGAAATTTATGCAGGGCAGACAGATCAATGGAGACTGATTTTAATGAAGGTGACCATGACTACACTCCCATTATGATGATGTATATGAGAGAATGAACAGTCAGAAGACAGGGGGATAAACTAAAGAAGGGTCAGTCATCCCTTTGAAAACGAATTTTTCTCTTATGCCCTTCAAAAGGCACCTCAAAGGGAGCTCTCAAAACACAGAATAAAGGAAGCCAGATATGGTGGTGCAGGCCTATAATCCCAGCAATTCAGGAGGCTGAGGCAGGAGGATCACAAGTTCAAAGCCAACCTCAGCAACTTAGTGAGGCACTAAGCAATTTAGCAATATGGCTCTAAATAAAAATAAAAGGGATGGGGTTGTGACTCAGTCATTAAGCACCCCCTGGATTCAATCCCTGTTACCAAAACAAAAAGCAAAAAACACAGCACAGAAATCAGTGATTTGGGCAGAATTTGGTAGGTTTTAATAATTTGATAGATTTTCTAGGTAAGTATCTTACCTTTGTTTGGTAAGGGTTTCCACTTGAAATTGTCAACCCTAGTTCTAATGTCTCCATTCAACCTCCATGATCTCTTATGGCATTAGAATGTTTTTGGATTCCACATTTATGGATCAGTTTTAGTTCCTTGTGGGAAGGACTGGCTAACAAATTATGGGAGATGATAATGAAATTGAGTGAAGCTTGGAGAAGGTTGCAGAGACCAGGGGACTATAAAGAAACCAGGCATACTGGATCCTCTACTCTTGTCTTTGTTCCTTGCTGTAACTTCTGTCTTGGGATAGACAAAAAATCAGTCTGATCTAGGATCCAATCATGCTATAGTTTTCAGGTAATAATACAAAGCCAAAGGATAAGGACCCTCAAAACCAAAGTTTTATTTCCATTTCTCAGTTCTAAAATATATTATCATTTCCTTCTCAATATATTCACATGGCTTCCCACTCTTACAGGATCAAGTTCCAATTTCACACCCTGACATTGAAGGCTCTCCTGCCACAACCTTTTCCAAATTATTTTCAGCCTTCACATTGGCCATATTGACAAATCCACAGTGGAATTTTAGCCAGTTAAGATTGCATTGTCTCCGTGTGAAGTGTTATGATTAAGCTATGAGGAACAAGAGAACTCGCCATCCTAACTCTATTACCTGGCCCCTGGAGTAAGTGTTGAGGAGCAGTACCTGGTAGAGAAAAGATCAGAATGCTAACTGATAATGCAATCTCCTGGTGATCAGACTGGAACATTGGGTCAGTGATGGTGTCAGAAGGTATCTGTGAGGTTTTCTTTAGAATGTTACAACTTCTAATTCTCTTTAAGTCAGTCTCAGCCACTGTGTCCTTAAGCTGTCAGTGTTAGTTCTTTTTCTGATAGTATAATGGAATACTTGAGGCTAGATACTTATAAAGAGGTTTGCCGTGCATGGTGGCACACTCCTATAATCCCAGTGATTCAGGAGGCTGGGGCAGGAGAATCCTCAGTTCAAAGCCAACCTCACCAGCTTGGCAAGGTTCTAAGAAATTTAGTGAAGACTTGTCTTGAAATTTAAAAAAGGGGGTGGAAATGCTAGGGAATATTGCTCAGTGGTTAAGCACCCCTGGGTCCAATCCATGCTACAAAAACAAACAAACAAACAAAAAGGTTTATTTAGCTTCCAGTTTTGGAGGCTGGAAGTTCAGATAGAATAGCAACAGCTCTGGTAAGGGTCCCTTGGCTGGGTCATGTCATAGCAGATGGTATCTCAAAGGCAGGAGCATAGGTAAGAGGGAGAGATCCCATGGCCAGAGAAGAAACCAGTATGTGAGAAGGGGCCAATTTTGTGATCTCCTACAAGCCCTTGCCTTTTTAAATCCCACCACTGTTAACATTTCCACAATGAAAATCAAGCTTCTACACTTAAACCATAGTGCTGACCAATTTGTTTACATGTTTTTCCTTTTCCTTCCTTTCACGAATTCAAGCTTTTTCATCTTTAAACTCCAGCTCTAAATGCCCTCCTTTAGAGGAAGTTTCCCTGATCAATGCTCAGTATTACTACTCTCTTTCTCTGATATTTCTGGAGTTTCTTGACAATCTTGTGTATTTTGCTACCATGAAAAACTGAATTCAGACCCACAGCTAGATCTCAAGTTTATCAAAGCAGTCTCCCACTGTGCTTTCAGTTCTTTATCATTCAGTTGTAGTATCTAGATTTTATTCTCCCTTGATACACATGACCCCTTTTGGAGGTTCTACTTGTCTCACCAATTTTTTTAAATATTTATTTTTTTAGTTATAGGTGGACACAATATCTTTATATTTACGTGGTGCTGAGGATCGAACCCAGTGCCTCATGCATGCTAGGTGAGTGCTCTACCTCTGAGCCACAACTCCAGCCCTCTCTCACCAATTTTTTAAAAAATATTTTTTAGCTATACATGGACACAATATCTTTATTTTGTTTCTTTGTTTTTCTGTGGTGCTAAGGATCGAACCCAGTGCCTCACATGTTCAAGGCAAGCACTCTGCCATTGAGCCACCAACCCAGCCCTCTCACCAATTTTTTAAAAACGTTTTTTAGTTGTAGATGGACAGAATACCTTTATTTTTATTTATTAATTTATTTGTATTTGGTCCTGAGAATCGAATCCAGTGCCTTACACATGCTAGGCAAGCACTCTGCCACTGAGCCACAACCCCAGCCCACCAAGTTCTTTTTAGTCTTTTGCTGGCTCTTTTTCCACCTTTAATTTGGGGATTCTTTTTTTAAAACTTTTAATATATTTTTTTTAGTTATCGGTGGACACAACATCTTTGTTTGTATGTGGTGCTGAGGATCGAACCCGGGCTGCACGCATGCCAGGCGAGCGCGGTACCACTTGAGCCACATCCACAGCCCCTAATTTGGGGAGTCTTTATTCATTTGTTTGTGCATTAGTTTAATTTACAAGTACACGTGTTGTGCCCTATTATGTGTCATTGTCCCTAACTCCCTTCCCTTCCTAACATTTTCCTTCCTCTCTCCCCCACTCCCCTTCTCTTCACTTCTCTATGCTTTCTAAAACAGACTGTTTGAATCTTCTGTTTTAGCTCTAACCAGTTTGAAAGGGCTGATGATCCTGAATTCCTAACTTTAGGTCAAATGTTGTTCTTCAAATTTAATTCTGTTTCTAACTGCTTGCTGGAAATTTTTTTCTGGTACAGAGAGTCATCTGAAGATCAATTTATCCCAAACCAAAGATTTTCTCTTAACTCTTTCAACCTGGCCTTCTTACTGATCTCCATTTCCATTAATTGTCTAAAGTTTTACCAATTCAGCATCAACATCTACTTCTCATGTTTACCCCGTCTAATCAGTCACAAAATCCGATTCAACCTTGAAAAAAGCTCTCACAACTATTTATCCCCATACTTATACGTCTCTACTGTTATTGTCTCTCATATGGGTTTTTGCAGTAGTCACTTTCATTATCTTTCTTCCCAGCTCCCTCTAGTTCATCCTCCACCTGCTCTTAGACTTATCTAGTTAAGTGGATTTGACCATGCAGTTCCTCTTGTTTAGAAATGTTTATAATTCTTCACTGTATACAATACAAAGTCCACCCAATTTGGCATAGCATTTTCAGGCCAACACAATCTGGGCCCAAATCAATTTTCCAGATAACTCTTTCCATCATTTTCTCCATGTGTCCAGCTTCACTTCAGCTACTGTTCTCCAGCACATGACTCTATAATGTAATGTGAAAAACTCTATTTTAACCCTGATCACATTGTTTTAATATATTTATAAACCTCTTCAGGGCAAATTCCATGTATTATTCACCTTTGTAGCCCCAGTGCTTGCCACGAGTAGATCTTAATAAATAGTACACAAACTCATGACTTTGGTTTGAATTTCATTTGTGCCATTCCTTAGAAATATCATTTTTAGCCAGTTCTGAGCCTGGTTTCCTCATTTATGATCTAGGCATAGTAAGAATTGCAACCCAGAACTGTAGATTTTGAAGAGAAAGCTCACTTTCCTCTTATGACTTGTCTTCTCTAGTTTCTCAGAGTCCTACCCTGGCTTTGGCAGACAGTGGGGCCAAACTCTGAGCAGCAGCTGCAGTGGGGCTGCCTCGCAGCTGCTGGCCAGGCTCTTGGGAACTTGCAATGTTAACCCTTTGGGTCTAGCTCTTTAGAACCCTATGGATTCTTCCACCCCCACTTTTTAGCTTCTTAGTTTCTGGATATCTCTGGAAAGGATTATTTATCTACCTTTCTGCTTCATTCTTTCTGAGCAAAACTTCTCATGAAAATATAACTCTCAGATTCATATCTCAAATGACTTTTTACATTCCCTCCATATTGTTGGTTCTCTTGTAGACATGTTACCCTCTTTTGGTGTACACAATTGCTTAACCTTTACAAATATTTCTTAGATTCAAACCCCTATTGTTTTCGACATTCAGACTCTATGCCTGACACCTCAACTCATATAATTCTATTTAGCAACAATGTCACATCCTTGCTTCACATCAGGCCATGAGCATGTGAAAAAAAATCAGGACATTTTCATACCAACTGCTGGTATGACAAAGAATACTGTGTATGTGCAATTGACGTTCTGGACTCTAAAGTAGAACTACAAAATAGTTAATTTCCACTCATCCTTCTAGTATATTGATAATACTTGGAATCATGATTGTGTATCTATCTTTCCATATCCTTCTCTCTTCTCATGCCCAGCTTTGGGTCCTCAGTTCATTTGGTCATTTGTGTTCACCCTCATCTGCATAAGCTGTACATTTTTCCATTTTTTATTGGGGGAAAATATACATGACTTAAAACTTACCATTTTAACCACTTCAGAGTATATAATTCAGGGAAATTATTAATATTTTATGTTGAAAATTTTCAAACCTCTAAATATATACCTTCCACCTACACTTACTCTCCACTATTTTGTCACATTTGCTTGCTCTTCCCTCCCCTGACCCCCACCCCTGTGTGTGTTTATTCTTCTTACTGGAAGTTATAATATTTGAATGCATATTCTACCTCTTGGATTCATCAATGGATTCTAAGAAGACACATGAAAACACACTTAGAAATATTCCCTGGAGTGGAGCAAGGAAAACAGGAAACAACAGAAGTAAGTAGCTAGTGCTTAGTGATTAATCAATCTAGTACCTATGCCCAATGCTGAAAAAGTATGAAACAGTCCATTTTTATTCATCTAATAATGTTCTTAGGGAAGGTAACAATTTATCCTTTTAACATGTTGTCATATTTCTAGGTTTTATCATACCTGGGCTAATTCAATAGCTCTGGATCCCTCAGTGGTCTGCTCACTTCTAGCCTTGCCTTTCTGGGAATCACAATGCTATGAGTATCAAAATGATCTTTTAGAGGGCTGGGGATGTGGCTCAAGAGGTAGTGCACTTGCCTGGCATGCGCGGGGTGCTGGGTATGATCCTCAGCACCACATAAAAATAAAATAAAGATGTTGTGTCCACCGAAAACTAAAAAATAAATATTAAAAATTCTCTCTCTAAAAGAAAAATGATCTTTTAGAAACTCTATGCTCATTTTCTTAACCCCAAGTGAATGTTAAGAACACCAGAAGGCTGGGGCTGTGGCTCAGTGGTAAAGAACTTGCATAGCATGTGTGAGGCACTGGGTTCAATTCTCAGCACCACATAAAAATAAATAAACAAAGCAAGGACATGATGTCCGTCTACAACTACAAAAAAGAATTTAAAAGAAAAGAACACCAGAAAACAATTTATAAAATGCCCAATTCTTTTCTTCAATGAAGATGAATGATGTAAGAGTCTCATGGGTAGACCCAAAACATATTATTTTTCAGGATTCCTGGGTGGTTCTATGCATGGTGAGAGTTGACAACCACTTTTGTGAAATGATTATGCCCCTTTCCTCTTTAAAACAGTTACCATGGTATGGTTAGTTCTATCTAGGGTTCTTATCATGGATACAATGATTTCCATGATCTGGGCTGTATTTCATTTCCCAACACTCTTCCCATCACTCTTCATAATCCTGTAATACATTCTGTAAATACTCACTGCTGTTTCATGTCTTGAACCTTTTGATAACTTGAATCATCTGCATGGAATATCTTTATCTTTCTTATCTGTCTGTCAAAATACTAATCATCCATTGAAACTTAAATGACACATTACCTAGGAAGTTTTTCCTGAATCTTCTGTTCCTGTAGCTTGTAAACATTTTTATTGCTATACTTATTACACAAAATCATTTGTTTATAGTGTTACCTGTGAAATCCTAGAAGGCTGGGAAGGTGCCTTATTTACCTCTGTAGGCTCAAAACTTAGTAATCAAAACTGGCACACAGTGGGTGCCCAATACATGTCTGTAAAACAAAATTGAGGAATGAATGAATTTTACAAAACGTTTCGACATCTCTAAGACAGAAAAATGGACAAGAAAGAATGAGGAAGACTCAAGAGATGGGGTTTGTCAGTTGAACACTCAATGAGAGAATCTCTGTCCTTGGGAAGAAGGGATTTTGTCTGGAGAAAACTAGGCTCTGCTAGGAAGGATAACTAATTCCATACAGACAGGCAGCCAAGAACAGGCTGTGGCCAAAGTGTTGATGGATGACAGCTGGAAGTATGGCTTGTGAACCAACTAAAAGTGACACATCAATCTGAGCTGCAAAATAAATCATTGGGACTCCAAAGACTTTTGTTCTCTTTAAAATCTCACTCTACATGAACATTTAATAAGAACACTTCAAATTGCTATAGCATTTTACAACTTAACACTTTACACATTCCCATACATAATCCCACTGAAACTCCCCAACAGCCCTTAAAAGGAAGCAGTATCAACCCTGCTTTAGGATGGAAAAATCCAGGCTCTAAAAATTTCTCTAATTAGTCCAGTGTCATACAGATGATAGTGGTAGAGTCAGAACACAAATAGACCTTGAAATAAGAAAAGAGAAGAAAAAAGATAAGAAAGCCAAATAGGTGAAAAAAGAAAAAAAAATCTATAAATGTACATTAAATTTTATTCTGGGGTCCATTAACCCCAATTTTGTTGTTCCTCTTCTTATTGATACTAAGCAGGTTGGGTTAAAGAACAAGGTGCTCCTAGGCTCAAAGTAATTGACCATCTGTCATGTACTGGGCAGATATGATACAAGTCACTTTACTTTCAATGTCCATGAGATAGCTCTATATGGTAGATATGACCATCTACAGTATAAAAATGGAGAAATTAAGAGAGAAAGTTTAAATAGTTTTTTCAGAAGTCTGATAGAATTGGAAAAAAAATTTGAATCCTGTTGTGACATTGTCATTTAGACAATGACATATAGTTAATTCCTATTTTGTGTTAGTTACATTAAAAGAAAAATATTTTATACAAAAAAAGAACTCCTTACCCAGACCAATGTCATGAACTATTTCCCCTATGTTTCTTTCTAGTACAGGTAGTTTTATAGCTTCAGGTCTTTTATAAGCAGTTAATCCATTTTTGGTTAATTTCTGTGTATGGTAAAAGATGTGGGTCTCAATTTATTATTATACATATGGAGTTCTTCTTTTTCCAACACAATTCATAGAAAAGCTATTCTTTCTGGGTTGGGGGCTGTAGCTCAGTGGTAGAGCGCCTGCCTCCCACATGTGAGGCACTGGGTTCGATCCTCAGCACCACATAAAAATACATAAATAAAGATATTGTGTCCATCTACCACTAAAAAAAAAAAAAAGAAAAAGGAAAAACTGTTCTCTCCCCAGCATATATTCTTGGCACATTTGTCAAAATCCTGCTGGATGCAAATACATAAATTTATTTCTGGATTCTTCATTCTGTTCCATTGTTGTGTCTGTTTTTATGCCAGTACTGTAATGTTTTGGTTAGTATAGCTTTGTAGTATACTTTAAAGTCAGGTAGACTGATAGCTCCAGCTTTGTTCTTTTTGTTCAAAATTGATTGCTTGGCTATTTGGGATCTTTTGTGGTTTCATACAGATTTTTAGGATGTTTTTTCTCTTTTTCTAAGATTTTATTTAATTTATTTATGTTTCTCCATTTATTTTATTGATGCATTATGGTTATACACAATGATGCAATCTGTTGTTACATATTCATACATGCACATAATACAACAATATAATTTGGCCAATAGCACTCACCAGCACCCCTCTCCCTTCCCTCTTCCTATCTTATGGTCCCTTTCCTCTGTTCTACTAGTATAATTTTTTTCTATTTCTGTGCAGAATGTCATTGACATTTCGATAGGGAATATATGAATCTGTAGATTGGTTTGACTACTATTAACATTATAACAATATTAATTATTTCAACCTGTGAACAAAGGATTTTTTATTTGTGTCTTCAGTTCTTTCATTAACATTTTACAATTTGCACCGTAGACATCTTTCATCTTCTTGATTAAATTTATTCCTAGGTACTGTTTTACTTATTGTGAATGGATGTGTTCTTTGATTTCCTTTTAAAAAAGTTCTCTATTTAAAAAAGTTCTCTATTAACACTTAGGAATGCTACTGGTTTTAAATTTTTTATGCTGCAACTTTGATAACTTTGTTAGTTCTAAATTTTTATTAGAATGGGATTATCCTTATATAAGATCAAGTCATATCATTTGAAAACAGACCATTTAACTTCCTCTTTTCCAAACGAGATGCTTTTTATTTCTTTCTCTTGCCTAATTGCTCCAGAAAGGGTTTCCAGTACTATGTCAAATAGAAATGGGGAAAGTGGGCATCTTTGTCTTCTTCTTGATCTTACAGGGAAAGCTTTCAACTTTTCCCCATTCAGTTCGATATTAGCAGTTGGTTTCTCACATATGGTCCTTACTGTGTCAAGGTACATTCCTTTTCTATAAAAATTTTAAGAGTTTTTTTATCATGAAGAGGTGTTGACTTTCATCAAATGCTTTTTCTGCATGTGTCGAAATCATACCTCTTTTGTCTTTCTTTCTGTTAGTGTGACATATGACATTTATTGATTTGTATATGTTTAACCATCTTTGCATCCATGGGATGAATCCCACTTGATCAATAGCACACACAACAAAATAAAAAATAGACAAATGAAATTACATTAAATTAAAGAGTTTCTACACATCAATGAAAACAACCAACAGAATGGCAACAGAACATACAGAGTAGAAGAAAATATTTACTAAATATACATCTGACAAGGAGTTAATATAAAAATATAAGCAATTCAAACAACTGAATAACAAAAAAAGACCCTATTAAAATTGACAAAAGATTTGAGTAGTCATTTCTTAAAAGAAGATGTATAATTTCCTAACAGGTAGATTTAAAAAATTCTCAACATCACTAATTATCAGAGAAATGGAAATTTAAACTATAGTGAGATGGCACCTCATACCCATTAGAATAGTTTTTATCATAAACACCAAAGATAAAAGGTGTTGGAAAGGATGTGGAGAAAAGAAAACTCTTGTACACTGTTGGTAAGGATGTGAATTAGTACAACCATTATGGAAAATATCAACAGATGAATGGATAATTAAAAAGTCATGTGTATGTGCGCACGCACAATGTATACTATTCAGCCATTTTTAAATATGAAACATTCATTTGGGACAACTTGGGTAAACATGGATGACATTATGTTAAATGAAATAAGGCAGGCATAGAAACAAAAATACCACATTATCTCACTTATATGTGGGATCTTAAAAAATTGATACCATAGAAATATAGAGTAGAATGGTGTTTACCAAAGGCTGGGGTGATTAGGGAGTGGGGGAAGATGGGGAATGATAGCAAAAAGATACATAATTATAGTTAGGTAGGAAGAATAAATTTCAAGAGATCTATTGTGTAGTAAGTTGACTATAGATAATGATGATATATTGTATTCTTGGAAATTGTAGAGATGGATGTTGTGTGTTCTCATCATAAAAATTGTGACTATATACAGTTATAATAAGCAATTCAAATAACTGAATAAAAAAAAAGACCCCACTAAAATTAACGAAAGATTTGAGTAGGCATTTCTTAAAAGAAGATGTACAAATGCCTAACAGGTAGATTTTTAAAAAATGCTCAACATCACTAATTATCAGAGAAATGAAAATCTAAACTAAAGTAAGATAGCACCTCACACCCATTAGAACAGTTTTTATCAAAAACACCAAAGATAAAAGGTGCTAGTACTAATTAGCTAGATGTAATCAAATTTCACAATGTATATATACACTTCAAAACATCATGTTGTATGTGATTAAAACATACAACGTTCTCTCTCAACCAAAAAATTAAAAAGTAAATAGTAATTCACATTTTAAAGGTTTTACAAAAATATTATTTGGAATAATCTAATATATTTTTATGAAAGTAATACACAAAGATAGAGAAAAGAAAGAACAGTGTCTTGAACGGGCCAAAGTAATCATGAAACTCAACCTGGAGAAAAAGTAAGACTTCACTTTAGTCTTAAAGGAACAAGATTTGAAGCACCAGCTAGGCAAGGGAGGGCATTCCAGAAAGGGCTAAAAACAAGAGCGGCATCTGCTGGAGAGTTAGAAAAGAACCCAAGAATTGTGGCTGTGGTAAATTGCTCCTATGGAAGAAATGCAGAATGTTCTGAACTTCACTGTTGGAGGGATATATTCTTCCTCCTGAGATTTTTGGTTTGGGGGGAGAAGTGACATTCTTAGATGGTAACATCAACCTAGGGCCTTTCGGGTACAAGGAAATTGAATTGCTGATTGCTGGGCTGTGTTATGAAAGGGAGCAAGGCACCAGTTATCATCAGCTCCCTGCAGGACCCAACTGTCACAACAATGATAACTGGCAAATAGACCTTGAGATAAGAACAAGAGAAGAAATGAGAGATGAGATAAGCACGCTTTAAAAAAGGATCTTGAAGAGGTATCCTTTATAGATTAGGTTTTTTATTGAAAAAGTAATACTTGCATTTCATATAAAAAGTTTCAAAGAGTACAAACAGGTATGACAATGAAAGCCAATCTCTCTCTGAGCATGCAAAACTATACACACCAGTGGGAGTCTTAGTTTGTTTCAATCGCAACAAATTAACCTTGGACGTGATTTTATTTCAGTAATATAGTTCACTTTTATTTCTTGAATTGACTGATATTATTTCAATATGTGAATATATACTAATTTGTTTATCCCATATTTTTAAAATGCACATTTAGATTAGTCCCATTTTCTCATTAATACAAACAATATTGCAATGAACACCCTTGTACATGTATACCTTTGCATACTTTTATAGTATTTTCATAGATATTTAGAATGAGAATTATTGAGTTCACGGTAAATACATTTTTCATGTTTGTAGATATTACAAAATCTCTCCTCCAAAGAATTTGTACCAATTTATAATCCCACCTCCAAGGTATGGAATACCCATTTTACTATCCTCAACCAACACTAAATATTATTTAACTTTTGATCTTTTCCTATCTGATGGAAGGAAATGAAGTTTTACTGTTGTTTTAAATTACTATTGTTTTAATTTAACATAATTCAATTACTATTAATTTAATTGCTTCATTTATTAGTAACATTTGACATCTTTTTCTGTGTTTATTAACTACGTGTGCTGTTTTTCAGTGACATAGCCCCTTATGGCCTTTACTTATTTTTTAAATTTATGCTTGTGCTCTTTTTTCTATTGATTTGTAAGAGACCTTTGCATATTAAATAACAGTGCACTGTTATTTCAGACAGATCTATTGCTCACATTGGACTACTATTGGTCAGAGGCATAGGAGATGTTTTCTTAAATTGCTTTTTGCCTGTTTATTGTATTTTTTCATGAAAAAAAATTTAAAAATTTATGAGTAATTATATTTGTTCAAATTTCTGGACTTTATGTCTTCTTTAAAAAAGTCTTTTCCATTTCAAGATTGAATTAATGCTTTCTGCTTTTTTTCTGGTACCATCACAACTGCATTTTTCCATTTGACTTCTTGTTATTTCTGCAACTTATTTTGAGGTAGGAAGTTGGGTAATCTCTATTCTATGGCATTGATTTATCTACTCACATACCAGAACCAAACTGTTCTCATCAACAGAGATTTACAATGCCTTTTAATATATAGCAGGGGATGTTTCTCCCAACAACTCCCTCCTCCTCCCACCATTTGTTTTCCTCTTTAAAACTGTTCTGGCTAGTCTTATACTAAATAGTGTCTGTGTGTGTGTGTGTGTGTGTGTGTGTGTGTGTGTAGTTTTGAGGACACTTTGTTAATCAAAATGATCGACAGCTATTGTCTCAAGAATGAGAGTATGCTTCAGAATTTTGGAAGGGACTCCCCCACACACACATACACACCACAAAACATACAAATAATGCATTTTGAAAATGAAATAGTTTATAGGTGACACCCCAGGGATATCTAAAATGAAACAAGGGTGAGGCTGCCAGATTTAACAAATAAGAATGCAGGATATCCAGTAAAAATTGAATTTCAGAGAGTGAATTACTTAGTACAAGCATAACCCAATTATTGTGTAGGGTATATTTATCTAAAGGTATTTTGTTGAGCAGGGAATGGTGGCTCACGTCTATGATCCCAGCTGCTCAGGAAGCTGAGACAGGAGAATTGTGAGTTCAAAGCCAGCCTCAGCAACTGTGAGGCTAAACAACTCAGTGAGACCCTGTCTCTAAATAAAATACAAAATAGGGCTGGGGATGTGGCTCAGAGATAAAGTGCCCCTGAGTTCATTCCCCAATACCAAAAAAAAAAAAATTGTTGTGTACCTGAAAATTAAGTTTTACAGCATGTCCTCCATTTTACAGGCAATCTAACCAAAGGGAAAATGAGGAGCCCTTTAAAAGTACAAAGGCAAGTTGTGTGGATTGATGAATTAACACATTCTGGTCGATGAGAAGCCCTTAACGCAGGCACTTAGATATTGGCTCGAGCAGAGAAATTACAATTCTGGGGTGTGAATCAAATGAGCTTGTTTTGTCTTCCTAGCTTTGGCTTGAAAAATGAAACCTCTTAAATAAAATGCAGAAGGCTCAATGGATTTGAAAGCTTTTTGGCTTTTTGACTCCTGTTGAAAAGAAAAATCATTTTAATAAAAATTTAAAATTAAGATTCTGTTATATTTGTGCCATTCTATGAAGACTTTTGATATATAGGCTTTCTTTTAAGATTAGTGTTTCAAGTTCAAATTATTGGGAAAGTTCCCAAATTGATTTTATCATTTGGAGCTGGGAAGGAAATGTCATTCTTATTAATCACTTTAGATAATAAGTTTAAGTGGAATTCTTTATGATTTATTAAGTCTTTACTTTTAAGTGGCCAAGTGATTTTGATCTGAATTTAAGATGTTCCCTAATTCATGAATATTTGCTTCCCTAGTTTTTTACCAAAAATTAACTTTACCTTTGGAACAAACTTCTGTACTTGCTCCTGTAGTACATTATGAAAACATTGGCTCTAAAGTTAAAAGACCTGTATTAAAGTCCCACATTTCCTTCTTAGTGGCTCTATGCTGTAAATGCAGGTTCAATATCTTTGACCACCAGTATCCTCATGTATAAAATGAACATGATAAGCTCATGCCTCCTAAGGTTATTGTGAGAATTAGATGAGATATGCAGGTAAAGTACACAGTGCTTTTTAGGTATTTAATTTATGTCAGTTTATTCAGAGATAAGTAGATATTGAAAATTATATATATTTGAAAATCTTTTTTCACTGATACTTTTTTAGAGGCTGGAATTTTATTTGGCATTTAAATTCTCTTTGAAGGGAGATGAGGTCTTTATTCCCACAAATGTAGGAAAAAATAAGATAAAAATTTTATTTATGTGCTCAGTATGAAACAAAAGAATCTAAAATGTACAACATCTATCAATGGAGTTCCTTATGGAAATTTACTGAATTATAATAATGATGTTTGTCTGTTGGTTGGAATTTATAAGACCCTAAAAAAATCTCTAACAACTTCTAGGGGCAACATACCAGCTAGACTTGGGGGCCAGGGGGTTAAGTCTCGTGATTATTCTTCAAGTAGGCCTATTCTTGGCCACATCAACTCACAGATGGAGGACATTTAGATTCTGTTTTTTTTTTTTTTTCTCATTGGAAATTTGTCAAGGATTTGTTATATGCTGTGGAATGGTTAGATGTGGGAAAAGAGCCCAAGCACCATGGCTGGCCTCAGGCTTTTTGGATGAGTGTTGATGGTCTGTAGGAGTAGTAAGGCTGCTAGTGATAATGTGTGATCTCCAGGAGTCCCTCAGAGAAGGGCAATGACACACAAGTCTTCCTAGAGACAGGAGTTTGAGTGACCCATGAATGTCACTTTCTCCTACATAGGCTCTTCTATCCATTAACAGTGTAATTGGAAGGAAGTTAGAAGACCTGGTTTCTAGTCATTAACTCTCTATGTGTTGTGAACCAAGTGGCTTCAGTTTCCTCATCTTTAGAACTAAGGGGGGTGGGGGTGGGGATGGTGCTTAAACAATGTCCAGGTCTGGTGTGAGAAGAAAATGAGAAAACAGACTTGAATGTTCTTTAAAAAGAGCAAATAATGCTATGCAAATGCAAGTGCTAAGATTAGGACTTATCATCATTTATAGTAATGGCAATGATAATATGATAATTAGCAGCAATCAGACATTCCCCTTGCTTTAGATAGAAGGTGAAGATAGCCATAGACAGCATTCAAGTCTGACATTTTACAGGGAACTGAGGCAGAAGCAAATTAGTTCTTCAACACCTCTTCTTTGCTCACTTTTCTCTAGTACTTGCTCAGACACAGGCAAGTACTTCCTCTTGTTCTCTCTCTGCTAGTGACTCTAATAGGGGTATAGTTGGTAAGGGTACATGCCAATAGTAGATGTATCTTAAAGCTCTGTTGAAAGAGTACATGATGAAAGTTGGAAATCATAAATCACATGAAACTGAGTACTAACTCTTTCTTTTAACTTGAAAATAAACTCTACTTCACAATTAAAAGAGTCATTCTAGGAAACACAGGACCAGGAAAGCTCTGTCATCTATCAAATAAAAAGCTCAGATCACCGTATTATTTTGAAACAGTCCCTTCTAGCTCTAACATTTTAACTGACAGTCCTTGTGACAAAAGCTCAGCTACCTTTCCAATCTAATCTCCCTCTGCACCCAATCTCTCCTTGTAAGCTAATTTCCTCCGCTTTTCCTTCCCAGCCTGTCCCAGTTGCCCTTGGCACATCCTTTCAAGTACAAATTCCATCCCTTCTTCTGCTCCTAGTAAAAAACCACTGAGCTTTTGATACTGAGGAATCAAAGATGAAAAGAGCCACTATTGGCCAGTCAATGTACTAACCATCATATAAGCCTTTTAATGTGGACTTTGGTCTTCCACATTTACAAGAAAAGAAACTGAAGCTCATGAAGTTTAAATAACATATCAGAGATCAAACAGCAGTGGCAAAATTAGGGCTAAATTAAAATGTCAGCCTCCACAGTTGGAATTTCAAGTTCAAGACTCACCTCATGTAGTCCTAAAGACTCATTGTCCTCACACAACCTTCAGGTCTTCAAACCAGACAGTATATTTAAAACTATCCTGTAGTACACTTGTTTGAGTTAATATCTTCTCTTTTGAACTCAGTTTTGAGTTCCACAAGAGAAAAGGACCACAGCACATTCAACTCTCTATACCCAGTGGTCTGTTCTGTGACTTGCACACAGTAGGGGCTTAATAAATATTTGTCGATGAGTAAACATCAGATTAATTTTCCATTCAGAACTTGTGTTTGAGTATTAAATATGTTTTTATCAGTGGAAGAAAACTGTAGCTAAGGTAATTTGTGAGCTGAAGCCATTGTTACCTCTGTTGCTAAGGGAAGTCAGTTACCCTGGGATACTAATTAACTGCAGCTATTGTGGAAATTAAGCCAGCAGCCCCCAGCAGGTTCAGAGAACTGATGGGAGGAGGGAATCTAGAAGGTGTCAAGTAAGAAAGTATATTTTTCTGATGTGAGGCACCATCACACCTCTGTGAAGCATATTTCTCCTCCTTAGTGGGCAAAGAGATTGTTCCCTATAATTAGCTCAAACAGTGGAGGCAAGGTGGAGAGACTGCCTGTGGCTGAGACCTACACTTCTTCTTTTGCTGGCCATTGAGGGAGAAGCATCTGGGGAGCTTTGACGTCAAAGCAGCTCCAAGGCTGAATGAAAAGTACCTGTCAAAAGACGCTTTTGACTCTAAGTAAGATTCCAGTTGAGCTGATGAAGGCAAAGGAAGCGATCAATAAGTAAAGGTAACGAACAGACTCTACCTGGGGCACCTATTGCATTTACAAGAATTATGTACTCTGCTGTCTAAATTAGAGTTCAAGAGTTTTAATAAAGGGATTTATTTATGATTCTAGAAAAAGCCTGAACCGTCTACTTAACTTATCTGGAACATATCCAGAGCTCAAATTTTTTTGGACTTGGACTCAAATTGCTCCAACAGACTAGTTCCACCTAGTGATAGTGTACCTAAATTGCACTTTGTTTTTCCGAGAAAATGAAAACTTGGCCTTTACAAGCAGCCACTGCAGCACTGAAGTCATGAAATTATTCAACAGCTGAACACTGGCTTCGTGAGAAGCCCTGGGCTAGGGACAGTGACGCGTGTCTGGGGAAGAGGGAGTGAGTGCTTTGCATATTGGCTGAGACAATAATAAAACTTCTGATTAACACAGGAGGTGAGGGCACCTGGCCTACAGGTAAGCATATAAAATAATATTTAGAGACTATGGTGGGTGGGATTAACCCTTTCCCTACTGACTCATACTGTTGAAAGATCTGTATAAGAAACCAAAATCTCCCTTTTGCATGAGAGCGAGCCATGAGAGGAATTATGACCAAAAGGACAAAAGGGCACAATGAAATCTAGCAGAGGCATGCTACCCACCCCTCTTAATGGAATAATTATATAAAGCAACTATCCAAATTCACCAGAACAGCCCCAAGATCCTAGCTCCAGACTCACAAATCCAAATGTCTTCTCAGCTATGCACCTTCCACCCTGAGCATCCAAAGCTACAAAAGCAGCAAACAAGCCCAGATACAGGTTGGGCAGATCCCATTCAAGGCTATTCTGCATGAATAGAGCAATCAAACCCCTCTGTTCCAGAGATATGAAAGCAAGTACTGAGCCTCAAATGTCCAGGTCAATCAAGTTTTTTGTGATTTAGATAGAGGTGAGTTTGATAGTATAACTCAGGGGCATGTTTCACCAAGCTCGTTAGCTTTAGCCAGTGGCATTCATATTTGGGGATCTAGACCCTGGAAAAACTCTCCAGAATTCTAAAACATTTTTCTCTATCATAGATGGTTGCAGTTCCACATGTCCAGATGTTTGCCCATCTAGTATTTCCCACCCCCTCATTATTCTCCTTTGGCCCACAGTTTCTTGCTCATGCCCAGACTCCACTTCTAATTCATTTCTGTGACAGACAATGAGCATCTGTAGCCCTCCTGCTGTGTACCAGGTCTTCTGTTAATCAACCAAGCTTCTAGTGAATATACTGACTTCAAAGTGAATCTTCTAAGTTCCTTCTAGAATCCAGGGGGGTAGAAAATAGCAGGAGACTCAGGAATCTGTATTAGTAAAATTCCTCAATTTATTCAGATTCAGCAGACCAGCAGAACAAATTCTGGATTAGATTTAGTTCTAGCACTTCCAGTTCCACCTCCTCTAGGAAGTTTCCTTGTGTCACTAGCCCTCATTGAGTTCCAACTCTGCTTGAATTCATGTACTAGAAAATCAAGGATGTTGACTTTTAAAAGATCCCTGGAAACAAACAAGAACAGATGGTTACCTAGAACAGAAATCCCCTTTATGGGAACACAATTCATGCTAATGATACCTCCCTAGCCATCTCTCCTTACATTATACAACATAGAACCCACCACTCCACTTTGTAGCTATTTCAACTCATATCACCTCCCTCAGTAACTTTGATAGCCAGAAATATCTCCATCTCACTGATCCCAAATCTTCTCATGATGTATCCTGAACCAGGTGAGAAATTAGTAACATTTAAACAATAATTGCTTGAAACAATTGCAGCGTTCTCTGTTGAAAAAATACGTCACTTTGAAAGGGATGCTGTCTCTTTCAGAAAATAGTTTGTAGAAATTCTTTTGCTAAAGCACTTTGTTGTTGTTCCCCCGGGTGTGTGTCTTCTATTAAGGCAATGATCTCAGAATCCTTGCTACAAAAGCCCAAACAAAATGCTAAATCCCTTCAAGCATCCCTGGACAGGCAGATATATTGGTGGTCAGCTGTGGAGGGCAGCTTGGAAACTGAAATCAATCTGCTTTAGCTTCTGCGTTTTAGCAGCATTTTCTTAAATTGCCCTTCTCTGTTGCTAGCTGCTTTAAGGCACCTTCTACTGAAAGGGAAATCTTTGCATGTAAACCCCAAGAAACATCTACCTAGCACAGACCCCTGGAATCATAAATTATTTCAAAAAGGAAAACAGAAAGGGGAGAAATCTGTGGATGGAAAGAATTCTCCCTTTTAACTTGTAAAGGTTGCCAGGCAGGACCTTAACTTAAGCAGGTATCAAATAATGATTCATTCATTAGGATTAAGTTGAAAACCCCTGAGAGCCAGAAAGTGTTTCTGGGAGGGAAGAGGGAGAGCAACTGTCATGTTTCATAGCTCCAAGGGACACCACTTATAATTGGAGGGTATGGAGAAGACTTCAAAAACTGGTCCCCTGATAAAAAATGAAATGAGTAGCACAGATGTCTAGGAAACAGGTTGAAATCAGAGTAGGATAGGGAATGGTTCTGAATAATAAAATTAGGTAATATTGGGGTATGGTTGTATAGAACTCCAGTTCTGAAGAGTCTAGGCAAAATAATCCAGTGGAAGACAAAAAAAAAAAAAAAAAAAAAAAAGCCAGCCTGTTCCCAGGTACTAGTGTATTGCTGGGAAAGATGGTGTTGATAGGAAGTCAACATAGGAATTCAAGAACCCAGGTCATAAAAATGACTTATTTCAGGGGAAATTAAAAAACAAAGAAAGTCTGGAATGGAAGAACTGAGGCAGAGGTTGAAAAGAGAGGATATAGTTGTCCCAACTGGAGAAGGTAGAAAAGGATTGGGTATTGAGTTAGGAGCTCATGGGGCTGTTACTGATTCCATTCCTCAGAAGCCTGTATTGCTCCTTACAAAGAAACCTGAAAAATCTGGAATGTTAAATTTCATTTTCTACAACAATTAAAATTAGCAAAATTGTCTCTCAAAGCATAGAGACATAACCAAGCCAATAATCTTATGAGAAACTGAAAAAATGTTAAAGGGCAATTATTCCCCAAAGCACCAGATCTAAATTATTTCTTGGATAAATTCTACCAAATTTAACTATTTTTTAAAGAGAGAGAGATAGAATTTTTTAATATTTATTTTTAATTTTCGGTGGACATAACATCTTTATTTTTATTTTTATGTGGTGCTGAGGATTGAACCCAGCGCCCCATGCATGCCAGGAGAGCATGGTATCGCTTGAGTCACATCCCCAGTCCAAATTTAATTATTTTTAAATTAGGGACATTTATAAATTTACAAAAAATTGGTAAAGATAGTATAAGAGTTTCCAAATATCTCACATGAAGTTGTACATATTATTAACATCTTACATTAGTGTGATATTTTTGTTAAAGAACTTCTATTGACACATTATTGCTAACTAAAGTCCATATCTTAGTTTAAATTTTCTTGGTTTAACCCAATGTACTTTTTCTGTTCCATGATATCCCAGCCAAACAGGTGGTGATGTAGCTCAGTGGTAGAAGGTTTTCCTAACATGCACAAGGCCTTGGGTTCAATCCACAGTACTTCAAAAAATACAATTAAATTAAAAATGTAAAAATCCCATGATAGTTGGTATGTATCCTTAGGCTCCTCTTTGCTAAGACAGTTTGCTGAGACTTTCATTGTTTTTGATGAACTTGATAGTTTTGCAGAGTATAGGTCAAGTATTTTGCAGAATAGCCCTGAACTGGGAATTCTCTGAAGTTTTTTTCTCATGGTAACACTTGGATTGTGGGCTGTTGGCTGTTGGAAGAACACATATGAAAATTTCCATTTGTATCCCATAATATCAAGTGCAAATGCTATCATGTGACTTATCAATAAAGATATTAACCTTGCTTATCTGGTTGATCTACTTCTTGTCTATTCATTTCATTTTTTATCAGGGGACCATTTTTTGAAGTCTTCTCCATACCCTCCAATTATAAGTGGTGCTTCTTGGAGCTATGAAATATGACACTCGCTTTCCCTCTTCCCTCCCAGAAACACTTTCTGACTCTCAGGGGTTTTCAACTTAATCCTAATATCTACAGAAATTATTTGGAATTTTTCTGCAAAGATTTATTTCTCCCCCATATTCTTGTTTATTCAACCACTTTATATTAGAATGAACTCAAGGAAATTTATTTGAATTTTGAGTTATCTTTCAATGCTACTTAATTTTGTTGCTAAGAGCTTTGTGATTACATCAAACAAAATCTTCTATATAGCAAATGAAACACTCAATGGAGGGAAGAGAAAACTTGTGCAATCAGAGAGAATATTTGCAAACCATATATCTGAAAAGAGGTTAATAACCAAAATATATTTGAAGGCACACAAACAACCCAATAGCAAGAAAACTAATAGTCTGATTTTAAAATGGGCTAAAATTTGAATAGACATTTCTCAAAGGAAGGTGTACAATTGGCCAAACAAATATATGAAAAAAATACCACTGTCACAAATCATCATCAGGGAAATGCAAACAAATACCACAATAAGATTCCATCTGACCCAAGTTAGAATGGCTATTATCAAAAACAAAATATAGCAAGTGCTGGTGAGAATGTGGAGAAAAATGAATCCTTGCACACTATTGGTAGAAATAAAATGAGTACAGTACATAAAATCATAAGAGGTTCCTAAAAATTTTTTTAATATGACTATTGTATGATTTGGCAAGGCCATTACTGGATATATATCTAGAGGAAATGAAATCAGTATGTTGAAGAGACATCTGCACTCCCATGCTCATTGCATCACTATTTGCAGTGGCCAAGAAATGGAAACAGCCTAAGTTTCCATCAACTGATGAATGCAAAAAGAAAATGTACATATATGCAATATAATATTATTTAGCCTTTAAAAAGGAGGAAATCCTAGGGGTTGGGATTGTGGCTCAGTGGTAGAGCCCTTGCCTAGCACGTGAGGCCCTGGGTTCGATCCTCAGCACCACATAAAAATAAATAAATAAAAAGACATTATCCAACTACAACTAAAAGATAAATATATAAAAAAGGAAGAAATCCTATCATCTCCAGCAGCAAGAATGAAACTGGAGGACATTATGTTAAGTAAGCAAGACACAGAAAAACAAATACCACCTGATCTCTTATGTGTGGAATCTAAAGATAAATGACCTCATAGAAGCAGAGAGTAGAATGGTTATCAGGGGCTGAGGAGGAGAGGGCAGGTTGGGGAGATGGTGATCAAAGGACAGAAAATTTCAGTTAGATGACAGGAATAAATTCAAGAAATTTATTGTACAACATGATGTTCACAGTTAATAACAGCATATTTTATTCTTTTTTGCGGGGGGGTGGTACCAGGGATTGAACTCAGGGGCACTCAACCTTTGAGCCACATCCCCAGCCCTAATTTGTATTTTATTTAGAGACAGGGTCTCACTGAGTTGCTTAGTACCTCACTTTTGCTAAGGCTGGCTTTAAACTCGTGATCCTCCTGCCTCTGCCTCCCAGGTCGCTGGGATTACAGGCGTGCGCCACCACGTCCAGCTGCGTATTTTATTCTTAAAAGTCAGTGGGACAATTGATTTTGAGGGTTCTTACCACAAAAAGTGACAAATATATAAGGCAATGTATATGATAATTAGTTTGATTTAGCCTTTCCAAAATTTATACATATTTCAAAGCATCAGGTTGTACATGATTAATATATATGCAACTTTTATCAATTTACAAAATAAATTAATTTTTAAAAGAAATATGTCCAATAGCAGAGATAAATTGTGCAAGTACAATTACAGATAACAAGTAATCAATCCATTACACATATGGAGTGTATATGTGGATGCCCAAAGAAAGGAGAATAATCCCTTCCAGTGGAGGGCCCTTGGGAATATTTAATTAATAAATTAACATTTGGTATTGGTTATTGATTTGAAAAAACAAATACAGCTTTGCTCATTGGGAACTCTTTTAGTTGGCTTCTGAGGTTTCTTAACGTATTCCCATTATTGTAGGACTTTTTAAAGGCACTTACCTATTTTGGGGCACTACAGATGCTTCAGGTTAATTTTAGGTCATTTCTACCTCAGCCTTAGAATCGGTAATTTCTTCAAGGAGTCCACATTCCTCTTATTGGAGAATACTAATAGAAACCAGTGTCTGGGTACTGGGTGTGCTTGTTGCTATTGAGGTGTCATTGCTTCTAGGCCCTCTCTCTCACCTGAAAGAAAAAAAACAAATATATGTATGTGTATGAACTTGTGTATATGCACATATCTAGAAATATTTCCACATTAGCATCTGTTTATATTAAATTAAACATGAGGTCTGATGTCTCCAACTTTAATCCATTTGCACATAGATCATTCTAGCCTTCTTCACTTGCTTATCTATAAACTCCCACTCAGATGGTTGAGAAATCTGGCTCCTACTATCCACCATTCACTTACTTAATTGTTCAATATTAGTGAACATGTGTAACACTATCAGATTTAATCATACTCCCATGAGATAAAACTTTACTAAATAGTGTACACTATTTGTGTTCAGAACCTTTTGTGTTTAGTCTTAAAAACTCTACTCATTTCCATAGTCACTTACATCAAACCCTTTTGTCCCTATTCCCTTCAGTGAAGATGTTTCATGTATTAATAAAAGAGTTAGATTATCTTGTCACAGTCTACATTCTTTTCTAGGATCCTCTGATGTTCTAAATTATTTTTTGTTTGCATATGTTAAGATTCATTCTTTGTGCTGTAAAGTTTTATGGATTTTGACAAATGCACAGTGTCATGTATTTCCCACTACAGCATTATATAAAATCATTTCATCACTCTAATCTTGTGCTTCACCTATTCAACTCTTTTCACCCTATTCCCTTAGAGTGTGTGTGTGTGTGTGTGTGTGTAAAATGCTTCATGGTGCTAGAAATTGAACCCAGACCCTCCTACATGCTAGATAAGTACTACATCACTGAGCTACATTCCCAACCACCACTGCCATATTTAATATGACTATTGATGTTAGATTAATATCTACTTTGAATGTATCTATTTCTGACATATTGCATTTGTTCACTTTTCTTTTTTCTTTTTAGGCATTCCTAGGTTTGAATTGAGCATTTTGTGTGATTTCTTCTTACATTCTCTCTTAGCATAGCAATATGTCTTTAAACTTTTATGGATTATTTTAGGGGAGAGAACCAATCATATATTTTTCAAAGTTTTCATTTTTAAGAAAATATATGTAAAACAAATTCTGCAATTTAAACCATTTTAAGTGTACAATTCGGTGACATTGATTATATTATCAATGTTGTACAACTATTACCATTTTGCTTTCCAAAATTTTTATTACCCCCAAACAGAATTTCTGTACCCATCAGACAATAGTTTTTCATTTCCTCCACCTTAACCCCTCTTCTAATTCGCTTCCTGTCTCTAGGAAATTATCTATTCTAGATATTTCATATGAAGAGAATCATACAATAGAATAGCGGCCTTTTACATTTAACAGAATGTTTTAAAAGTCTGCCATGTTGAGGGATATATCAAATTTCATTCCTTTTTACAATTTATATATATATATATATATATATATATATATATATATATATATATATATATATATATTTCCACATTCTGTTTTTCCGTTTATTTATTGATGGATACTTGGATTTTTTCATCTGTTGACTGTTGTGAATAATGCTGACATGAACATTTGCATGTAAGTATGTTTGAGTGCACATTTTTGATTCTTTGGAGTATGTACATGAGTAGAATTTATAGGTAACTGATAATTCTACATGTAATTTTTTAAGGAAGAGCCAAACTCTTTTCCACAGCAGCTGCACCATTTTACATTTCCAACAGCAATTTACAACAATTCAAAGGTTAAAGTTTTTCCACATCCTTGCCAGTGCTTATTTTCTGTTTTTTAAAAAAGTTATCCCAGTAAGTGTGAAATGTTATTTCATTGCATTTTCAATTTGCATTTCCCTAATAATTAATGATGCTAAGCACAATGTCATGTGCCTGTTGACCCCTTGTATATCTTCTCTGGAGAAATATCTAGTGAAGTCCTTAGCCTATGTTTGAACTGAGTTGTCTTTTTGCAGTTGCTTTTCAGGAGTTCCTTATTAAACCCTTATTGGATATTCAGCATGCAAATATTTTCTCCCTTCTGTGTATTGTATTTTCAGTTTCTAGATATTGTTCTTTACTTTACAAAAGTTTCAAATTTTAATGAAGTAAATTCAAATATTTCTTAAAATTTGTGGTATTAGGGACTGAGCCTAGGGGTGCTTGACCACTGAGCTACCTCAGCCTCTTTTTAAAATGTATTTTTTTTTTTTTTTGAGACAGGGCCTTGCTAAATTGCTGAGGCTGGCTTTGAACTTGTGATCCTCCTGCCTCAGCCTCCTGAGTAGCTGGGATTATAGGCCTGAAATGCCATATCCGGCTATTTTCTTTATTTTGTTACCTTTAGTTTTGGCATCATAATTAGGAAACCATTCACAAACCCAAGGTCACATAGATTTCCTCTTATTTCTTCCTAAAAGTTTTATAACTTTTGCTTTTAAATATACGTCTGTGATTCATTTTGAGTTAGTGTTTATATAAAGAATAGGCAAGGGTTCAACTTTATTCTTTATTTCAGTTTTTACACCACTATTTTGGAAGAAAATTGTTCTTTTCCCATTGAGTAGTCTTGCAACCCTTGTCAAAGATTAATTAAATATAGATCAAGAGTTTATTTCTGAGCTCTCAATACTCTTGCATTGGTCTATATGTCAGTCTTTATGCTAATACCATATTCTTTTGACTACCATAGCTTTCTAGCAAGTTTTGAAGTCAGGAAGAGTGTTATCCAAATTTTTTATTTTAAAAGTTATTTTGAATATTCGGTCAACTTTGAAATTTTATATTAATTTTAGAGTCAACATTTCCATTTATGAAAAAAAGACCATTGGGATTTTGTTAGGGGTGGCACTGAAACTGTACATATTATTTTAGGTCGAATTATCATTTTAACAATATGAAGTTTTCCAGTTCTTGAACATAGGATGCCTTTCATTTATAGAGGTCTTTTTTTTTATTTCTCTCAGCAATATTTTGAAGTCTTCACCATGCAAATCTTGTTTCCTTGGTTAAAATTTATTCCTAAATATGTGATTCTTTTCAATGATTTTGTAAATATTTTTTTTCTTTTTTAGTGTTGATTGCTCATTTATTTGCAGTATGATTGCACATAACAAATAACATATTTTGAAGTTCTTATATCAATTTCCAATTCTTCTTTCACTAAGGAACTGAGGAAACCTCTTAGTATAGGATGACTAAGAAAATATGCCTTTGTCTTAGCTATTTGTGGTTTTTAAAATTAATTATTTTAATTGTAAAAAATTATGGGATAGATGCAATAATCCAGTATATGTATATAGAGTATAATGATCAAATTAGGGTAGTTAACATTTTTATCTCCTTAAAAAACCTTTTTTTCACTTTGGATCATTCATTACTAGTGTATGGAAATATGATAAAAATCACAAAATTCTAAAAGTCACCCAACATATTATTACTGTAATTTTGTTAAACAGTTATATTTTAGATATATTAAAATGTGGTGATTTCTATCTAATAGAGTAGGGGGAGAATAAGAAAATGGAGGGTGGAGAGGAGGGAAAAGGGAGAAGAAAACAGCTGGGTGGGGTGGGGGATCATGAACTGAAATCAAATTCCAGCCATGCATGGGTTTATCAGGATGAGCCAAACTACTATGTGTAACTATAAAGCTCTAAGAAAATCTGATGACTTCTAAGCTCTTCACATATTGGAGCTAAAACTGGAATTCTCCAATTCTATCATATTTTAAAGTAACAAAGCATGTTAATGCTATTAATATGTTTTAGATTACAGAGAAAGGAAAGAGCTTCCAAACAGATACAAAATTTGATAAAATAAAACTGTAGTCAATTCTCAACTATTAACACACCAATGAAGACATACTGAATTAAATATTAGCAAGCAAAAGCCATCAGGCTATAAAGAAAAATAGATCAAGACAGTGAGTTTTACACCAGAAACTAAAAAAAAAAGATTTAGTATTGGGAAATTTATTGATACAATTAAACATATAAATTTATCAAAGAAAATGTTATAATAATTTCCATAAATAACAGTATTCATTTTGTAAAACTCAATGGCCATGTATGTTTAATAAAGGCGGACCATCACCAAAATAAGGGAAAATTGACAAAGAAAGATTTAAAATGAAAGTGGGAAAGAAAAAAAAAAACCCTAGTATTCTGCTTATTGATGAGATACTAGAAACATTATATAGAAGTGAGTAATAAGACAAGGGTGTCCCTAGTCATCTCTATTAGTTAACATTATTTTAGATCTTTTCTGGTGCAAACAGGCAAAGGTTAAAAAAAAAGACATCAACATTGGAAAGGAGAAGTTAAATTTTTCATTGTTCATGGATATCATTGTATACCTTAAAACAACTTAAAAATGCATGTAAATTACTAAAAACATTAATGAGGTCTTCTTTCTCTTCCTTTCCCTTCTCCTGGATGTGATGGTGTGGTAAATTTAGATGGTGGCATGGCTGAGGAGACTGTGGGTTGTGGAAATGGCAATGGAATCATGAATTGAGGAGATCATCAGCATAGTCAGAAGACTACTTATATGCAAGGTTATTGAACACATCAGCAAATATATTGAGAGTAATGGGAGCTATGTCTTTGAATGCTACAGAAGTGGTTTACAAATACAGAATGTGGGAAAGTTGTTGGATTTGAATTGGAAGCATCAGTGTGTACTCACAACTTTACACACACACACACACACACACACAGATTGAGACAGAGAAACAGATCTGTGTGCAGTGTGAATGTGTAGTGCAGACACACATATACAAATGGACATTTTCTATCTCTGATAGAGGGCACTGAGTGCACAGATCTTGGTTTCTAAATACATTACCATCCTCTCAAAGGATTCAGGATCCTTGTAAGTGGGCTGATTCCAGGACTCAATCAGAGAAAGTACAAGACAATCCTGGAACATCTTACTATGTTGAAAAGTAAGGAAATGATCAAAGAATGACAGAGATGATGTGTCAAGAGTACACTGAAACAACTCTCAAAAGGCTCCCACTAGGCACATATATGGTAATTTGAGTATCAAAGTAAATAATGATAATAAAGTATTACAACCAAATGTATAACATGGAAATCCATCCATGAGTCCATATTGAATTTTTTAAGAGTATGAATAAAAAGGAAACTGTGGTGCAATTAAAGTTCTTTCTTGAGTGGAATGTAAGCTAATGAATATAGAAGGAATGATACAAATAGAAATTTTGAGAATTATCATCTTTGTGGTTGATTTGGGCAGAAATACTTAATCATTTAAGTTACAAGATGCTTAACCATTACAAAGGGAAAATTTTTGACTCTATGATGAAGAAAGTTGATGGACACCACCTTTCCAAGCAATGAAGATTATTATCATCACCACTGGAGCAGAGTTGCCATCATATGCCCCCTGATGCACTACTGTGCTTATAGCACAATGTCATTTCTGTGGTCTTCCTGCCAGGAATGTATGGCATGAGTTTGAACTAACAAGTAGATCTGAGTTGAAGAACATCATACAAAATGATAGGCATGTACTCTTTAAATTGTCAAGATCATAAAAGTCAGGGAAAGACTATGGACATTATTTAGGCTAAAGGAGACTAAAACTATATGAAGGCTAAATGTAATGTGTGACCTTAGATTGGGTCCTGGAACAAAAACAGACAAAAATGGAAAGAAACATTGTGAGGATGCTTGGCAAACTTTGAATGGAGTCTATGCATTGGATGGTAGTACTATATCAATGTTTATTTGCTGAATTGGATGTTTCTGATTGTGAGTATGACAGATAATTTCCTTGCTTTGTGGAAGCACACATTGACGTAATTGGGTGACTGGATATAATGTCTGAACCTTGCTCTCAAATCAGTGGGTTCAGAAAAAGAGTAATTATAGTATGCACACGCACACATGTGCACTTGCATAGAGAGAAAGCACATGAGAGATCAAATGCACTGATAGCAAACAAAGATTACTGGGGAAGGGAACATAGGAGTTCTTTGTTTTGTTCTTTCAGCTTTTTAGTAAGGTTGAAATATTTCAAAATGAATTGTGAAGAAATAAGCCCACTACACTATGTTGCAATTTAGATCTAATAAGAACATTAAAATAAGTAATGTAAAAAAATTAAGAACCATAAATATTGTGCAATCACCTTTTGTATAGCCAAAAAATGATTATAAAAGTTTCTCTACTAAGGTTTATAACATCATCTAAAATTTATCTAAAATTACAGTTTATTTGAGAATATATAGATTTTTTCATTAAAATTAGCAGAAATAAATAATATGGATAATGCAAAATTAAAAAATTTAAAATGCAATTTATATTCCATGGAGGAAGACATCATATTTATAATTGCAACTGCAACAGCAAAGATAAAAAAATATACTCTAGGAATAAAGCTAACTATAAATGCACAGAGCCCAAATGAAAAAAATTTAAAACATTTTGTCATAAAAGTAAATTTAAGTGAATGGGAGACATATTTTCCCCTTAAATGCACTTATATTGTTAACATGTTCCTATTAAA